>NC_061119.1:53869041-53919477 GCF_002878395.1 Capsicum annuum | reverse complement strand
GCAAACCTAAACTAATATCTATACTGAATATTGAACTGAGACTATGAGAGGTATCATCTAACTGACATGCTCCAATCTGAGCTAATCAGGGTCTAATCTGTAACCCCAGTTGGAAGGTTGTCAGTACTATGCGACAGATACTTATTATGGCTATGTGGATCCATTAAAGAGTCACCCACAACCGATAGGTGCTCTAATGAGATATGTGTTACCCTCAACTGGTAGGTAAACACTTTATCAACCCTCAACAGGCAGGTTGATATCTCTAACTTACGCTGGCTACATAGTTCTGGAACTAATGGACTGCTACTAAAGGTCACACCCTCTACTGGCAGGTGAGCCCCCATCCCTGGGTTCACTCGGTGCTAAATCCTACTCCCAATTGAATTGGCCCTAATTACTGGATTGAGCTAAGTTTAAATAAACAAAACAACTGATCATGATAACTAACTGGATGACAATGCTCATGGTTTATCTGAAACCATTCTAAAAATACTAAAAATATGGAAACAGCTAAGTATCGGGTATTTATAACCCCCAACACAAAATGAAAATAGCAATAAAGGCATGTAAAAGTTTCGAAAAATCGTAATAGGGAATCATTTTACAAAATCTTTCTCTTTGGCATTTATCAAACACATGGAGATTAAAACTTTAACATGGGGATGCTTTATAAACATGATGAGGTAGTATTATTACATAACAAAAACCATAAATTGAGGGGTTTATCCTGAATTGCATGAACATGACATGGGAGCTTCAACACCCAAACATACTATAATCTGATCCACTTGAAAATAATTGTAATCTTAACTTGAAATCAAAATAACAAGTAATTCATGGTGATAATTCATTTAAAACATGGCAAAACTCATAATTTGACATTATAAAGGTATTCTTGGACTCCATGGTGAAAGAAATCCATGGATGAACATTACACATACCTTAAATCCTTAAGCTTGAAAGGGAAACACAATTTTGAAAGCTTTCTTAAAGTTCTTGAATTGGGAGACATGAATTCTTGTTTTTTCTTGAAGAGAATGTAATTGAATTTGATATTCTTGGGAGAGGTTTAGGGTTTCTTTGATAGAAAATTGAGAAGAATGGGCAAATAATGCCCAAATTGCTGATATAAGTCTGGTTATGACAACTTGGATTGAGAAAACAAGACGCTATTGCTCGTTAGACATTTAAATTTGTAATTGGAACACGTTTTGGAAGAGCACCACGATGCGCCAAAGGCCTCATCGCTACCTCCACCGTGACGCGCCACTATCGCTGTAAGGTGCTAGAAATGAAATTCAAACACAACCCAATCCTTGTCCAAAAAATTTAAAACTTCCCCGAGACATGATCCTTACACCCCTGAATATGAATTAACTAAAAAACCTATGTCTCGAAGTCAGGAAGACTTGCTAAAAAATCCTCTAAGTTAAGAGGTCAAAAATAAGAGTAAGTCCCCAACACTTAGTGAAATTTTCAGGTGTTAAGCCTCTTATGCAAGTATTAGGAGCTGGGCTGAGTTATGAAAAGTATGAGGTATTACAACTTGGGAGGTAGAAGTTGATATGTGAGCCAAGTATCCCCATCGTTTCCCAATGAATTCAGACTCAGCTTGAGGTAATGGTTTCTCTTACATTGACTCCCTCTCATTCCTATCTTAGCTATATAACTATCCTTATGTCATAACATGTATTCATGAAACTCAACTTAGTTCATGTAGCATGTTTTAGATCCAGTTACTTAATTATGATTCAGTGCATTAGTATTTAGTGTATGATCTCATCCTTATTAGTACTTCAACTTAAATGGTTTCATTCGAGGAAGAATAATTCCAAGGGGAGATAATGTAAAACCTCATGCTTTTAACACTCTAGTAATAACTTAAAAATGACCTTAGGACCCCTATTTTAATGGTGCACCATGCTTAGATGTTGTGGGTTGTGTTGGGGCTACTTTTAGGCCTTAAAAGTGGGTGTGTGCTGCAAGTTGGACCCTCTGCTAAGGCCATGCATCATGGGACAAAAGCCAACAACCACTGGATGGGCTTGGCTTTTGGCATGCGCCACCTACTTTGGGCTTAGCTTTTGTCATATGTCGTAAACCCTCAGGTTGGCTTTGGATGTGCGTCGACAAGCAAAAGTCAAGCATTAAAGTTACTTCGTTTTGACTTAATTTGAGGGCGTTGAGGTCTTTTCACACCCCTAAACCATTTCTAAAGATTCTTAAATGAGTTAAGGGGTCTTAAAACATGTTATTTCCACTCTCTTAACCCCAAGCATCCAATACGTGATTTAAAACCCTTCCCCTTTTCCTAAGAACAAAATTTAAGTTTCTTCCCTCAAGAAATCAAGAGGTTAAGTTCCAATTTCAATCTTTCTTCAAGAATTCGTCCAATCGAGGTATGTGGGGTTTATGAACAAGGTTATTCTTTCATTCTTGAGCCCAAAGTGCATTGTTTTAAGATTGAATTTACTTGTTTGGAATTAGGGTTCATACCCAAATTGCTATATTCTTGAAGTATGATACGACCATGTTATTGAAAGCTTTAAGTGCATTAAGGTTTACATATATTCACGTTTTGATTTATAAGATTCATATTGTAATTTGAATTTCATTATCTTGACTGGATATTGTTGAAAGATTTCAAGGTGATTATTGAGCATTATATTTCATTATGGATTTTTATGAAATAAAGCATGAATTCCAAGTCCTAAGCACAAGCATTAAGTTTACAAGGAAGTTTAAGCTTTTGAAAATTCATTCACATACATTATAGCATGATTCAAGAAATATTGATATTTTGATCTAAACATAAGATATGAAATCCACAATTGTTCATCTTTATTATGATTTAAAGTAAAGAGAAGCAAAACTATTTTTCATTCTATTAACCCTTATGCTATTTAAAGGTGAATTTTCTTAAAGTATGAGCATATAAGTATTCCTTGAGTAGTATTTAGCACCGAGAAGGGAATGCGAATGAGCGTATCCTAAATTCCTAGAAAATATGAGCCATCGAAGGTTAAGATTTTTTTCCAATATGGATTAAGTTCAGTGATCACTTAAGTTTCTATTTCGATGGCAAGGGTAGAACAACTCTCCTGAACATAGGTAAGATGTTAGACTCCATGGTAGCTCACATGGTTTATGTCGGTTAGAAGAATCTCCCATAAGAAAGAATAAAAGTAAAACTTTAGAAACTAAGTGTTTTGGCTATTTTGCAGCCTCTTATTTCTACTTAAGTTCAAGGTGAGTCATTTACACTTAGCATGCATCATTTGAGAGTCTACATGTATATTCAGTTACTGTTTTACTTATGCATTCACTCTCACTTACTCAGTATATTCCAGAAGTACTGATTCACATATATGTCTATGTGCTACATTATCTTGTAATGTAGGTTCTGATGCTCATTTCCAGCAGCACTATTGACTATGGATATCATCACCTACATCCTGACTTTTGGTGAGTCCTCATAGTCTGAGGACCCAGTTTCTCAGATATCTGTTTGTTGTTGAAAGTGTTTTAGTTATGTGATTTATATTTATGTTCAGGTCACCTGGGGCCTATCTAGTGGCTCTCTAGTCATAGTAGAGGCTTGTCAGACTAAATATAAAATTGTTTAAGGTTTCCAAGTTAAAGACTTTTATTAGGATATGAAATCATTTATCTTTAGTTTCTATATATATTGGTTCACTTTCCATATGAGTTTGAAGTTAAGTAGATATCATGGGTTAGCTTAGGGATATTCATAGTCTTGAGCATTGATGTTAGGCGTATTTATACGTCTAAGCACCATAACTTACCCATGTCTTAGCTAAGTTTTGAGGATAAAATACATAATTCTTGCACTTTTAGGCTATTTTTAGTTAAGTGAGCTGACCTATGTGATTAGCATGCTTTTCAGGTACTAATGAGGAGGATTACAACACTTTGGGGACCTGTGGACAACAAAGGAAAACTTCACATAAAAAGGAAAGTAGCTTTTGGACTGAATGTGATGCATGGGAACTTTTTCCCAGGCAAACTCAATATTTTTAAATAGTTAAGGATGCAGTAGCAATTTATTAGAGAATGATGTTATTAAAAGCATTATTGCTGAATTTTTAGGGATGATTCACATTCTGTATTATTTTGAAAACAAGAGAAAGCGGCTTAGCTTGAGGACGGAGAGAGAGAAACGTTTTTCTCTCTTATTTTTGCTATTCATCTTTATCACCAAGATCGTTCTAAGTTTTGGTATGATGAATATTTCTATTTTGATTTCCGTTTTATTCATGAGTAGCTAAGTTTATTTGTTAGGGTTATGGAAACCTTGTAGTATACTTTCTATTGCTATGGGTTTTTGAATTTATGATGTGTAAATCCACTTATATCATTACTCTCTTCATTTTGATTGAATTCTCGTGGTTGAAAACATAGGGAATACACCATTATAGCAATAACTTGTTTGATAGAAAAGTTACTGTTTGGAAAAGAGAGTGTGACAAGAAAATAGGGTTTCCAACCTCTATTTTACACGTTAATGCCTTAGCAGGATTAACTTCTTGGAGAGTTCGTATAGTTGGTTGTACACTTTGGATTCGAGAGGACTAAGGTGAATAAATCCTTGATGGTTGAGAAACACTTGGATTTAGAATTAGAATATGTCTCTCTATAAGTGCATGCATGTATAAAATCCGTATTACTCATAGTTAATAGAGAAGTAGAAGCTACAAGGTGGACATAACCCTAACTTGTCATTCTCTGTGATCAAATGTTATTACACATATCATCTCATCATTACACTGATAATATTATTGTGCACCTAAACTGAAATGCCCCTTACCTTGGAACCTTTGATCAACAGTCTAATAATAATCGGAATACTTAGTAATCATAGTATTCCCTGTGGGATTTGACACCCAACCCAGTTGGGTTCTATATTTGACAGCGACCGCTTGTACTTTCTAACGAGAGTTGTAATTTGGGCGTATCAAATTTTGGCGCCGTTGCCGGGGAATACGGTTTTCAACTAAGGTTGTGATAGTTAATAGACCCTTTGGTCAAAGATTCTCAAATTTTACTTTTTGTTTGTTGTTTTTGTTTTGTTCAGGTTTAGTGGATTGCATGCCATATACACGGAGATCTGGTCAGCCATTATTACCTATAAATCCTGAACCACATCTCATAGGCAGAATGGATGCGCAACGAGACCTTGAAAGGATGGCTATTCAACAGGAGCAGGCTAGATTAGCTGCATTGGCAGCTGCACAAGTAAATCAACAGAATACTGATAACCCAGGTCGGGTACCAAATCTTGATGATGAGGACCTGGGTGATGATGAGTTATTAAATCCAAGGCGTGCAGATGATGTGCCTGCAACAGGAATGTCAACAGAGATCATCAAGCTAGGATGAGACCTGAATGTCGAGCTGTGCAAGTTGCTTTTGATAATGATGACGACGACTTGGATGGGGCTGGTGCCACAGGGGCTATTATTCCTCCTCCCTTGGCACCCAGAGCCAAGTTCAATATCACTAGTACCATTATCCAGCTATTGCAACTCAAAGGGTTATTTGGTGGACTTTCAGGCGATGATCCGAATATGCATCTGATTAATTTTATCTCAACATGCAAATCATTTGACAATCCAGGGGTTGGACAGAATATGATCCGACCGCGCTTATTTCCATTGTCTCTATCTGGAGAGGCAACTCTATGGTTAAACGGGCTAACTTCTAACTCTATTACCAATTGGAGGCAATTAAAAGAAGCTTTCCTAGAAAGATTCTTTCCGCCATCCAAGAGAGCACAATTAAGAGATGAGATAAGCAATTCCAGACAGCTTCCAACTGAAGCTCTCCACGAGACATGGGAGAGGTTCAAGAAGAAGCTTATGCGGTGCCCAAATCATCAGATGACCAATGTCCACTTGATGGAAATATTATATAGGGCTTTGAACTCAGTGACTAAGACAGTGGTAGATAATGCTGCGGGTGGGTCATGGACCTTACTTTTATTGAGGCATGTGATATGCTGGATTGTATGACAAAGCAGAGTAGAGCTTGGCATACCAGGGATTCTGAGGTAGCAAGCTCTACTGTATCTATTGGCATGATGGTAGAACAGAGGCGAAAAGAGGAAGAATGCGACCAGGATATGGCTCACATGAAAACACAGATGGACCTTCTTACTAAGCATTTATTATCAGGAAAAACAGAAAAGGTCAAAGTTGTTGTATCACAGGGAAGAGATAACTCTGATTCTGAGGAGGAAGCAAATTACTTAAATAATCAGGGGGGTTTTTGAGGCAATGTCCAAGGAAACCAAGGTAGGAACTATTATGAAAAATCTGGATACAAGGACTGAGACCAAGGGAATTGGAAGAATAAGAATGACAGGAGTGGTTTGTATGTCCCTCCTGGAAATCGTGAAGCTGTTGCACCTGGCTCTGGGAAGATATCCATGGAGGACATGATGGCTAAGCTGTTGAAAGGAGTGGAGGCAACCAACACGGGAGTAGCTGAGGTAAAAAATGATTTGTCCTCAATGAATTAATTGGTTGACTCGCATTACACTTCAATAAAATAGCTGGAACAATAAATGAGTCAACTATCGACGACATTCAATCAAAGAAAAACTGTCACTTTACCTAGTGACACCGTGCAAAATCCAAGGAAAGATGGGTCATGTTTGGCTATTACCACCAGGAGTGGTAAGGTGTTGGAAAATCCATCCAAGGGCAAGCCTGTAGTTGATAATATAGAGGACAATGTTATTGAAGCAGATTGTGATGATTCTGTAGAAATTGAAAATCAAAATGAGAACGTTCATGATACTACACCTAGATGTCAGCAGTCTGAAAAGATTGATAATGGAAAGCACAATAAAAAGGAAGTGGTGGAGAAAACTCTTCCAAATCCACCACCACCTTTTCCTTAAGAGACTGAAAAAGAAGGCTGATGATACCAGGTTCAGTAAATTCATGACCATGCTGAAGCAGCTGACTATAAATATGCCTTTGGTGGAGGCACTGGAGCAAATGCTAGGGTACGCCAAATTCATGAAGGACCTTTTGACAAAGAAAAGGGCAGCGAGCTATGAACTGGCAGATAATTTTCATCATTGCCGTGCAATTGCCATGAGGTTTTTGGTACAGAAGAAGGCAGATCCGGGTGCTTTCAGTATTCCTTGAATGATTGGATCTTTAGATTTTGCTAAGGCTTTATGTGATTTGGGGGCTAGCATTAATTTGATGCCACTAGCCATTTATAGACAATTGGGGTTGGGGGATCCTACACCAACCAACATGCGGCTTGTAATGGTAGATAGGTCGGTAAAACGACCTGTTGGTATCTTATATGATGTATTGGTAAAGGTTTCTACCTTCATTTTTTCTGTAGACTTTGTTATCTTAGATTGCGAGGTGGATTTTAAGGTGCCCATAATCTTGGGTCGACCTTTCCTCGCAACAGAAAGTGTGCTTATTGATTTACGAGCAAATAAGCTTTTATTTTGGATGAATTATGAAGTGGTACGTTTTGATGTATGCAAATCAATGAAGCAGCCCAAGGATATGAATGTGTTCTCTATAGCTGATGTTTATTATGAGGATGAGAAGGAATTATCTTTAGAGAAATAGTTTACTGTTGAGCCATTGGCTGCTGTGCTTTTGAACTTTAAGCGTGAGGATGTTAAAGAGTACGAAGAAACTGTCTGTGCTTTAACAGGAATGAGGTCGTATTCATATTCCCCCAAGAAGCTGGACCTTGACCTTAAGAATCTACCTTCACCACCGACGAAGCCATCCATTGAAGAGCCACCGGTGCTAGAATTGAAAGAGCTACGCAGTCATCTAAGGTATGTGTTCTTGGGTAGTGGAAATACACTCCCGGTTATTACTGCTGCTAATTTAGGTAAACAACAGGTAGAGGCTCTCATCTCTGTTCTGAAGAGGTACAAGAGAGCTATTGGTTGTACTATTGCTGATATAATTGGTATCCCTCCTGGCATATGTATGCACAAGATTCAGCTAGAGGAAGATTGCGTACCCACTATTGAGCATCAACGTCGTCTAAATCCACTTATGCAAGAGGTAGTGAAGAAATAAATTATAAAGTGGTTAGATGCAGGGGTGGTGTATCCAATATCAGATAATAAATGGGTGAGTCCTGTACAATGTGTGCCCAAAAAAGGGGGCATGACAGTAGTAGAGAATGAGAAGAATGAGCTAATTCCACTCAAGCCTGTCATAGGGTGGAGGGTGTGTATGGATTACCAGAAGCTAAACTCGTGGACGTTAAAGGACCACTTCCCAATGCCATTCATGGATCAAATGCTTGACTGATTGGCAGGGAAGGGATGGTTCTATTTCTTGGATGGTTATTCCGGATATAATCAGATTTGCATTGCTCCTGAATATCAGGAGAAGACCACTTTTACATGCCCATATGGTACTTTTGCATTCAAACGAATGCCATTTGGGCTATTTAATGCACCTGCCACTTTTCAGTGGTGTATGATGTTCATTTTCTCTGATATGGTTGAAGACACCTTGGAGGTGTTTATGGATGACTTTTTGGTTGTAGGTGAGGCATTTGAGTCATGCTTGGCAAACCTGAGTATGGCTTTGTAGCGATGTGTGGAATTCAATCTGGTGCTAAATTGGGAGAAGTACCATTTTATGGTTAAGGAAGGCATTGTTCTCGGGCATAGTCTCTAAAAAGGGAATTGAAGTTGATCGAGCCAAGATTGAAGTTATCGAGAGACTACCACCTCCAATTTCTGTGAAGGGGGTTCGTAGTTTTGTCAGTCATGCTGGTTTTTATCGGAGGTTTATTAAAGACTTCTCCAAGATTGCAAACCCATTATGCAAACTTTTGGATAAGAAGGCAAAGTTTTAATTTGGTAAAGATTGCTTGAAGGCATTTGAATGCCTCAAAGGAAAGCTAGTTGAAGCCTCTATTATTGTAGCACCCGATTGGTCTCTACCTTTTGAAATTATGGGTGATGCAAGTAGTGTAGCCTTGGGTGCTGTACTTGGTTAGAAAAGAGAAAAGCTATTTCATCCAATCTACTACGCGAGCAAGGCCTTGAATGGAGCACAGAAGAACTATACCGTCACTGAACAAGAGCTTCTTGCGGTTGTTTATGCTTTCAAAAAATTTTGTGCTTACTTGTTGGGAACCAAGGTAGTGGTTCATACAGATCATGCGGCTCTAAGATATCTAATGGCAAAGAAGGATGCCAAGCCAAGGCTAATTAGGTGGGTGCTACTGCTTTAAGAATTCGATTTAGAGGTAAAGGATAGAAAAGGTTATGAAAACTAAGTAGCTGATCATCTATCTAGACTTGAGAGTGAGCACACAGTGCAGACCAACCTTGATATTGATGATGCATTCCCCAACGAAGATATTCTAGCAACTATAGTGAAAAACTTGTCGTGATATGCAAATTTTGCTAACTACGTGGTAAACGAAATGATTCCTGAGAATCTCACCTTTCATCAAAAGAAAAAGTTCATGCATGATGTGAAACATTACTTCTGGGATGAGCCTTATCTTTTTTGACAATGTGCTAATGGTATTATTAGGCGGTGCATCCCAGATGTAGAGGTGCCTAGCATACTGGAAGTAAGCCATGCTTCCCAAGTTGGAGGTCACCATGTAGGTGAACGGACGACCAAGAAAGTACTGCAAAGTGGCTACTATTGGCCTTCATTATTCAAGGATGCCTACGATTTTGTAAGAAATGTGATCAGTGTTAGGGGCAAGGTTCTATCTCAAAACACCATGAGATGCCCATGTCCAAAATACTTGAAGTAGAGTTATTCGATGTCTAGGGTATCGACTTTATGGGCCCATTTGTGAGCTCATTTTGGATGAAATATATCTTAGTTGCTGTGGATTACGTATCCAAATGGGTCAAAGCAGTCGCTCTAGCTGATAATGAAGGTAAGAGTATTGTGGCATTCTTAAAGAGAAATATCTTCTCTTGTTTTGGGGTACCCCGTACCATCATAAGTGATGGAGGATCATATTTCTGCAACAAGCTATTTAGAGCCGTATTGGCAAAGTATGGGGTTAATCAACCTAAGGTAGCTACACCATACCACCCACAAACTAGCGGGCAGGTGGAGGTTTTAAATCGGGAAATCAAGCTGATCCTTGCTAAGACTGTGAATGCCAGCAGGAAAGATTGGTCCAGGAAGCTGGACGATGCCTTATGGGCATATAGGACCGCGTTTAAGACACCAATTGGCATGTCACCATACCAACTAGTTTATGGAAAGGCTTGTCACTTGCCAATTGAGCTAGAACATAAAGCAATGTGGGCACTGAAGTAGCTTAACCTGAACTCAGATGATGCTATAAATATGAGATTGGGGCAGCTGAACGAGATGGATGAATTCCGTCTAAATACTTATGATAGAGCAGATCTTTACAAGGAAATGATGAAATAGTACCATGATCAGAGGATTATCCAAAGAAACTTTCAGAAAGGCGATTTGGTACTCCTTTTCAACTTCAGACTGAAGCTGTTTCCAGGTAAGTTGAAGTCTAAATGGTTTGGTCCATTCAGAATCAGCCAAGTTTACTCATCTGGAGTAGTGGAGTTAGAAAATGATGATGGTAGTGTCTTTAAGGTGAATGGCCAAAGAATGAAGCTATATATCGGTCCAACCGACTCGATAAAATGTATAGCCACCATATATCTTGATGAAGTCTGAGTAATCGAGATAACTATGTCGTGCCGCGACAATAAATTAAGCGCTACATGGGAGGCAACCCATCATTTTACTAGAATTTAGTTTTTGGTTAGTAAAAATTCAAAAAGAAGAGTCGAGCCACGACCAAAACTAAGGCGCTTGGTGGGAGGCAACCCATCCTTCTAATCATTTTTGTTGTTTTTGATCAAGTGTAGGTGCATGAATTACAAAGGAGGAGATTAGTCCCAATTTTGATTTGAAAGTGAGTCATGTCAATGGTGGTAAGTCTAGGAATGATGGAACAATACAGGTAAGTGGGAGTGGTCAAATGTGTAAGGCTCAACAATAGGTTAGGCGCCGCCTATGCCAACATAGGTGATAGGTTAGGCGCCGCCTATGCCAGCATGGGCGATAGGTTAGGCACCGCCTATGCCATCGCCTATGCTCACTGCCTCACATAGGCGATAGGTTAGGCGCCGCCTATGCCAACATAGATGATAGGTTAGGTGCCGCCTATGCCAACATGGGCGATAGGGTAGGTGCCGCCTATGCCATCGCCTATGCTCACTGTCTCACATAGGCGATAGGTTAGGCTCCGCTTATGCCAACATAGGTGATAGGGTAGGCGCCGCCTATGCCAACGTAGGCGTTAGGTTAGGCGCCGCCTACTTATGCTTAGGCGATTCTATAGGCGCCGCCTATCAACGTAAATTTTGCATAATAACCCGATTGTGAATGGACCAACCCGACCCATGTCTCATCTTTTAAATATATCCTCTACCCTTAAACCCCACTAAAGTTTTCTTAAACCTAAGCGCCACGCAACATCCTTTCCCTCTCCAAGCCCTTCTCTTTTCTCATCTAATCCTGCATGCTCACCTTCCCGATTCATCACGAATTTATCACCAAGTAAGTTGTTCTTTTATGTTCCATAGTTGTTTCAGTGCTACGCTTATAATGGTTAACTAGATTTTGTAGTAGTGCTTGGTGATAAGAGTATGGTTAGTTTGTTATGATTTTTGAAAAATACATCTCATTAAGTGAAAGGATTCTCGTAGGTAATCTTGATTTTACTCCGGCATGTATTGATTGGTATTCACTGTCATAATTTTTTATTATTATGGAGTTGAAATATTGAAGTTTAATGCATAATTTTGGGAATTGTAAGCTTGACTATGTGAGTGACTCGTTCAACGATGTAATGATCATGGTTAACCAAAAGCATAAGATTGTGTAATTGTTTCTATGCTATAGCATGATAAGATTTCTATGTGGTAGTCTTGTTCAAAGATTGCATTGCTCCAATGAAATAAAGTTGGAAATGATAGTCAAGATTACAGGACCATTGTGTGCTGCTTCTCTATATCAAACTGAGAAATTGTTATGTAAAGTGAAGGATTGAAAGTGTGACTGCACTAATAATGTTGTTGGCAGATACCATCTAAATATATGTCGATGAAGTCTGAGTAATCGAACACACTCACTTAATTAGTTTGTGCAAATAAATTAAGTGTGGGGTGATGCCATCACTATTTTTTTTCGATTATAGTGAATTTTTCGAAATGAGACTAACATGACTCTATTATGATCTCAGGTAACATGGCTCCGAAAGGACGACAGGGAAAGGAGAAAGCATCCACCTCACAAAAAGGTCAAAAAAGGTCAAGAAAGGACCAGGCTGATTCCTCCTCTCTTCAAGTGCCTCGACGTACTTTTGGGATCAAATGGGTTCTGGAGGAGGAAGGGAAGGAATGGTATAGAAACAATAAAGTGAAGAAATATGTACATGTGGAGTCGATGCAGAAGGAAAGTTTAGCAAAGAACTGCCCTCTCATTTTGGCAAAGATTATGGCACTAAATCTTGACTTTATCTTCCGAGACATGGGCTAATGTAATCTTGATTTGACTCGAGAGTTTTATGCCAACTGGTCCCCAAAGACTACGGGAAATGAAGTAAAGATTCGGGGGCAAGTCTTGCAATCAAACGCTGATTTCTTCAACTCTTTCTTGGGTACTCCAAGTGTGGATCAATCACCACTCAAGGAGATCTAGAGCAGACCTCCCTACAGAGCCATCAGACATACGTTGTGTGGATCAAGGTCCATAACCCGGTGTACTCGTCATAAAGATAATGGTCGTCACAATACTTACCCATATGCTTGTTTGAACAGAGAAGCTCGTATATGGTTAAGAATAGTCAATTCCTGCTTGATTCCTGGGACACAATACACTAAGGTCACGCGTGATCGAGTCTGCTTGGTATATGCTCTAATGACGAATGTTCCCATCAACATTGGTGCAGTTATACGAACGTCGATGAAAAAAGAAAAGGTACACAAAAGGTCCCATTTCAGTTTCGACAACTTGTTGACTGCAATTTTAAGGAAAGAGCACATTGAGGAGGAGCTAGTAGACCATAAGTTGCCACATAACCCGAAGAAGGTAGATCTCACGAAAATCAAAGATCCAGAAACTGGTCAAGGCATCAACCTTATCACTGCTGAGAGACATGCTCGAGATGAGAGTTTTTTTCGCCATCTGTATGGCATGACTAGGTTTACTATGATGAATGGGGTCGTGTGCCGACTGATACAGAGCTTCGGCAGTTGGACTATGACTACCCGCTTAATGAGCATGCTCGGGCCATATGTGGAGTGAGGGTAAATTTTAAAGAACCTCTAGATGATGATGTGCCGACAGACGATGATCACCAACTGCTAGACTCTGATATGGAGGACAACTCTGATGATGAAGACTCTGATAATGATTCTGACGCAGGGGGTATGACCCGGATGTAGAGGAGGAGTCTGACTAACCAGGTTTTTGCTTATTTATTTACACTAAGGGCGGTGTGTTCCTTCTTAGTGTGGGGTGTTGCGCTGCGTACTGCTTGCCCGCATTTATTCTATAGTCATTTTGATTTAGTTGTAGTTAGTTAGTTGTAATTAGTCAGATTTTGCATGAAATTGTTCTTATAGACGGCATGGCATTATAACAGGAGTTTGTGCTGAATCACTACTATTGAAACATTTAAGCTCTAAGTTGTGACTCATTCTGTGATAATTGTTTGTGGGTTAATTCATTTATCTGTTGGGTCAAGAATCTATAATGCTCCCAATTAAGTTGACCATGTGCCATGTGTGTGTAAGGTTATTGTATATTCTTTGTTGCGGCTGCTGCTAGAACTTGCCTAGTGTGTGTGTGAAGCAAAATAAAGATTGTGAGTTCAGGAGATGATTTAGGCATTTCTTTGGCAGCCCTGATTTTTTATCTTCTTTTTACCTACCTTTGTACATTGTCCTAGTGAACACCCATTGAGCCTTTAGCTATTTTCTTTGGCAACCCCATATGTAGCCTAATCCAGTTTTTTGGAAAGACCATAATTTGATCCAAAAGCTCCTAAGCGCTTTAAATTGTAGAATCAAGTTGAGTAAAGAGTGTGACAAAATAAGAGGAAAATGGTGAAAGTGATGCCCTAAAGTTTAGTTATTGGTACATAAAAATATTGTGATCAAGGGTGGCTATCATAGGGATGCTTAATAATTAAAAAAAACAAAAAAAAAATAAGAAAAAAAAAAGTTGTATATTCCCATCATAGTGTTTTTGATTGAGTAGCAAAATGGGTGAAGGGGGGTTGGTAGATGAAAGAAAGGTAGAGTGGTTGTTAAAAGTTAGTGTAAATGGCATAAGGTAGTGTATTAAAGCGCTTAGAGAACATAGTCACCATTTCTGGCCAAAATAGTCCTACCCGTCCCTTTAGCCTACTTTACAACCCATAAAGACCTATTTGATCCTAACCTTAGCATTCTGATATTAGTGGAGCATTACACTAAGGGCAAGCATATGGTCATCAGTTGTAATCTAAGAATTCTTTGTGAGAGTGAGAGCAAGCAAGTTCTTATACCCATATTTCTGAAAAATGCAAAACTATGAGTGATTATGAGTTACATTTTGTGTGAGCGCACATGGTTGATGATTGTTGGGTAGTTTTATATGATTTGTTGGCTTAACTTGTGTATATGAATTAACCAACTTAATAAGTCTATGTTGGAGGGTGAGTTGTTTCTAGTAATGATCAAGAAATCTACTCTTTGTTAATAATAGCAATGTATGTCTTGTTGAAAATTTTCTGTTGCTCTTGTGAATTTTAGTTAGGAATTCGCATAGATGTACTATTTTGTTCGAGGACAAACAAATCTTTAAGTGTGGGGTAGTGATGTTGGGCGTATTTATACGTCTAAGCACCATAACTTACCCATGTCTTAGCTAAGTTTTGAGGATAAAATACATAATTCTTGCACTTTTAGGCTATTTTTAGTTAAGTGAGCTGACCTATGTGATTAGCATGCTTTTCAGGTACTAATGAGGAAGATTACAACACTTTGGGGACCTGTGGACAGCAAAGGAAAACTTCACATAAAAAGAAAAGCAGCTTTTGGACTGAATATAATGCATGGGAACTTTTTCCCGGGCAAACAATATTTTTAAATAGTTAAGGATGCAGTAGCAATTTATTAGAGAAGGATGTTATTAAAAGCATTATTGCTGAATTTTTAGGGATGATTCACATTCTGTATTATTTTTAAAACAAGAGAAAGCGGCTTAGCTTGAGGACGAAGAGAGAGAAACATTTTTCTCTCTTATTTTCGCTATTCATCTTTATCACCAAGATCGGTCTAAGTTTTGGTATGATGAATATTTCTATTTTGATTTCCGTTTTATTTATGAGTAGCTAAGTTTATTTGTTAGGGTTATGGAAACCTTGTAGTATACTCTCTATTGCTATGGGTTTTTGAATTTATGATGTGTAAATCCACTTATATCATTACTCTCTTCATTTTGATTGAATTCTCGTGGTTGCAAACATAGGGAATGCGCCATTATAGCAATAACTTGTTTGATAGAAAAGTTACTGTTTGGAAAAGAGAGTGTGACAAGAAAATAGGGTTTCCAACCTCTATTTTACACATTAATGCCTTAGCAGGACTAACTTCTTGGAGAGTTCATACAGTTGGTTGTACACTTTGGATTCTAGAGGACTAAGGTGAATAAATCCTTGATGGTTGAGAAACACTTGGATTTAGAATTAGAATACGTCTCTCTATAAGTGCATGCATGTATAAAATCCGTATTACTCATAGTTAATAGAGAAGTAGAAGCTACAAGGTGGACATAACCCTAACTTGTCATTCTCTGTGATCAAATGTTATTACACATATTATCTCATCGTTACACTGATAATATTATTGTGCACCTAAACTGAAACCCCCTTACCTTGGAACCTTCAATCAACAGTCTAATAAGAATCGCAATACTTAGTGATCATAGTATTCCCTGTAGGATTCGACACCCAGCCCAGTTGGGTTCTATATTTGACAGCGACCGCTTGCACTTTCTAACGAGAGTTGTAATTTGTGTGTATCAAGCATCGTGTGGCTTCTAGGGGGTACTTATGGGAATTACACAATATCACCCAAGTCCGTAGTAATCCAACAAAGCCTTCTAACCAAAGAACCAAAACTAGTCTTGGTCGGGACATGTCTCAGACTCTGACAGATGATAATGACAATGACAATGATAATGAAAATTATCAGCTTAAATTTAAGAATGGAATAGATGAAATGCCTAAGCCTTCTTGAGAATGGAAGCTCACCACTTCACCACAACGAACCGACGAACTAACCTGACCCACCTAACTCTATGCAAGAAAAGTAGAAGTATCTTTGGTGCTTGTATCGCCTGGGGATACAACATCCAGAGATGATTAGTGGGGTGAACACTAGCATGTAACTCAGGAATAAGGGATAAAATAATGTCATGAGTAACAATTCAAAACCAATCCTAAAATCCAATACATATAATTATATGCAAATACATACAAATACATACATACATACACACACACACACATATATATATATCACGTGTCGGGGTAGGGATCAAGGCTTAGCAAGCACTTTAAAACTTTAGCCTAGATTGTGTAGCTCAATCGTTACAACTTATGAAGGCACCCATGGATTATATGGGCCCAACTCTTCACTAGCTAGTAGGGCCCCGGTGCGTGTGGCCGCACGAACCAAAGGGTATACATATATACTATAGGGAACTCAAACTTTTCGGCACATAAAGGTGACACAAGCACTAAATCATATAATATATGTAAGGGACTCAAATCTCCCAATCATATGATAATAATAAGGGAACTCGAACCACCCGATTATATAGATCCCCGTGTTGGCAACCGCGGTTTCCAGTATTGGTACCTCAGGACCTCTACTTTCACAACATAGCTACACAACCCTCTTTCACCAATTAAAATAATTTACACACATTCCCATTCATTAAACTATGATACATATTTAGGCATACATTGTTGGAATCGTCATATCAACTACACTTGCAAGGTAACATCAACTTGCCGAAATAATTTAATTATTTGGGAATTTATAGCCCCCTTCCTTCAATTTTAAATTAACTTGGGGAATTACACAATCCCATAAGGTTCAATTTAAAATCATCATGCTTTATTAACCTTCCACATTATGCAATAATTCAAGAGTAGTTCAATGTGCATATTTTTCATATTCAAAACCAATTTCACAATATGGAGTTAAGGTCATAAACACTTCAAAAGTCACAAGTTGGGGGAAATCATCATCTCCTAGTTTATTCACCATACTCATGCACTCCATAAGTTTAAAACCATAGTTAAAGTATGAACAATCATATGCAAACCATGAGAGACATTATTCAATAACAAGCATTCAAAACCCTCAACCCATGTTTCAAAACCAATATCAAAACTACATGAATAACTATTTAAAACACATGTTTTCAAAATAATAGTTGGGGAAGAGTAACATTCCTTAAATATCCCTTGAGCCCTTGGATGACCTACTTCTTGGAAACCCTAAGTATCTTTCTTGAGAGATTTGAGAAAGTTCTGTGAGTGTTTGATTACGTTATAAATGAGAAATAACCCCCTTGAGTGCTTTATGAATGTGGGGTTTTAATTGGGTAAGAAGAGAATTGTCCAAAGTGCCCTCAAATTAAAATCTAAAATTAAGTCTACAGTGTCTACAGGTCACTAGACCATTCATAAGGTTTCATTACGACTCATCACCAAGAATCGTAGCCAAGATAGTCTATAGGGCAGACATACACCGTTGTCTCTACACTCAACTATACGACTCGTAATAGGACCTTACAACTCGTAGGGTCCAGTCATAGTCAACACAGAACCTACTTGGGGTATACACTGGACATCCTGCGATTTGCTCCCAATGACTCGTAATGAAACTTTATGACTCTTAGTGAGCCACTCGTACTCAGAGCAAAACTTATTTACTCACACACTATTTAGGTTGCGATTGGGTCTGACTCCCTACGACTCATAGGGTAACTCTGGACAGTAAGGATAAAATTTTTAGAAATTTTCAAGAACCAAAAACCTGGGGTGTTATATACTCCCCGTTAGGATCATTCATCCTCGAATGATAGGATTAGGCATTTATTAGTATGATTTGACTCCAAACACAACAACACTTACCTTTAACAAATACAAAATACAAAGATATTAAGAAATACACATACCTCAAACACGATTATCCAAAACGGGGAACAAGGATGGATACTTGGACTTCTTATCCTTCTCGGCTTCCTAAGTAGCTTCCTCAACCTCCTGTTTCCTCCAAAAAACCTTTACCGAAGCCACATCCTTAGTCCATAATCGACAGAATTGTCGATCCAAAATCTCAATTGAGACCTCCTCATAAAACAAAGAATCCAAAATACCCCATTTTCCAAAGGAACAACCCTCGAAGAATCACCTATGCACTTTCTCAACATCAAAACATGAGACATGGGATGAATGGAGCTCAAACTAGAAGGAAACTCCAATTCATATGCAACATTACTAAACCTCTTCAAAACTAAGTACGAACTGATATAGCGGGGATTGAGCTTCCTCTTCCTTCGTAACTACATCACTTCCTTTATCCGAGACACCTCAAGAACACCCAATCACCAGCATTAAATTCCAACTCCCTTCACCTCATATCCATATAGGACTTTTGGCGACTATGGGCGGTCTAAATCCTATCTCGAATCACCCTAACCTTTTTCATGGCTTGGTGAACCAAATCAGGGACAAATAATTTATTTTCACCAACCTCAAATCATCTAATAAAAGACCTATACCTCCTACCATACAAGGCCTCAAATGGAGCCATACCAATGCTAGAGTGATAACTGTTATTGCAGGAAAATTCTATGAGAAGTAAGTAGTCAACCCAACTACCACCATAATCAAATACACAAGCCTAAAGCATATCTTCCAAGCCCTGAATTATCCTTTCCACTTTCCTATCCTTCTTCGGATGGAAAGTGGTACTAAGGTTTACCTTAGTTCCCAAGCCTCGCTAGAATGACCTCCAAAAGTAAAGCTGGTGCACCATGCAACTTCACTATCTCTTGGATATACAACTTCCTCTAGTCCTCAGCAGAAAAAAATTGTCCTCACTGGCAAGAAATGAGCAAACTTAGTCATCCTATCTATGATGACCCAAATCAAATTAAATTATTGGTGAGATCGCAGAAGATTGATAACAAAATCCATATTAATTATTTCTCATTTCCACTCCAGCAGCTCAATCTCTTGAGTCAACCCACCGGGCCTCAAGTGCTCCACCTTCACTTGCTGGCACACCATGCACTTAGCCATAAAATTGTCCATATCCTGCTTCATATTATTCCACCAATAAATCTCCTTGAGATCATGATGCATTTTTGTTGAACCAAGATAAACAGTATAGCGCAACTCATGAGCGTCGGCCAAAATTCTTTCCCGCAACCCATAAACATCGGGAACACATAATCTACCTTGGTACCTTAAGATACCATCACCACTAATCTCAAAAATCATCACCTTTTTCCTACCCACCTCATTCTTGATTTGCATCAAGATAGGATCCAGCATCTGCTTTTACTTCACCTCAGCACCAAGAGATGACTTTGCCACCTCTTGAACAATTATACCACACTCTTTAAAATCCAAAAGACAGACTCCTAGATTAGCTAAATGGTGAATATCCTTCACCAAATCCTACTTTTCCTCGTCCACATGAGATAAGCTTCCCATGGATAACCTGCTAAGAGCATCAGCAACCATGTTAGCTTTACCTATATGATAGTGAAGACTCATGTCATAGTTTTTTAGCAACTCAAGCCATCTCCTTTGCCTGAGATTTAGCTCTTTCTGAGTGAACACGTATTGCAGGATCTTATGATCATAATAAATATCTGTATGGACCCCATACAAATAATGCCCCCAGATTTTTATGTAAACACCACAAATAACAATTCCAAATCATGAGTCGAATAATTCTTCTTACGAACCTTCAACTGTCTAGAAACATGCGCGACTACCTTTCCATGCTGCATCAACATATAACCTGGTTCCACCCGAGATGCATCACAAAAGACAACAAAACCACCAGTAAGTCAACTTATCCTTCAATTTCTTAAAACTACCCTCACAAACATCAGGCCACAAGAACTTCACTTTCTTTTGAGTCAACTTAGTCAATGGGGTAGCAATAAAAGAAAAGCTTTCCACAAACCTTCTAGAATAACTAACTAAACCCAAGAAGCTCCAAATGTCGATTAGAGTCATAGGTCTAGTCCATTTCTTAACAACCATAAATTTCTGTGGATCCACCATGATCCCTTCACTAGAAACAACATGACCCAGATAAGTTACAATATTTAACCAGAACTCACACTTAGAGAATTTTGCATACAATTGTTGATCTTTTAAAGTCTGTAACACAAGAAAGAGGTGATCGGTATGATCCACCCTACTCTTCGAATAAACCAGAATACCATCAATAAACATAATCATGAACAAATCTAAAAACTAATGGAATACTCAATTCATGAGATCCATAAATGCTGCTGGGCATTAGTCAAACCAAAGGACATCACCAAAAAATCAAAATGACCATACCGGGTTTGAAAAGTAGTCTTAGGGATATTTGCCTCCCTAATCTTCAACTGATGGTACCCATATCAAAGATCAATTTTAGAAAAGAACTTAGCACCCTAAAGCTAATCAAATAGATTACCAATCCTCGAAAGGGGATACTTATTCTTCAGTCACCTTATTTAATTGGCGGTAATCAATACACATCCTAAGGGAACCATCCTTCTTACACATGATAGAATAGGAGATCCCCACGGAGACATACTAAGGAAGATAAAACCCTTATCTATAAGGTATTTCAACTGCTCTTTAAATTTTTTAAACTCAGTCAGAGCCATTTTATAAGGAGGGATAGAAATAGGACGAGTGTCCAGAAGAAGATCAATCCCAAAATTAATTTCCCTATCAGGAGAAATACTAGGAAGATCATCAAGGAACACCTCAAAAAATTCACACACCATAAGGACAGTCTGTAAAGAAGTACTTTCGGATCTAGAATCCTTAACATGCACTAAGTGAAATAGGCACCCCTTGAAACTAATTTCTGGGCCCTAAGACACGAAATGAACTTTTCCTTAGGCACTAGGGAATTACCTTCCCACTCAATCACTGCTCATTAGGGAAGTGGAAAGTGACCCTTCAGGTCTGAAAATCAAGAGACGTATAGCACAACTGCAACCAATCCATTCCTAAAATCATATCAGAGTCTAACGTGTCTAACTCTATCCGATCCACCAAGGTCTATCTACCATATACCGACATCATAAAACCCCTATAGACCCTTCTAGCCACAATGGAGTCACCCATCAGGGTAGACACAGAGAAAGTATCCAAAATATACTCAAGATCAAAACAAAAATGGATAGCCACAAAAGGGGTCAATAAGAGAGGGTAGACCCAAGATCAAATAGATAATATATGTCACAAGAGAAAAATTTAAGCGTACCAATAACAACATTAGTGAATGCTTCAAAATCTTGGTAGGTGGCAAGAGAATACAAACAATTTCGTCCAGTGCTGAAGCCAAAAACAAAAGTAGCATATTTTGGTGCAGGAGCTGATGAATTAGCAACAGGGGTCTTATATGTCCCACAAGCAACTCTAGAAGTAAATCCCTATGCATATGCCCAATCTGACCACATTTAAAGCACTTGTTCCTCATTTCTTCAAAAACACCATGATGTACCTAACCACAAAATCTACATGGGGGATATGATAGAGTGGATTGAGCCCCGCTAACATGAGACTGGGCTTCTATTGCTCTAAACCCATTATCATATTAAGAATGACGATCACCCAATGACTTCAGATAAGGAGCACTAGCCATAGAGTATAAACCAGAATTTTTCTATTTTTTCTTAGACCACTATCCATTATCTTTACCACTCTACTGCTGGCCTCCACCCTGATCTGAATATCAAAACTTCTTATTCTGCCTTTCAGTCACCTCTGCTTGATTTTTCTTTTCCTCATCCACTTGTTACATGTACACCACAAGTCTAGAGATATCTATATCCTTGTTTAACAAGGCAACCTTGCTCTCCAAGATCAACCCATGGGACAACCAGAGGCAAACTTCCTTATTCTAGCCCTTATGCTAGACACCAATTCTGGAGCATAACACGCCAATTGATGAAACTTCAAGGCATACTTTTTTACTATTATCCTTTCTTATTTCAAGTTTATGAATTCCTCAGCCTTTGCCTCCTTTAACTCTCGAGGAAAGAAGCGATTAAGAAAAGTACTAGAAAATTCATGCCACAAAGTGGACTCTGCATCATCGCCCCTAAACTGCTCCTACTCTTTATGGCATTGGTGTGCTACATACTTTTACTGATAAGCAGCGAACTCGACATCCTCCATATTAGTAGCATGCATTATACATAACATTTTTTCTATCTCAACAATGAAATTTTGAGAATCTTCCTCAACCTTAGAACCAGTGAAAGTTGGAGAACTCAACCTCATAAATTTCCCAACTCTTGTGACCTTAGAAGATGAAGTGACAGAAGCAACCCGCTCAGTCTAAGAGTCTACCAATTGGATAAGAAAATGAATCAACTAGTAAATCTCAGCATTAGACACATTAGCTTGAGGTGCTTGGGGAGGAAGAAGGGGCACCGGCGGAGATCCATAGTGCAATCAAAAGCAACGACCCTAGACCGGGCCTGTACTCCTAGAGTAGGGTGAGCTCCATCCATATTTTCCTTAGATATGACAAAAGAGTTTCAACGAGCATCAGGTCTTCTAGGCGGCATGATTTGAAAAGAAAATATACGGGAATTAGAGGAGATTCAAGACCTTAGACTCTATAGCTCGAAATAAAACAACAACAAAGGAAAACATTCTTAAATGCCTTGTAGCCTCTCCCTTATAAGTGTGGCACGCTACATACCCATAAAAGAAACTCTACTAGACATGGATTTGTGGATACCCAATAACACCAAACCTAGGTTCTGATACTATATTTGTCATAATCTGAACCAGCTCCTAGCCGTGATTGGTATCTCAAGTCCATTGAGGACTCGAGATCACCCTTCCACCTAACCAAACAATACACAACATCCCCAACGTCGGATGAATTATAAGCATATAACAAAATTGCATAAAAATAAGCTTAATAATATTTAAATTATGTTTATAACCGACAACCGATAACCATCCAAATAACCTACCAACATCACCCAAGTTCACAGTAATCCAACAAAGCCTTCTAACCAAAGAAACAAAAATGAGTCTTGGTCGGGACATATCCTCGACTTTGACAGATGACAATGACAATGATAATGATAATTAAAATTATCAGCTCAAATCTAAGAATGGAAATAGATGAAATGCCTAGGCCTTTTAGAAAATAGAAGCCCACCGCTTCACCATAACGAATCGATGGACCAAGCCGTCCTACCTAACTCTGTGTAGGAAAAGTAGATGTATCTGTGCCTATATCATGTGGGGATAAAACGTCTGAAAATGGTTAGTGGGGTCACCACTAACATATAACTCAGGGATAAGGGATAAAATAATGTCAGGAATAACAATTCAAAATAAGTCCCAAAATCTAATACACATAATCATACACAGTATATATGTATCACATGCTGGGGTAGGGATCAAGGCTTAGCATGCACTTTAAAACTTTAGCCTAGATTGTTTAGCTCAACCGTCACAACTTACGAAAGCACTCATGGGATTTATGGGACCAGCTCTCCCCCAGATGGTAGGGACCCAGTACGTATGGCCGTACAAACCAGAGGGTATACATATGTATATAGGGGACTCAAATTTTTCAGCATATCAAGGTGACACAAGCACCAAATCATGTAATATATGTGAGGGACTCGAAACTCCCAATCATATAATACAAATAACAAGAGGGGCTCAAACCACTCGATCATACAAACCTCCGCGTCGGTAACCCCGGCTTCCAGTATTAGTCCCTCGGGACCTCCACTTTCATGACTTAGCTATACAATCCTGTTTCAATCCCAATTAAAATAATTTACACACATTCCTATTAATTTAACTATGATACACATTTAGGCATACATTGTTGGTATCGTCATACCAACTACACTTGTAAGAGAACATCAACATGCAAAAATAATTTTATTATTTAGGGAATTCATATCCCTCTTGGTTCAATTATGCATTAGTTTGGGGAATTACACAACCTCATAAGGTTTCATTCAAAATAATTATGCTTCATTAACCTTTCAAATCATGCAATAATTCAAGAGTAGTTCAATGTGTATATTTTTCATATTCAAAACTAGTTTCACAATATGGGATTGAGGTCATAACCAATTCAAAAGTCACAAGTTGGGGAAAATCACGATCCCCTAGTTTATTCACCATACTCATGCACCCCCTAAGTTTAAAACCATAATTAAAGCACGAATGATCATATGTAAACCATGGGAGATATTATTCAACAACAAGCATTCAAAACCAACATCAAAACCACATGAATAACTATTTTAAACACATTCTTTCACAGAATAATATTTGGTGAAGAGTAACATGCCTGAAATACTAAGTTTGACAGAAAGACTTCAACCTTAAACACTTAGATGACCTACTTCTTGGAAACCCTATGTATCTTGCTTGAGAAATTTGAGAGAGTTCTGAGAGTATTTGATTACATTATGAATGAGAAATAACCCCCTTGAGTGCTTTATGAACGTGGGGTTTTAATTGGGTACGAAGGAAATTGTTCAATGTGCTCTTAAATTAAAAGCTGAAATTTAGTCGACAGTGTCTATGGGTTAGTATACGACTCATAAGGTTTCATTATGACTCATCACCACGAGTCGTAGCCAAGACAGCCTACAAGGAACACACACTGTTGTCTCTATGATTCAACTGATACGACTTATAATGGGACCTTACGACTCGTAGGGTCTAGTCGTAGTCAACACAAAACCCACTTGAGGTATACACTGGATGTTGACACCTAATTTTTGCCCTCCATAATCTAATTTAATTTCGAGTTTCTTCAATTTTAAAATAAAATCACAATAATTATTCTATTCAAATAAATACAATTTAAAATATTTATTTAAGTTAATTTTATCATTTAATTAACGATTATACTCTTTCATATTTTTATATATGAGAGTGTATAAATTTTGTTATTTAAATAAATATTTTTAATTAGACTTCTATTGATTAAACTTGAAAATTAATCCAAATGGATAAAGTCTTAATTTTAAATATGATTTATTCTCAAAATATTTTATTTGGAGGAATATTTGTTTGATTTTTATCAAATCAAGCAACTCGAGGTTAATTTGTTAATTAATTCATGTCAGATTGCTATTCAATTTAGCGAACTAATTAAATATGATCTCAATTGAAATGAAATTGGCCCAATTGTAATGCAATTGACCAATAGATATTCAATTTGGTTAGAGTTTAAATAAGTCGTCTAAATTGTAATTCAATCTTAATCTCCAAAAATTACCATATCCTAATTGGGATTATTTTAATCCAATTAAATTCAATTAGAGTTATTTTTAAATTCAATTAAATTTAATAATGATTATTCTAATCCAATTAAATTTAGTTAGGGTTATTTAATAACCCAATTAGATTTAATTGGGGTTATTAAATAACCCCCAAATCAACCCCAATTTCAGCCCAACAACAAAATTCAATCAGCAACCCATTTTTTTTATTTCTCACTACCAGCCCAACTTAACACTAACATTAACCCACCCAAAATTCCAAAAGCCCCAAGCTCAATAAAATAACCCGGGCCACTCCTTTTTTCTCCCTCAAGACCAAGAACGCACGTACAAAAAAATGATAACCAGTCCATCAACAACAATGACAACAACCTCAACCTCACGTAAAATTTCCACCGGACATTAACAACCATATCAGCGGCGACCCATCTCCGACCCGTAACCAGCAACAAAGACCATCTAATCCGCTGAAACAAGTCCAAAACAGCCACTTCAACATCAACAATTCCAACCCACCAATAATCGATGTCAACTCAAAAAAAAAATTTCCAGCGAACCCGACCCAAATCCGTGTATGAACATCCAGCTCACCACCAACCATTTCAAGGTTGTACTATTTCGTACGATTACATCTCATCCCCTTATCCCTTTTTTCAAATTTTGAATTCCCCTTTGAAAAATTCTCAAAATTGCCCTTTAATTGATCCTCCGTGGTTTAAGGCTGAGGAACGACCCTCATTTTGTCTTCTATATAAGAAGCGTTGTTGAGCTATGAGAGGGGAGAAAAAAATTTCTTTCGGGTTTGGAATTGGGGTTTGAAAAATAAAGAACCCGAGAAAGAAAAATTTCTGAGAGAGAGCAAAAACAAAAAGAAAACAGGGAGAAGAAGGGAAAAAAGGGCTCGGAGCACAAATCAATTTCCTTTAGTAAAATTCTTTTCGGTAATTCGTCAGCTAATCGGATTTTTGAGGTGACGACTACGGTGTTTTTCCGGTGGTTGTGATTCCGACCGAAGCTCAAGTCCTGTTTTGCTGCTCTGAAATAGGTAACATTCTGTTCCATTTAGTTTTGATTATCTCTGCCTCATCTTGCTATTCTGTAGTTGTTTTGATGATCTTGTTTGTAGAAACCTTGATGGCAGTCAGATTAGTGTATAAGGTTCATCATTATGTGGCTGGTTGAATTCACATCTCGCTGTAATGGTCATCTTAGTATTTATTCCCATTTTTTATGCCTACTATCCATCCATAGTGTTTTTGTAGTTCCAAATCACTGTTCGTCTGATATTGTTATATTCTAAAGCATTGCAACTCGTTAATACGTGTGTTAACCGGACTTAGTTTAATGTTATGATTGATTTCATTTTAAACGACTGTACCCCCTTCGATTTCCTGTCTAATAGATGAAAATTCTGGACTGGATGATAATCTGTGTTTGTTTAAATCTGCTGTGACATATTTCCTGCGTCTGTGTTATTGTTGTGTTTTTGCTTTTTTAAATCTATTTTGATATGTTTCGTTCATACGTGTAATAGTCCTGTTTGAATACGTAAGATGACTTTTTAAATCGACGTGATTGTTTTATGTTTGAAAACAGTTTGTTATTGCGGATCGGTTCACAAATTCACAGTTTAGTAGTTTCGTTGTATTTAAAACTAATTGTGAGAGGATACAGAGTAGCTTTTCTTTGTGGTAATCTCTGTGTGTTTGTCTACCCCATTGATTTAAGCTGCAAATCTCCTCCGTTTTTTTTATGAATGCCTTCGAATGCATGAAAAACAAGAGTTATTTGGGTCATCTTACATGGATTATTGTTCAATCTTTACCAAGGAAAGTGTTATATAGTCTTGATACTACCTTCGTAAAAGTGTCAACTTGTAGTTTCCCTCCTTTGTTTATACTATTGAAGTCATTTCTATGTCCCTAAAATTTTTGTTAGATATTCAATTTGCTTCCTTGAGGTAGACATTTTTGTTGCAAAATTTCTTTCTCTTCCTGTTCAAAAGGATTTTGGCCAAATGGAAAAAAGTTTTCTTAGAGGATGACTTCTTGATTATCAAGTTGTTTGATTTTTCTGATGCATTCTTACCTGGTTTGTTACTGTCTTCTTTTCTTAGGCTATTCGTTTTTTTTAGTAGCTTTCTTGAAAGATTGGATCCTTGCCTGCCTTGATGAACTTGCTCACAGTATTTCAATGCAAACTTGTTTGAACATTTGTAATATTATGTGTGTTTATTTCCCTATTCGTGATATTCTGAGTTTCCTCTTTACCCTCTATAACTATTGCTATTTTTATTATAGTGCATGAATATAATTTGGTAGTACTAATGAGGCAGTTATACATGTTTAGAATATGTTTTAATCCGCTTTCATATCTTTACATGGCATGTGAACTTGCTTTGGAGTCTACAATGGACTGCCCCTCACCTTGCATTTTGAAATGGGCCGACAAGGTCCATCCCCTCGAGATTTAAGTTTAAAGTTTTTCCTATGGCATATCAAGTACAAGAAAATAGAAGAAAAAGAAATAAGTTGAAACCTATTTAGCGAAGTAGCTAAGAAACTTGAAAGTCTCATTTTTTTTATTTTTATTGTTGTCTTTTTATTTTTTTCATTTTATTTATTTCTTTATTTATTCATTCATTTATTCTGGCCTCGAAGCCAAAGTTGTTTTAAATACAGCTGGAGCAGACCAGGTAAGAATGCATCAAAAAAATCAAACAACTTGATAATCTGCTCCATTAGTTTGACTCGATTTGAGTTACTGTGGATAGGATGACTAAGTCTGTTCACTTCTTGCCTTTGAGGACTACTTACGCTGGAGAAGACTATGCAAAGTTGTTTATTCAAGAGATAGTTAAACTACATGGTGATCTAGTTTTCATTATTTTGTTTTGAGGTACGAAGTTCTCTTCTCATTTTTGGCATTCATTTAAGCAAGGTTTATGCATATAGGTGAATTATAGCACTACATTCTGCCATCAGACAAATGGAAAAGAGGAGAGGACTATTCAGCCTTTAGAAGATATGCTATGGGCTTGTGTGATCAATTTTAGAGGTAGTTGGGTGGATCATTTACCTCTCATCGAGTTTGGTTATAACAATAGTTATCACTCAAGTATTAGGATGGCTCTTTTTTAGGCTCTTTACTGTAGGACGTTTAGATCTCCTACTGGATGGTTTGAGGTGGGTGAGACCAAATTATTTGGTCGAGACTTAGTTCACCAAGCCATGGAGAAGTTGAAGGTGATTCTGGACAGACTCAAGACTTCTTAGAGTCTCCAAAAGTCCAATGCTGATGTGAGGTGAAAAGAGTTAGAATTTGAAGTTGGTGATTGGGTTTGTCTAAAGGTATCTCCTATGAAGAGAGTGATGAGATTTGGGAAGAAGGGGAAGCTCAGTCTCCTATATGTGGGTCCATATGTGATTTTGAGGAGAGTGGCGAAGGTTGCTTATAAGTAGGATTTGCCTACGAGTTTGGGTTCCATTCATCCAGTTTTTCATGTTTCGATGTTGAAGAAGTGAGTGGGTGATCTTTCTTCGGTTGTGCATATTGAAAGTGTTGGTATTTCAGGTTCTTTGTCTTATGAGGAACCTCGGTGGAGATTTTGGATAGACCAGTCCATCGTTTTAGGACTAAGGATGTAGCCCCGATAAAGGTTTTATGGAGGAATAAAAAGGTAGAAGAAGCTATTTGGGATATTAAAGAGGACATAAAGTACAAATATCCATTCTTGTTCCCCAGTATTAGACAATCGTGCTTTATGTATGTGTTTTCCTAATCAACTTTGTTTTCTGACTTTGTTAAAGGAAAGTGTGGTTGTGTTTCGGTCTTATAATCGTGCTAATGGATGCCTTGACTCATCATTCAGGGATGAATGATCCTAGGGGGGAGAATGTAACACCTCAGAATTTTGGCCTTTGAAAATTTTGAGATTTGAGCCTACTTCACTTTATGAGTTGTAAAGTGTCATTACGGGTCGTAGGGACCCCAATCATATGGTGACCATTATAATAGAAAAAGCTTCTATTGAGACTATGAATAGGATATTGTGAGTTGTATGAACTCACTATGAGTTGTAGGGTGCCTTTCGTAGCAAAACTAGTGTAGTGACCAAATATTTTTGTCTTGGCTCCGACAAAACCCTATGAGTAGTAATGTGGGCTTACGAGTAGTATGGTATGACTCGTGGGTCAATAGTAGGGATGCCTTGGGACACTTCCCAGACTACGAGTTTGGGGGATGACTCGTAGTCAGTCTTTTTGAGTCGTAAGGTGACCTGTAATGACTAGGCGATAAATTTTTAGTCTTTCATTAAGGGTACTTTGGTCATTTTCCTTTTTCCACAGTTGTGGCCCACAACCTTAAAACCCCTTTGGGACCTCGTTATCATCCTAAAACATAATTAAACACACGCTTAAAACTCTCTTTCAAATCCCTAAGTCAAGAACAAGCTAGGGTTTCTCAAGATTGATCATTTAAAGCTTCCAAGTGGTGATTTCTCTCCATAATTGTGATACTTTTAGGCATGTAATCTCTCCACTTAAACTTATTTTACTTAAAACATGTGTTTAAATGGTTGCTTATGTGGATTTGAATATGAGTTTTGATATGATTTGAGGGTTTAGGAATGAATGTTACATGAATTAGATTCCCATGATTTTATATTCATTGTTTATGCTTTATCAATGGTTTTTGAACTAATTGGGTGCATGGGCATGGGAATTAGAAAGGGCGTTGAGGCATTCCCCAAAATGATGATTTTGGTTTGAAATTTGGTTTTGGAAATTATGTTTCCTTAACCTACTTGCATAATTGAATTGGAAATATGGTTACTCACATGATCTAGCTTACTTCCCTAAACTATTGCATTGAGTAAATGGTTAAACGGATGAAAAAGGTTTTAAAGGACTGTTGGCCATGTTGTCAATTTTAAATTTGATTTAATAAACAAAGGGGGTCATGGCATTTCCTAAATGATTTAATAAACAAAGGGGTCATGGCACTCCCCAGATGATTTAATAAACAAAGAGGGTTGTGTCATTCCCCCAAGTTGATGGAATTGGTATGGCATAATTATAAGCTTACAAACGTAATGGTTTGACAATACCTGTGGTTGTTGACTTAATGGATAATTCCTTGGTTAAATGAATGGGTTGTGTGAAGTTTGTTTTAATTGGGCTTAAAGGGGGTTGTGTAGCTAGGCCATGGAAGTGGAGGTCCTGGGGGACCGATACTAGAAACCCACATTTGCCAGCATGAGGGTTGGTCTTGATGACCGTACGCTTGTGTCACACATTATTTATATATGTATCCTAGATTGTTGATACAAGTATGATCATGATCATGACACTTTTTGAGTATTTTTTAAGACTAGTCACTAAAGGGCCCTTTTGTTATTTTGTCTATTATTGTAATGTAGTATAAATAGAACATTGTAGGATTTATTTCTTTAGTTGCTTAATGATATTGAGAGAACACTTCTCTTAGAGAGAGAGAGTCCAAAACTGAAACTAGGGCATTGCACGAGTGTGGAATCATTTGTGTGTTGCATTTAGCTTGATATGTTGGTGCTTGGGTGGTGGACACCTCTCTTGTGTCAATTGTAAGAGATAGGTGATTGTAGTGTGTAGTGTTAAGGGTCCAAGAGTGGAATAAGCTCTTGGATTCTTAAGATTATACCTCCATTTGTCTATTTTCCTATCTTTATCTTGTTGTAACCGTTGGTAGTGTTCTTGTTATTCCAAGCCATGTGTTGTTGTTGTTTTAATATTATTATTGTTCATCTTGTTTCTTTATCTTATTGTTGGTAATATTAGTTTGTGGTTGGCTGTTTTGGTGTCACAACACCTTATAATCTCGTCTTCCTTGTTCTAACCAGTGAATCCGAGAGTGGTCATCAAAAGGGTCCATGGTTCCTATAATTTGTGGATTATTTTGGTGTATATTTTGTGCCTTTCCTTGTCATTCTTATATCAATTGATGTAGGTTTTGGCCTAGATTATGAATTGGCATTATTTTATTCTTATTTTGAGTTACATGCTAGTGCTCGTCCCTCTAACTGTCTCCAGATGTTGTATCCCCATGCGATGCAGGGAATAGAGACACTTTCGCTTTTCCTATGCAGTGATAGGTGATTCTTGGATTATTCGTGAGTCAACTTAAAGGCATGAGCCTCCTTCTAGAACGCTTATTACTTCTTGGTTTAGTTTATGTCACAAATTATTTTCCCTATTTTTTTTGCTATTGTCGGGGGCATGTCCCGACTTAGGTTGTTCTTTGGATATTAGAGGCTTTATGAATTACTGTGGATTAGGATGGATGTTAAAGCTCTTATATTTTTTTCTGAGCTAGTTACCTGACTATCTTGTTATATATTCAAAATTCATTCACTGCTAGTTGTATTGTGTTATGTTTGACTAGGCAAAGGGGTGGTCTCCGGTGCTCAATGGACTTGAAATACTCGTCACGTCCAGGCTTCTATTTGGGTCATGATAATTTTGTCATTAAATAAGTTTTGATTTGGCTAGTTGCTTTATATCACAATAAATTATGGTCTTGGAAGAAGTGTGGTAGTGAATAAGAAACCAGATGCAATTAAAAAAATGTAAACTTGTTTTGTTTGTAAAATCTACTCAAGCATTTTTGCTGTTTTTAATTTAGGAATCAAACTCGTAAAAATAGGATCTTATTCAAGCATTAGTATACTTGGTAGCACGATAAAAATTGTAATTTCGGAGCTGATTTTATTCATTTAAATTGTTTGAAGCTGCTTTTCTGCTGTTATTTTAGCTTGTTTTGATGTTTTTACTTTATCAATCAAACTGGTAAAGATGACTGTTTTGCTTGTACCTTTTTTTAGTATTTTCTTTCAACATGGCACTTTGGTTGTAAATGGAGTTACGTTCTTATAAATTGGTATTGTTGTGGATTCTGAGCTCGGTTTTTTGAAAAGGGTATGATGTAGCTCACCTTTTTAATATTTAATTAAGCACTTGATGTACTTCTGGTTGACTTGTGGTGTTAGAATACCCATAACTTTTTCACTAAATCGTAAATACCCGTAAGTGTTTAAGACCACTTGATTTTTGGCGTGATGAATAAAACTGACTTGTCTCAATGGCATGGGATGTTTGCTAATGTTTAGATACTAAAAGAAATATTGTATTATACCCTAGAGTATTTTTTTTGTATATTCCCACTGGAACCGGGTTAACCTATGCGATATGAAAAAAAACTACAATCGGCATACACCTTTTGATGATCTATATTCTGCTAGTTAAAAAACTAAAGTAGTTGCAGCTTATCTGCTTAATCTTGAATAAAACAGCTACCACCCAATGGTTTCATAGACAATATGTATTTGTAGAGCTTGAGTCTAAATTACATACATTGCTAGTATAAGAAATTTTTGAATTGTCATATCACGTTTATCTATTATAAAAAATAACTTGTCTTGTAAATATTCTTTAGATTGATATTATAGTTTTAAAATATGTTATACATATATAACTTAAAACTCATATAAACTGCCCCAAATCCATAGGGGAATTGGGCCTCAAAAAATACTAGTAAATCGTGGAAATGAAAGTGAGAGTGAATTTGTTACCCTTTCAGCAAGACGGTGGTTGTCAGTTGCCTGGCCCCTCCTTGCTCTATCATGAACATATCCTATAGGGGACTCTTTAGGGGATTTATTCTCCTTTGCTTTTTTCTTATTGTTTATATTACCATTTCTTTTCCTTTTTTTTTCCATCATCAGCCTCTCTTACATTCTAATAAATCAAAAATAATTATCACCAAGAAAAATAGAGGGGGGAAATTTATTTAGTTGATTTTTACTTGACACGATGTAAGGAGGTAAGGTTATCTTCAGTTTTCCTTTGATATGCTAGTATAAGCAAATCAGACCTTGTGAAAAAGTAATTGTTCAAGGGTGGTGCTATTAGATTCAAGCTCCTAATTACCAGCTTAAGCATGATGTGCTTAACCTAATAGTTTTAGCTTTAAATCATACTTGATTCGAGACTAGTTAAGATTTAGCATATCCTATGGTTACTTCACTTGACATGTGAAGTTTTTCTTTATTTTGGGATGCTTATTTTAAATAGAATTTAACTTCATATTTTTGCTTAACATGAATCACAATTTTTGTAATTTTGGTGTGTTATGTAGGATTTTAATGGATAGTGAGGATAAAAGTTGGATGAATTATTTAATATGATCTGATGATTTCAAGCATGGAGTGCACAATTTTCTTAAAAAGGCATTTGAACGAGCTTCTCAAGGAATTGAGATATTATGTCCTTGTAGAAATTACAAGAATTATTATCGGCTTTATAGAGATATGGTGGAGGATCACTTACTTTCCAAAGGGTTTGTTGATGGTTACACCAAATGAACTTTCTATGGAGAAGCTCTTCCTTGAGAAAAACACATCATCCAATCAATGATGATGAATGTTCTAATATGAGTAATGATATTGATGGACTACTTCACGATACGTTTAGAAATATAGAGGTTGAATTGGGACATGAAGAAGGAGATGGAGAGGGATTACCTGAAGATGAAAAAAAGTTTTTAAAATTATTGAAGGAAGGAAAGCAACAATTATATCTGGGGTGTGGAAATTTTAATAAACCGAGTTTCACCATTCGATTGTTCTTGTTTAAATCATTACATGTGTTATGTAATGTAGCATTTTTAGATTTGTTAGTGTTGATAAAAGAGGCATTTTCCTATGCTCAAATACCAGAGTCTTTCAACAAGGCCAGAAATATGATAATAGATTTAGAATTGATTATGAGTTATTCTAAAAAGGCAATGAGAAAGCTAAGAACTGCTCTATATGTGGGACTTCTGGATGGAAGAGTGTTGGCGATGTATGCATACTTTTATATTCATGCTTGTTTATATCATTTTAATCATTTTTATTTAGAATTTTATTCTAAAATTGTATAATTTTACGGTTTTTTCAAAGTCTAATTCAAAGGAAACTAGTAAATCATTGAAGAGGATTGTGGCCTTATTGATAAAAAAATTTCTCTTCAACTTTTAATTTTATAATTTCTATTGTTGTTGGTAAATGGTAATTGTCTTATGGAACTAATACCAGATGGTTGTTGGTTTTCCCTTCAAAAATCAAAGCTTCTTGAATGCAGAAGCATTATTTAAGCTATTGAAAAAAAATGTATAATGTATTTCTAAAACAGTATTTTTTCTTATAGTAGTTGGATCCTAGTAGGTGAATATTTGAGGTATTCATCATGTTAATCATTGGTATAGTCTTTCTAATAGCTTGTGTTTTTTAATAGGTGGACATTTCTTGTACTGGATAGTGATAGGTCTCTTTATTGATCAGGAGAGGCCAATATGACTCAAAATTATAAAGAATATACATGAAACTTCATTTCATTACTGTTGAGTAACATGAACAGGTTTAAATTTATTTTTAGTGTTTTTGTTGCTAATATTTCTCAACTTTAATTACAATTTAATTCCTGCTAAATGTAAACTTGACGCAAAATGCCTCCGTCATGTTTCTTCAGTCTTTCATTTTTAGATCTTTCCTTTACTATGCATTATTATTACTACTAATACTGGCCTAGACCATATTTTTACTATGGATATCTCTATTGCTAGTACTGCTACTACTTTCTCTGAGGATGTTGCTGATTTTGCTGTTGGCTTGTTAATTGATGTGCTCAGGAAGATTTTTGCTGCAGATTGGTTTATTAGGAATGGACTTTGGCCTGTAAATATGGTCTACCCGCTCAGTTCCAAGGTAATGTCTCTCAGCTCTTGTAATTGCGTTGAACACATAGTTGTTTTACTCTTTTGGGATGATTATTATGTATTATTTCATAATATATGTGTTATATCATACTATATTGTTTTAAGTAATACAATATTTGAATCCATCTTGTGTTTACTATCGTGGTCACTATCAAATGATAACGCTCAGCTCACTCCCATAATTTAAGGGTGAGACGGTCGTTGTCAAGTAACCCAATTTGAATTAGGATTGAATCTCAAGGAGTGAATTATAAACTTTAAATCCTATGGATGCTCAAATTACTACACGTTTACCCAGAATGATAATAAATAAGACATGTAAAATAAAATGAGGGGATTTAGACTTGGAGGTGATTTGTCAACAAACAAAGCACGGATGCAATACGTTTGATTTTAAGATCAAGAATAAAGAGGGTCTTGGGATCATGTCTACATAAAGTTAAAGTATGTGGGTTAATGGCGTTTTGGCATGAGTTTTAGTTGTTAATAAAAGGATAGGCTAGGTCGAATTCATTGTAGTCAATATTTCAATAAGACTACAACAATTTCACCCATTGGCTCTTTCGAGCACCTAACAAGTGTGCAATTCGTAATAACCCAAAACCTTAATCAAAAATCCCTATTTCTAGGATGATGCTCTTGACATGGCTTACACTTCAATCACATTTATTTCTAAGATTGCAAAAGGTAGCAAGCCATAGACTTAATTGTCTACCATTGCCTTGTCCCCTATAACCCTCTTTCGAGGATGTTATACCTAATGTTCACCTTCATCCCTTTTTCGAGGATGATAAAGGGTTTCTAGAGTTTGGGGTTTTCACCCACCAAATCCATTTGGAGATTTGGGGTTTTCACCCATCAAATTCCAACTAATAAGCTCAAGCAATGATGGAATCCATACTCAACAACTAAAATTATGCAAACACAACAATACCCACGCACAATTACACGTTAGTTCAACATAATCCTAAGACTAAATTACTTAGCTACTCATGAAGAAAATAAATTGAAATATACCATGGGTATTTCCCAAAACATCCATTCTTCACAAAACCACTAAGAAAATTAAGCCTCCAAGAGTAGTTACATACTTGCCCAATTAGGGTTTCCTTCTTTCAAATCCAAAAATAGTTATGAGGTAAGCAATGCCCAAAGAGGAAAGGGTTTTTATCTTATATATGGTTTGGGATTCTTCTAGATAATTTTACAGATCTTCCCCTGGACATATTCTCGCTGAACCGCGATCGCACGTGACTATCCACGACTGCGTCCACATGACCACGGTTGTGTGCCTTGACCGCATTGTGTTGACTGTCTTGACTTATCGCGACTGCGGATTAAGGACCACGGTCGCGATAACTGAGGTTGATGTAGTCTAGGTCTTCATCTGTAATCTTTTTTGCTCTCTTTTCATCATTTTCAGCCCCAATCCACATCTTTCGATCTCCCCAACTCTATGCCTGCAAAGAGTGGATATTAGTGCATTTATCACCAATATGTTTCATTCATTTATTTAAAATAAGGTAATGTGCACAAATGTTTAGTGAGAATGAGTGGAGAAATCACCCCTCACCAACACCCCCAATTTAAGGCCTTGCTTGTCCTCAAGCAACACTATCCTTTATTATGAGACAACTCATATGTATGCCCTCATTCTATCACTCAATGATCATGATGACTCAAACTTGATTGCTACCACCAAAAGCTTTTCACACATGGGCAAATAGTCTTTTAATGATTCTCCTCATTATAAGATGAAATAGCGAAGGATGCAATAGACTTTGGGGAGCAACCATGTAACAACCACTAACACTCTAGAAATAACTCACATGTTGACTACAATCATGGAATACTTCTGTATATCTCATTGTGCGGAAGATGAAAAAATCACCCACCCCAACTAGTTCACATGCCTCCTCACAAGAAAGGAAAAATTTACACACCTAGTTACCAAGCATGCAACAAGGAATTTTAAGAGCAAACACTCACTCTCTCAAGAACTTCTCCATGTTAACAAGTACTATGCCATAGGATTGCCCCTATTTTCAATCACCACTACAATGACTACACTTGGTTGGGAATCGCAAAGAGCTTTTTTGTGCTTGTATTATAGGTTTAGGGTTGGGGTAGGATATTATTTGGGAATAACATGGCTACACCCCTCCTTGGACATTCACATCACACTTTTTCAATCCTCTTTTATGGCTAAGGGCCACTCTTCTTTAATTTCTTTCTTTTCCTATGCCTACTAATAGCTTCCTTTGTACACCACTTTTCTTTTATTTCTTTTTATTGCAACGTACGCATACTTCATTCCTTTGATAGACTCATTCATTTTTTATTTATTTATTTTTGTGGTTCAAGCTCATGAGGTATTTCATAAACAACTTTGTGGCCTTACACTTTTTTCCATCAAACTTTACCACCCCCAACTTAGGCTTTTAGCCTCAACTTACATTTTCAAGTTCAAGGAGGGTTTGGTTCACAAGAGAGATAAAAATGATGGGTCACGGGTTGTGGTGAGTTTACCAAAGAAAGGTCCAAAGGCTCAAAGTGGGTACTAAGGATAATTATGCATGAGTAGGCTTTTTAGGGTAGAGTGGGCTTCCAAAATCACAAGATGGCCTATGATCATTTTACCAGCCAAGCATAATCAAAATTTATCTTTGAAAGACTAATGGGGCAAGTTCTAGATAGTACACGTACACATGAGATGAACACAATTAACCTCACACACATGGTATATGAATGTTGTCAGGGGGTTCAATTGTTTTAACTGCTCGATACAAAGATGGAGTATTCATTATTTTTTCCAAAGTCAACTTTTGAAGTCATAGAAAGAGGAAACAATTTTGTCACAAAGTTGCTCACGTGCATGCCTTTGAATTTTGCAAAAATTTTGGATGGAGGGGGTTGTTTGCTTTTGTATTCGTACTAAACATAATTTGATAATCACGGTAACCACCTAAGCAAACATTTCACATTGCAAATCATAGTATGGGCGACCCACCATATGGTTACTCAGACTTCACCAATATATAATAATTCAATCCCAAATTATCAATGCTGCAGGTACTCATGCTTCTCTTGTATTCTATGGTCTCGGTGCCACGGGTACTCAGACTTCCCCTGCACCCATGGTTAGAAGCCCAATCACATCAAAACTAAAATAAAGGAACAAACCCAAAACAAAATAGCTAATCCATGCAAATGTAGGCACCATTAGAGTGCTCGATTATTATAACCCAAATAAAAATAAAGATAAGAATTATCCAAAAGAGCAGAAAAGTATGCAAGAATATCAATAATATAATCCCAAATTAAATGAATAAAAATAAGGAGACACCCCCAACTTAAAAGATAGCAGTGTCCCAACTGCATAAATAATTAAGGGTAAAAGAGATAAGGGTGCTCCTTGAAACTGCATCAAGGGTTGCTATCACTGTTAGACTCTGGATCACCACCTTCTTCCTCAAGATCGAATCACTTTCCTGGGGACTCATCGTCAATGTCTACTTAGGAAGAAGGAAGTCTATCTTAGGGCCTTAGAACCATCCATAGGCCCTTCACGCCCTTCTATATGCTGATAAAGAATGCATCCCTATTCTTCTCCCTTGTAACCATTTTTTCATTGGTCCTCCTTGTACTTCTCATAATCAGTACATGACACATAAGAATGATGAGCTGTGGAAGAATCTCCCGGTCCTTGGGGAAAACTAGACACAAGCTCTTTGATGGTTGCAGTATTTACTCCAATCTCCTCAAGAGGTCTCGTGGTGATTGGCCTATGAGACTCAGGCTCACTGCATGTCGGCTTTTCCAAGTCTATCTTTCTTTTCTTGCTTTTACCGGGTGCGCCCTCACTTATAATCCTCAAGGGGTAAATGGGGGTATTAGGGCACACCCATGTATCACTAGCATACTCTTCCATCCCCACTCTTTTACAAAGCTCTGTAATCAAGGAGGGGAAGAATAGATGCGTACCGCCTCAATCAAACATCCCTATTTCTTGGATGATTCTCTTGACATGGCTTACACTCAAATCACACTTATTTCAAAAATTGCAAAAGGTAGCAAGCCATAGACTTAACTATCCACCATTGCCTTGTCCCCTATAATCCTCTTTCAAGGATGTTATGGGTTACCTAATATTCACTTTTATCTCTCTTTCAAGGATGATAAAGGGTTTCTAGAGTTTGGGGTTTTCACCCACCAAATCCATTTGGATATTTGGGGTTTTCACTCATCAAATTCCAACTAATAAGCTCAAGCAATGGTGGAATCCATACTTAACAACTAAAATCATGCAAACACAACAATACCCACACACAATGACACTTTAGTACAATATAATCCCAGAACTAAATTACTTAGCTACTCATGGAAAATAAAGAGAAATATACCATAGGGATTTCCCAAAACATCCATTCTTCACAAAACCACTAATAAATTAATCCTCCAAGAGTAGTTACACACTTTCCCAATTAGGGTTTCCTTCTTTCAAATTCAAAAATAGTTCTGAGGTAAGAAATTCCCAAAGAAGAAAGGGTTTTTATCTTATAAATGGTTTGGATTCTTCTAGGTACTTTTACAGATCTTCCCGTGGGAATATTCTCGCTTAAATACGATCACGCGTGACTATCTACGAACGTGTCCATGTGACCATAATTGTACGCTGTGACCAGATGATGTTGACCGTCATGGCTTATCGCGACCGCGGATTGAGGACTATGGTCACGGTAACTGAGGCTGATGTAGTCCAAGTCTTTAGCTGCACTCTTCTTTGCTTTATTTTTATCATTTTTAGCCACAATCCATATCTTTCAATATCCTCAACTCTGTGCCTGGAATGAGTGAATATTATTGCATTTTATCACCAATATGTCTTATTTATTATTTAAAATAAGGTAATGTGCACAAATATTTAGTGAGAAGGAGTGGAAAAATCACCCCTCATCATGAACAAGGGATCATTTATTTGTTGACTGTGCTGAGCGGCTGATATATAAGAGTTATGGAACATATCATTGCTTAAGCTTCTTATAACTCACATATGGTGATCACTTACAGTGGACTATTCAGAATGCCAAAGGATACTCACAAGCAACTCATATTTTTAAATTGTTGTATGCTAAAACTGTCCATGCAATCTGGAAAAAGACTAAGATTAAAAAAAGCAAGATAGATAAAAATGCAAATTATATATCTAAAATCAACCATAGGAGAACAGTATGAAAAGAGAATCACAGTGGTTGTGGGGATTACAGATGAAAAGTACAATGTATGTCTACTGAGGGGTAGAGTATCACTAGCTGAATTTTATTTTCTTTAGAACTCTTACATCATTAAGACTTGTTAACTCATTCAAAGTGAATATGTATATAGAAAGGGAAATAAGTTTACTAGGGAAAAATAGGAAAAACATGGGCTCCTTTTGCAAAAATATATTTTGTGGTCCACTAGTTTGACTTATGTGATTTTAGATAGAAATCAAATCAAGTTTGTGACATATTTAAGTAGAAAGAAGCTTGAAGTAAATTACTAGAGCTGATTAATCATATTTTAACTTTTTAAAGGTCTTTGACATGACCTACTTATGTGCATTTAGAAGGTGCTTTATAATTGATTTGACTGTTGAAGTGTTACAATTATGTTTTAACTGTATTTATTATCTGAGGTTCCTGTATACTTTTCATAAGATAATTTAAGTTATTGAAAAAACATGGGAATTTAGTGCATAAATCAATCCTTCAATGTGTTTCGCTATTTTAATTACTCAAATAAGTTACTTAAATTAGAGAAACAAAAACTTGCAAAGAGAATAGTTGGGACAATAGAGATCAGAAAATTACTTATGAGACTAATGGGTTTAGAGTGGGATGATCTATGTATGGAACAATGATGATAGGGTGTCTAATTATACTATAGTTTTTCAAATGCATCCTTAGAAATTTAGCATTGGCAATTGTTAGGAGTTCTAACCGATGATGTTTGAATTATTCTTGTCTTAAAATTAAGTGCTTAAAATAAACTAATCTAAATAGGCACTCAAACTTTTCTGGATAGCTAAATAAGTTAGACTTAATCGTGGTTTTTGTAAATATTTACTTTGGTAAGTTATAAAGAAGTCGAATTACCCAAAAAAGAGAAAAGAGATATAAGATACATGATGTAGGATCATATTGCCTATATGCTACACTGATCCTAATGAAGCATACTCTCTGATTTTCTTTATCTACTTCTTTAGTTTGTGTCTGCCTTCTACTTGTCATAAAATGTTGTATATTGGAATCTCTATTGTGTGAATACATTTTTATCCCAAAAAACACTTTTGTCTGAATACATAATTTTTCTTGTTATTGTTCTGTGTTAAGTTGATTCTAAACAAGGTTCTACTACTAGGATTAAAGACACAAGCAATCATTGGCAGGCCCATATTGTCTGATTCACCTGTTCATGCTGTTGTTGAAGAACATGTAAGATAGTTGTGTCATGACTCTCTATCTTTTTTTTTGTAGCCTTTTACTTATTGATTTGCGGGTTTTTGGATACTTTCTAACTAGTATATTGCCATTCTCATCTGCCTAATATTTGGTGGTCAGAGCTATGCGGTACTTCAATGGGTAGTAGGTAGCAGGTAGTTCTATTATTGTCCCTTTGGGAGTTTATGACAATTCAGAGAAGATCAGCATGAGCCTATAAATGGATGACACAAGAAGTTGGGGAATGATTTCAATCACAATTTTAGTTCCTGTGAGTGGGAGGAAAGATCTATGCGAATGCATCTGCTTTCTGTCCTTAACAATGTTGGAAAAATAAAACAAGCAATAGTATTTTCACTTGGAGTCCTGGAGGGGAGATATCACTACTTTATTTTGTTTTGTTTTCAATTTGTTTACAAATTTGCCTTGGGTTGTATTGCATAAATTACTTTTTAATTTTTCTTATATGGTAACGAGGGTGGTTTTTGTAATGCATTGATACATTGTTATAGGTTACTGCTAATTTATTTTGTTGTGAAATAACTATATAGGTGTGAAACAAGATTCAGATCTTCAGGGTATGTGCTTGGCTATTTGGATAACTTAATTTCCTTAATATATATATATATGTGTGTGTGTGTGTGTGTGTGTGTGTACAAGTTTATCTAAATTTAGTTGATTATAATAGCTTATCCCATTGGGAGTTGTGACTGTACAGAGAAGAGTAGCACAAAAGAAAAGAAATAGTTAACTACCAATTGGTTGACACAGTCCCTCCATCCCTATATTGTGCAATATGTTATCTGGACTTACAACACTGAACCTATTTTATATTTTATTTTCTAAACTTACAAACCAGACTTGAATAATCATGAATTAAAAAGGATGGTCAAGAAATTACCAGAAAGTTAAGAGCTTTGTTTCAGCTAAATCACTAGCAGCTTTACGAAATAAATAGATACTAGAACACAAAAAGAAGAGGAATATGGGCTACGTAAATGCAAAGAAAAATCATCAAAAGTAGAAGGAGAAGTCAAATAATATTTCAGCTAGATCTCAGGTACAAGAACAAGTGCAACAGGTGTTTCAGGATTCTATCTTACCTGTAACACCAGTAAAGGAGTAAGTGCGACAAGAATTATTAGATTACACCACTCATGCATCACAACTATCACTTGAACAAGTGCAGCAAGATCAATTACAACTTTTTAATTCTTAAGCAAATGAACAATCTGAATAAGGCAAGAATACATATATTTTAGTTTATACTATTCCCAAAATTATTTGCATTCCAGTAATTTTGTTGTTCATATTATTATAGGCCCTTTAAATAACAAAAAAGAGGCACTACACAAATGCAAGCAGTACATGGATGGACGCACCATCAACTGATAGTGCTAAATGAGTTGAACCAGCCTATTGGTCCAACTAAAGTAGTGGCCACTGAGTTTAAAAACTTTCTTGAAACATTGGCAAGGAATGAAATATTTTGTCCTCTTAATGTTAGTTGGACAAAGTTGAAGAGACATGATGATATGTGGAGCTATATCCAGGCTCAAAGTTCTCAATATTCTGATTTCTAGTTGAAATTATTTCATAGTTTTTGCACTAACCATATTATAGGAGAAATATGACATTTTCGACAACGAGAAAAAATGGGCTATGAATGCAATTAGATTTTAGAGGGTATAAGACCATGTTTAACCAAACATACTTTTATGCCTATGTTAATGATGAAATTCAAATGGCTAATAGGCCTAAAACTATTTTTGAATATGTATTTGAGGATATGCTTCAGTATTGGAACTCCAAAGAAGCTAATGTATGATGTGAATATGTATAATTATTACTTTTCATAAGTTTACCTATTCTTCATAGCAGTTAAGAGGTTAGTTTGTTCTCTTCTTATTTTTTTTCCAGAGGTTTACCTCTATCTGAAAGCACAACATGAAGTATAATTGTTCAGTTTTTACAGAAAGTCAATTCCTTCACCTATAGCCTTGAAATGACATTATCGAAAGACATTATTAGAATTTTTATTCATTGTTAAGTTTGTTATTTCTAAGGTTATCAGTAGTAGCTGTTGCATGTTTTTAATTGGAGTAGCAGACTTAAGTGATCTTTCTCTTTTTGTGATAAGGTAGAAATTTTAAGAAACACCATCTGTGAACATGAAGCCACAACCACATGATTAAAATCCATGTGCCCTACCATCTGAGCTAAAATAGCTCCGTGATGTTTGCATAAAAGTTAGCTCTTCTAACCTTGGGGTTATAGAAATTTTGTATTTTTTTTCTAGAAGTTATTTATCATAACTCATATGCATGAATAATAGAGATGTTGCATTATTGAACATAATTATATGCAGGAGAATTCTGTAGTTTCTCTAAGTACTGATCCCACTGTGTTCTGTATAGTATATCATTGTATTTTTTAAGGTGCTTCTAATTAGCATCTAGATACTCTGAGTTTGGTGGTAGGGGGGTGAAATGATACCTTTAGGGCCTCTCTTCATCTATATTCCTTATGGTGAGTTTTTTAGCTCATAAAATCTGGATTGAGGTACATAAATCATAGCTGATATTAAGGTTCATAACAAGTTGAGGCTTACCTGTTCTGGATTGAGGTACATAAATCATAATAGATATGAATAAGTTTACCTACTCTTCAGCCTAGACCTCATAGAAGTTTACCTGCTAATGATGAGAAACTTACTGCTTTTGGCATGATTCTTTTTATTATAACTGTAGCCTTAGTGGAGTTGACTATTTGTGTTATGAGCCAAGGTTTATTTAAAACTTCATGTAGGTCACTGCCTTAATTTATTGTTTAAAACTTATTTGTAATAATTGTCTTGCAGGATATATCTAATACTAACAAAGAGAATAAAAAAAGTTGAAGTATCTGCACACTGTCTAATTCATGAGGTTTGGTGTTTTCTTATATTGTTATTATGAACTTGTTGACTTTACTTGGAAATCATTTTAATTTTAACTTGCATGTGACTATGAAAAAAAGAAGAAAAATTCTAATGCTTTATCAAATAAGGAATTCTTTATGGCCACTAGAAGAAGAAAACTTGGACGAGTATACAAGGATCCATATGAAGATATTACAAATAAAATAGTATGAAATTTTCTAATTCAAAATTGATCAAGATCATTTATTCTTTCTTAAATATTGGATCAACTCAATTTACTTACTCATTTTGGATTTGACTTGTAGGTTAAAAAGGAGAGAATATAAACTCAAGAAAGTGAAGATAATAGTCAATCAGTTGATGCATTTATAACAGTTATGGAACCTGATCATTCAGGTCGAGTAACACTATATGGACACGGGGTAAGCAAGTCTTTTTTGAAATAGAAAGCAAGTGATTTTCGACCTTCTTCATATATAGTTGTTGATGAACTAGTGAAGAAGAGAATGGATGAACTGGAAGACAGGATACAACAAAGAATAGAGGAAAAAATTAATGCCCGAAAATATTCCATTGAATGAGATGTTACAATGAGCATCATTGCATGATTACAACATCGAAATCCAAGATTAACAGTTGATCCTCATATGCTAAGGTGCAATATTCATTCATCGGGTAAAGAGGCTGATATTTAACAAATAAATTGTCCATCTATGAATAGTAACAATCAAGGTCAGTCTTCTTTTCTTTTTCTTCTTCTTCTCGTCCTTTCTTTTTTTTCTTCTTCTTTTTTAGTGGCAACATCCGCTACCTGAAGTGCATAAACAAGTGGATAATATTCTCCCTAAAAAAAGTGTCACTCACAAGTGCATAAACAAATTGACAAATTCTACTGCATTATTATTCTCTTTGATGAGCTTTCAAATTATAAAAATAAAATAGTTAGAAGTTTCCATTTTGACATGACTTACTTGTCAATGGACAAACGTTCTAGATTTGTCCTTCTAGGAATCATTTTGTTCAATATTTATGTTGCAGTATGTTGAATGTCACTTGCAATTTTGAATTAGTTAGTTTGTTTTCCTTTTGAAAGTTCATTGTGATCCTTGCAATACTATTCCATGTCATGAGGAGTTATCTTTTCATGGGTGTATCACTTGTGTTATTTAGTTTCTTGATTCTCCAACTTGCTGATTATAGTTGCCAGAACCATTACACATGTTCGATGCAATTGATTAATCACTATGAATCATCTATGGATGTAGAAACATGTGTAGTTACAGAAAGAGAGTCACAAAGCATGTTTTACTGAAAAAATAATGCAATGCTTCTGTGCATTGTAGAGCTATATGGTAAATCTATAGCAGATGAATTATTTGTGTTTTTTCATGCTTTCGACGTGCAAAATACCATCTTGGTTGTTTCTTTCTTCCTTTTCAATTGTCCCAACAAAATTTATTTCTCTATATTCCCTTTTCGCTGGTTTGATATACAAATTTTAACATAAAGAATTTAGCTTTTCCTTTCCTTTACCATTTTTTGTAATATTTACATAATGCTCTGTATTTGGTCTCATGTAACAAAGATGAGATTTTTATTCAACTTTGTTGGTCCTATAATACCAAATACCAAATCGCAGTACTTCATTTGCTTAACTAGTACGAGAAAGAATATTAGGTTTATAAGCATGACATGCCTTTCATATCTTTTCATCTTAAATTTAATCCTTTTACTGCATCCTACCAACCTATTTTCAATTCTTTATAGTTGGATTTCTTTCTCTAGGAGAATCCAACATAGAAAAAAAATAAGAACTGAAAGATTAATTCTGCATAAAATATATCTAGTATGAGATGTTGTTATAGAGGAGAGATGATTGTTATAACGTAGTCCGACTATATATTTATTATTTATAATTAAAAAATATTTTGAACTTACCGAGGTTTGATCGGAGGGATTAGTTTTAAAAAAAATGGTTGAAACACTGGTTGTGATTTCTCTTGGTCACTTTAATGACACTTCTTCAAAATAGATGTCTGAATTATTCTCACAACAGTCTTCTTCAGTCTTTCTTTTTCTTGACAATAAAAATTTGGAATTTTCCTCTTCATTATGAGTGGGGTACTTTTTTAGAAACTCAATTAGGTGAGTTTTCAATGAATTGTGGTTTTCACACAAAGTCATTAGTAATGTTATAAGTGTCCCGCTCTCTTCTCTCATCCTAATCAACTCTTCATCCAATGTCTTATGCTGTATAAAAATCAAATTATTGTTCATATATGTTAGTTAACTAAAGTATATGTTTATTATTACTCTAGTTCTTGTTGCTAATGCACAAATTTTTTCTTAGTTTACACTCTTTTTAGATAGCTTGTTTCGTTGGATATTGTTTTAAACTAGCTATGGAACCTAGAGAGTGTTATCTTTAAAGTTTCTGTCTATGCCCCTGGAACACTTTTTGAAAGTCCTTATCACACTTGCTATTGAAATTATTTATTCTCTTTTTATAGGTGTTCTTCTCATGTTCTAAGTGAAAATGAATATGTTGTCATTTAAGTGCTAATTGATATTATTTATTCTCTTTTTATAGGTATCCAAAATTAAGAAGGAGATGAAGAAAGAAGTGATGAAGACATTGATCTTATTTGAGAAGATTTTTGAATTGTTGATAGATGCTTTAACATCGATCTTTTTCATATTCAATTTCGTAAAACCTATTGCCACTCAAACTTGATACTATATGAAAACACTAATGATCATTTGGCTTTAACATTTTGCTTTTGAATTTAGATTACTAGTTTGATGCATATTTTAATTATATTACTCGTTTGATACAAAACATTGTGTATATATAATTTTGTACTAATATAATTTATTATATATATATATATGTGTGTGTGTAAATAATAATTTACAACAGGGGTGACTAGTTTATCTAAATCGTTAATTCGTATTTAAAGTAGTTGTAATAGGTGGCAATAATTGTTGCAATAGCTGACTAAAATAGTTGCAAGTAGGTTGTAAAACCAGCTTTCAAAGGCATAAAGTTCTTGTTGTATGAGGACTTTCAAATGCAGAAACCCCAATAAGGATGATTGTTCTCGCGGCTACTATCTTCGCATACCCATGAAAGATGTTTCTTTCAAAAAGTGGTATTCATTCCATACAGGAAAGACATAGATGGCACCAATATAATCTCAAGAACTCTGATTCAACCATTTTTGTGTCACTGACTGGGGTCTCTCCCTCTCTGAGGATCCATAGAAAGCAAAACAATTCCATAAAGTGACAATTTTACTGTCTGCCTCACATGATGGGAGTTTGTGTGTCTCGATACGAAAGATATCACTAGAGTATAGCACAAAATTACCTTTTCTTGCTTCTGTGGGTTCGACCAGTGAGCAAGGTAAATCCAATCTGAACCCAAAAATGAGGGGTAGGTTGAAAAAAACATCGCAAGAGACCCAAAAATCATTACAATAGGTAGTGAAAAATCATTGCAAAAGACTAATAACCATTGCAATAGATTTCTGAAATAGTTGCAACAAGATAGAAAAATTATTGCAATAGGGTTTTTGCAACACTTTTCTGTTATTCCAATATAATTTATTGCAAAGATAGTTAACCGTTGCTATAGACGAGAAGAAGCGTCCCACTAGGAGGTAAAATAAACTGTTGCTATAGGTCTATCTTTTACAACAATTATAGTAATCGTTGCCATATATCTATTCCCATACTCATATATGAGACGCATGCCAAACCATTGCGGTACCTCTATGGCAATGGTTTAAGTATATATAGCAATGATTTTTAAACCATTGCCATAGGGGTAATTTACAATAGTGGCATTTGGTGGATTATGAACTATGATAGTATGTTGTTCAATAGTAGCAGGTACTATGATATCCACCTAAAAAATATAAGTTATTGACATTGGTTATCAGAAAAATACATACTAAAACTAGAAAGATACATGATTAATGTAATAATATGCATAAGATTTGCATATTATTTTGTTTTTCATGTTCATCGCTACCCTGGGGATTGGAAATTTTGTTGACCACTGACTGTAAGAGAGGTAAAATTGACTATCGGTTATTGTGGATGAAACAATTGATTTCAATTTTTCTACCACTGTGGGCATCATTTGGTGAAATATCAACTACGATAGTATCCTCTACAAAAGTGGCAGGTATATTGACATACACCTAAAAATATCAATAGTTGGCTAAATGTTTCATAAAGATACATAATGAGTCTGAAAAGATACATAGTTTTTAAACATATACATAATAATGTCGTTATATGCAAAAGATACATATCTTTCAAAATTGAAGAAAAAATTATTGGTCCAGTTTTTGTATTCAAAATTTTGACTGCTACATATGAATACTCATGAAAAGATAGGAATTGTCTGATTTCAAGTGAAGCACCTCGATTAGCCTGCATCATGGTGAAGTCCAAATTCCCACTCATCCTTTTCCAGAAGCTCACCAAAATAGGCCAGTGTCCCACCAGGAATCGCGGTAGAGCATAGCACCGCATCGCAGTGGAGTACAAAATGGAACTCGTCCTTTTCCAGTGATGCAATGCGATTAAGCTGTATCGTTCCATGGTGCAAAATTACACTCGTCCCTTTTTCAGTAAGCCACCACGATAAGCAGCGTGTCACACTGAGGCCCAAAATTGAGATTTTCAGTTTTGAACTAATTTTTACAAAGGGCAACCTAGTCATTTTCCAAGCCCCAAGTTGTGTAAAACACAAGATCAAGCCTATTCTAAGCATTATACACTCACTTTTCACAAGATTTCTCTCCAAGAAACCCTAGAGTTTCAAATTTCAATCCTTAAAAAATCCAAATTTCACCATTCTTTTTCCAAGATAACCCAAAATTCAGGATTCCCAATTCAAGAACATCAAGAATCAATCTTCAAAAGCATAAATAGGAACTCAAAGTTCAATCTTCTTCAATTATCCATCAATTAAGGTATGTGAGATTTTCAACAAGGATAATTCTTTCATCTTTGTGCCCAAAATTAGTTTTAAAGTTGATTTTTACATGAAATTATATGAATTTTAGTTTAGGGTTTATACCTTTGAATAGTATGAGATTTTAAGTGATTTAGATGATGAATTGCATGTCTACTTTCGTATTTTCATGTGTATGGCATTAATTTCCTGATTTAGAATTGTATTATCGATGGTTTCATTACTAAGCATAAACTTTATGATGATTTAATATAAATTTGATGCATGGATTATTAAGCCCTAGTTGAATATCAATATTTCAAGAAGGACTATGCTTTAAGTACCCTATGATTAGTTTGTTTTCAAATTTTGATAAAGATTTGATCTTTTGATCCTCAGTTAAGATATGGAATCTGCAGAATTGATTTTTATTATAAACCCTTATGCTAGTTTTTAAAGTGGATTTCCTACAGAATGAGCATACAAATTGAAGGGAGTAGTATTTAGTACTGAGTTAGGTATGTTCACATGCCCTAGAACTACGAGCCAACGAAGGCTCAGATTGTCAAATTATTCCCATTTCTCTATGGATGACAGATATAAATGTGATCACTTAGATTAGGTTAT
>NC_061119.1:53830069-53866041 GCF_002878395.1 Capsicum annuum | reverse complement strand
GTTATACTCATTGGAAAGAGTATGACATCTCTCCCCAATGTGAGGTTTTCCTATAAGGGAACGAGACATTGGACTCTATGTTAGCTCACATGGTTTATGTCGGTTAGAAGAACCTCCCTAAAGCCTACAGAAAAGAGTAAAGAATCATAGAAAGCTTTTAGAAACTAAGTGTAAAGGCTCATGATTTTGTTCAGATATTATTTTATACAAGTCATTAGCTACTAGATTTCAACTTTTAGTTTACAGATACAGAGGTGAGTCCTTTTACACTTAGTATGTGTGATTTGAAAATAGAATACCAGTACAGCTTTTAGAACTAAGTGTTATGACTCATAAGATTTATACAATATGTTTTATCACTCATGATTTATAGCTTTTAGTTATTCCATCCAATGTGAATCATTTATACTTAGATACATTACTCAGTATATTCCAGAAGTATTGATCCACATATACATCTATGTGCTACATTGTCTAATAATGTAGGTTTAGGTGCTCAGTTTTAGTAACGTGAGTGATTTAGAGCATCTCCATCTACATCCCTATAATTGTTGAGTCCTCATAGTTAGGAGATCCAGTTATTTAGAATTTTTAGTTTATTACAGTTGTTGATTCAGTATTTTTAGTCAGTTTGAGTCAGCTGGGGGCTTATTCCAGTGGCTCTCTAGTTATTAGTAGTAGAGGCTTATCAGACTGCTAGTTATGATTCAGATTTCTAGTATTAATTGTTCAAACTTTTAAGTCTAATATTTTCAGATATCATATTTGGATAATTTCAGGTTAGCTTAGACAGAATTTTATATTTTAGCTTTGATTATATATCTATATTTTTTTATTATGAGCTTCAAATTTAGTAGAAGGTTTACATGGTTAGCTTAAGGCTACTCATAGTCTTGAGCACCGTGTGATGTCTCAGGACTCATTTTTGGGGCATTACAAACTTGGTATCAGATCCACATTATAAGAGTCCTAGGGAGTCATACAAGCCATGTTACGTAGAGTCTTGATCATGGGTATGAAGCGTGCCATATTTATGAGCAAGAGGCTATGGGACATTTTTAGGAAATAATCTCTTTTATTTATGATTTATCATGCCTATAGTGTCTCTATCTACTTTTAAATCATGCTCTTATGTGATATTTGAATATGCCTCCTCGCCGAGCTAATACACGCAGAAAGGATAACTAGCCACCCCAGCCTGCTGACCCGCTGAATGAGAATGTATCCCATGCAAAATTTTAGGCTGCCTTTCAAGCATTAGCCTAAGCTGTGACTGCCAATGTAACCATCAGGAGGCAGTCCCACTTCAGCAGAATGGGGATTTAGCAGTAACCAAAATTTATGACTTCATGAGAATGAATCTGCCTGAGTTATTTAGGTTAAAATCTGGTGAGGTCCCACAACTTTACTTAGATTTAATAAGAAAAATCACCTAAATTATATATTTTACTAAGTAATAAAGTGTAGAGTTGGCATCCTATAGGTTAAAGGATGTGACATATGATTGGGTGGTTATGTGGAAAATGGTAGAGGTGAGAATGCAACTTCTATGAATTGGAAGATATTTTAGGATATATTTCTAGACAGGTTCTTTCCACATGAAATAAGAGAATCAAAGGTAGAGGAGTTTGTTAACCTGAGGCAGGGCTCGATGATAGTGAAAGAGTACTGCCTTAAGTTTAATCAGTTGTCTAAGTATGCCCCTGATATGATGGCTGATCCTAGGGTGAGTGTGAGTAAATCTGGTACTGGAGTATCTATTTTGGTAGTCAAGGAGTGTAGGACTGTCATGCTTATTAGGGATATGGACCTTGCTAGGTTGATGATTCATACTCATTAGATTGAGGTAAAAAATTTGAAAGGGAGAGGGAGGGGAAATAAGAATGCTAGAACCAGCAGTTTGATTATGGCCAGACAAAGTTTGGAGGGGGAAACCATTCACAATTTCAGAATTTTTCATCTATGCTAGCACCATCTTCAGCCAATGCTCCCACCCCCAGAGCTATATAGGAGCAGTAGGGTAAGACTTCTATGTCCGTATCTCAGAATAGTGTGAGCGGAAAACCCAATTATCCTCCATGTGCTAAGTATGGTAAAAATCATCTTGGTGAGTGTTTGTTGGGACAGAAAGGTTGTTATAGTTCTGGTAAGTTGGGACATGGAATCAAAGTGTGTCCTCATGCTAAGCAGGGAAACAGGGATATTCGTCCTTAGACTCAGGCTACTAGCGCACCAGCTCCTCTAGGTCGCCCAGTCCCTCCTCAGGGTGCATTATCTAATATCGATGACGGTCAATGCCAGAATTAGTTTTATGCTTTACCATCCCATCAGGAGTAGGAGAGTTCACCAGATGTTGTTACTAGTATGCTTCATGTCTTTCATCTTGATTTTTATGTGTTGTTATATCCAGGGTCAAATTTCTCTTATGTGACCTCACTAGTTGTAGTAAATTTTGAAATAGGTCCTGAAAATATCCCTAAGACTTTATTAGTTTCTACCCTAGTGGGCGAGTCAGTTGTTGTTGAACGAGTCTATAGGAAGTGTCCTATCATTATTCTTCATAAGATCACGTTAGTAGACTTAATAGACCTAGATACGGTCGACTTTGACCTTATTCTGGGCATGGATTAGCTCCATTCCTATTATGCATCTATAGATTGTTGCACCCAAGTGGTGAAGTTTCAGTTTCTAGATGAGCCAGTCTTTGAGTGGAAAGGTAATTCAGTGTCTCGCAAGAGTCATTTCATATCTTATCTTAAAGACAGAAAGTTGGTATCAAAAGGGTGTATCTATCATCTAGTTTGAGTCAAAGACACTAAGTCTGAAGCTCCAATAGTTCAGTCAGTTCATGTGGTCAATGAGTTTCCTAATATTTTTCCCGAAGCTTTGCCAGGGTACCTCCTAATAGGGAAATAGAATTTGATACTGACCTTTTTCTAGATATTCAGCCCATCTCCATTCATCCATAACGTATGGCTCCATCCGAGCTTAAAGATTTAAAAAGTAGCTTAAAGACCTCTTAGATAAAGGTTTCATAAGGCCCAGTGTCTCTCCATGAGGATCTCTCATCCTATTCGTGCAAAATAAAGATGGTTCTTTACGAATCTTTACGGATATGCATTGACTATCGTCAACTGAATAAAGTCAATCAAAAACAAATACCCTCTTCCTAGGATTGATGACCTATTCGACCAACTCCAAGGTGTAAGTTATTTTTCCAAGATAGACCTTAGATCTGGCTATCACTAGCTTAGAGTAAGGGAATATGATATTCAAAAGATAGCTTTCAGAACCCGTTATGGTCATTTTGAGTTTCAAGTCATGTCCTACGGATTGACAAATACCCCGGCAACCTTCATGGACTTGATAAACTAAGTGTTCAAATAGTATTTAGACAGGTTTGTCATAGTCTTTATCGATGATATTCTTGTCTATTCTCGTAGAAAGGATGACCATGCAAACTATCTAAAAATGGTGTTGCAAACTCTTAGAGGTCACTAGTTGTTCCCTAAATTTGGCAAATATGAATTTTGGGTAAGATCAGTAGCTTTCCTCGGTCATATTATTTCCAGTAATGGCATTAGAGTTGATCCCCAAAAGACAGAAGCAGTAAGAAACTGGCCTAGACCTATCTCTCAATCAGACATCAGAAGTTTCTTGGGTTTAGCTAGCTATTACATATATTTTGTTGAAGGTTTTTCTTCTATTGCATCCCCTATATCTAGATTAACTCAGAAGAAAGTTAAGTTTCTATGGTTTAATTTCTGTGAGAAAGTTTTCAGGAGTCGAAGACTCGACTCACTTTAGCCCTAATTTTATCGCTACCTGATGGTACAGATGGGTTCATTGTATATTATGATACTTCTAGAATCGGTTTGGGTACTATTTTGATGCAGAGAGGTAATGTTATAGCCTATGCCTCTAGACAACTTAAGCCTAAAAAAAAACTACCCTACCCATAACCTTGAGTTAGCTGTTGCTATTTTCGCATTGAAAATCTGGAGGCACTATCTTTATAGGGTGCATGTTGATGTATTTACGGACCACAAAAGCTTGCAATATGTGTTTACTCAGAGGGATTTAAATCTTCGTTAGAGAAGGTGGTTAGAATTGTATAAGTGCATTGTATCATCTGGGCAAGCCAATATAGTGGTAGACACCCTTAGTAGACTATCTATGAGTAGTGTTGCTCATATGGATAATGATAAGAGATAATTAGTTTGAGAAGTTCATCGGTTAGCTAGATTGGGTATGAGGTTGGTTGACTCAGCTGAAGGGAATGTTTGGGTTCAGAGTAGTTCATAATATTCTCTAGTTTTTGAAGTGAAAGAGAAGAAGGATAAGGATTCTAATTTGGTCAAACTAAAGGGTTCAGTTAAAGACCAAAAGTTAGAGGTTTTTTCCCAAGGGGGAAATAGTGTGTCGAGATACCAGATAAATTATGCATGCCATGTGTTGATGATTTGAGGCAGCGGATTATGGCAGAAGCGCATGGTGTGCGTTACTCCATTTATCCAGGAGCCACCAAGATGTTCCACAATTTTTGAGAAGTCTATTGGTGTAGTGGTATGAAGAGAGCTATAGCAGAATTTGTCGCCAAGTGTGCAACTTGTCAACTGGTTAAGGTAGAGCACCAAAGACCTAGTGGCACTTTGCAGGATTTTGGTATTCCCACTTAGAAGTAGAAAGAGGTAAATATGGACTTTATGACTAGATTACCCTATTTGCGTTGACAACATGATTTGATTTGGGTTATTGAAGATAGATTGACCAAATCAGCCCATTTCTTGCTAGTTCACACATCCTACACAGCTGAAGATTATACTAAGTTGTATATCAAAAAGTTAGTTAAATTGCATGGAGTTTCCTTGTATATTATCTCAGATAGGGGTACTCAGTTTACCTCTCTGTTTTGGAAAGCCTTTCAGAAGGGTCTTGGTACCCAAGTTCATCTCAGTTCATCTTTTTATCTACAGACAGATGGTCAGGCAGAGAGGATTATTCAGGCTATAGAGGATATGTTGAGGGCATATGTTCTTGATTTCAAAGGCAGTTGGGATAACCACTTGTTGTTGATCGAGATTGCCTACAATAATAGTTATCATTCTAGTATTCAGATGGCCCCGTTTGAGGCTCTATATGGGCGGAGATATAGATCACCAGTCGGTTGGTTCTAAGTGGGTGAGTCCACTTTGATTGGGCCAGATATAGTGTTTGAATCTATAGAGAAAGTTCAGTTGATTCGAGAGAGATTTAAAGCATCTCAGAGTCATCAAAAATCATATGCAGATGTGAGCAAGAGAGATCTTAAGTTTTAAGTAGATGATCTTATGTATTTAAAAGTTTCACCCATGAAGGGGATGAAGAGATTTGGCAAAAAGAGGAAGCTTAGTCCCTAATATGTGGGCCCCTATAGGATTTTGAGTCGTGTAGGAAATGTAGCATATGAGCGTGAGCTACTTGCAGACTTGTCGTCAGTTCACCCAGTGTTCCATATTTCCTTATTGAAGAAGTGCATGGATGATTAAGCACAGATATTCAAAATAGCCTTTTATACAAAGAGCTTCCAGTAGAGAATTTTGATCATCAGATCCGTATACTAAGGAACAAAGAAGTTCCCTTGGTCAAAGTTCCGTAGCGAAATTAGTCTATTGAGGGTGCTACTTGGGAAGTAGACATGCGAACAAAGTATCCTTATCTCTTCTCCACAAACTTAGATTCATCCTAAGGTAATAGTCTTCCTTAATTCAGTTCTTTTCCAGTCTCAGATTTAGACATATAGTTATCTTCTTGTAAATTTATGCATTCGCAGATTAGTTTAGTCGCTCAGTATGTTTTAGATTCAGTCATGCAATTTTGTTTCAATTGTGCATGCCAACATATAGTCTCAGTTCCTCACTATCTTAACTAATTTCATTCGAGGATAAATGTTCCCAAGGGGGATATATTGTAATACCCCATACTTTTTATAGCTTATTTTAGCTCCTAGAATGTCAAGGGTCACCTTTAAAAATGAATAACTCTTTATACGTGTAGAATTTTCTAGTTCTAGACCCACCTGTGTATAGTTAGTTGAATCATCTTTCCAACGATACCAATTTCACCTTAATCTGATACTCGGTTGAGAAGTTATGACGATTTTAGTAAAAAATAGTAGAGCACCATGATAGCACCGCACACGGTGATGTACAAAATCGCAATTGTACAATTTCTAGTAAAGCACCGCGATTAGCCCGTATCATAGTGAAGTCCAAATTCCTACTTGTCTTTTCGAGTAGCTCACCACAATTGGTCTGTGTCGCGCCAGGAATCATGGTGGGGTGTAAAATGGAACTTGTCCTTTTCCAGTGATGCAACACGATTACGCCGCAACGTGCCATGTTGCAAAATCAAACTCATTCATTTTCTAGTAAGCCACCACGATAAGCAGTGTGTCGCAATGAGGCCCAAAATTGGGATTTCCAGTTTTGAACTAATTTTTACAAAGGGAAACCTAATCATTTCCCAAGTCCCAAATCGTGTAAAACACAAGATCAATCCTATTCTAAGCATTATACACTCACTTTTCACAAGATTTCTCTCCAAGAAACCCTAGAGATTCAAATTTCAATTCTCAAGAACTCCAAATTTTACCATTCTTTTTCTAAGATAACCCAAAATTCAAGATTCCCAATTCAAGAACATCAAGAATCAATCTTCAAGATCATAAATAGGAACTCAAAGTCTAAGCTTCTTCAATTATTCGTCAATTAAGGTATGTGGGGTATTCAACAAGCATAATTCTTTCATCCTTGTGCTCAAAATTAGTTTTAGAGTTGATTTTTACATGAAATTATATGAATTTCAGTTTCGGGCTTATACCCACCTATTACTATTTGAAGATTATGAGATTTTAACTGATTTAGATGATGAATTGCATGTCTACTTTTGTATTTTCATGCATATTACATTAATTTCCTAATTTAGAATTGTATTATCAATGTTTTCTTTATTAATCATGTACTTTATGATGATTTGACATAAATTTGATGCATGGGTTATTAAGCCCTAGTTGAACATCGATATTTCAAAAAGGACTATGCTTTGAGTACCTTATGATTAGTTTATTTTTAGATTTTGATAAAGATTTGATCTTTTGATCCTCAATTAATATATGGAATCCACTTTACATTTTTATTACAGTTTACAAAAAATAGATTAGTTTGATTATAGTTTAAACAGACAGACGCATAATTGGTTTTTCATTATAAACCCTTATGCTAGATTTTAAAGTGGATTTTCTATAGAATGAGCATCTAGATTAAAGAGAGTAGTATTTAGCACCGAGTTGGGTATGTTCACTTGCCTTAGAATTACGAGCCAACGTAGGTTCAGATTATTAGATTATTCCCATTTCTACATGGATGACAGCTACAAATGTGATCACTTAGATTAGGTTATACTCCTTGGCAAGAGCATGATACCTCTCCCCAATGTGAGGTTTTCCCATAAGGGAACTAAATGTTGGACTCCATGTTAGCTCACATGGTTTATTTCCATTAGAAGAACCTCCCTAAAGCCTACAAAAAAGAGTAAAGAATAACATAAAAACTTTTAGAAACTAAGTGTAAAGGCTCACGATTTTGTTCAGATATTGTTTTATATAAGTCATTAGCTACTAGATTTTAGCTTCCAATTTACAGATACAGAGGTGAGTCCTTTTACACTTAGCATGTGTGATTTGAAAATAGAATATCAGTACAGCTTTCAGAACTAAGTGTTATGACTCATAAGATTTATACTGTATGTTTTATCACTCATGATTCATGATTTATAGCTTTCAATTATTCCAGCCAATGTGAGTTATTTATACTTAGCATGTATTACTTTATAATTTTATTTGAACATTGAGATATTATTTTAAATATACATTCACCCCCATACACTCAGTACATTCCAGAATTACTGATCCACATATACGTTTATGTGCTACATTGTCTCATAATGTAGGTTCAAGTGCTCAGTTTCAGCAGGGTGACTGATTTCGAGCATCTCCATCTATATCTCAATAGTTGGTGAGTCCTTATAGTTCGGGGACCCAGTTATTCAGAATTTCTAGTTCATTACAATAGTTGATTCAGTATTTTCAGTCAGTTCGAGTCAGCTCGGGGCTTATCCCAGTGGCAATCTAGTTATTAGTAGTAGAGGCTTGTCAGACTGCTAGTTATGATTCAGATTTCTAGTGTTAATTGCTTAGAATTTTAAGTCTAATATTTTAGATATCATATTCGAATAATTTCAGCTTAGCTCAGACAAAATTCTACATTTTAGCTTTGATTATATATCTATATTTCTTTATTATGAGCTTTAAATTTAGTAGAAGTCTTATAGGGTTAGCTTAAGGATACTCGTAATCTTGAGCACCGTGTGATATCTCGGGACCCATTTTCGGGGCGTTACAAGAAGGTAGAGGTCCTAAACAACCGATACAAAAAATCACATTATCCAGCATGGAGGTTTTAATGACCGTGTTCATAGTTCACAAATATATATATATATATATATATATATATATATAAATAGGTTTGGTTGGGGTCGAGGCATTCCTTGTACCATCTTTGGATTTTCCTAATTCGTGCAGCTAACATGCACTAGGACCCTTTTAGCTGGGGAACTCAACCCATATAACCCGTGGATTCCCTTAGGATGGTTAGAGATATTCAATCCAGATAATTATTTTAAATTTCATGCGTAAACCTTGTGCCCTATCCCAGCATTATGTATATATGTATATTTGCTTGTATGTGAACATGTTAATTAAGTTTGGATTTGATTGTGAAATGGCATTATTTTTTCCCTTCCCTGAGTTACATGTTAGCGCTCACCCCACTAACTATCCCTGGATTCTACATTTTTTTATGATGTAAGATCCTAGGATTTTTTTTATTGGTTTGTACAGTGTTAGGTGGTCCGATCATCTATCGAGTTTATGGTGAAATGGTGAGCTTCTATCTTTTGAAAAGCTTGGTCATTCCATCGATTTCTTTCCATATTTTAGAATTGAAAAGTTTACATTAACATTATCATTATCATTATCACTGTCATAGTCGGGGGCATGTCCCGACCTAGTTTGATATTCAAATTAGTTTAGAGGATTTTGTGGACATGTGTAGGTTCGATGGTGTTGTTTACTCTAAAAGCTTATTCTTCAGTTATATTAATTATTTTATCTTTTCTCTAGTTATCTTCTCTTGTTATTATTTGGATTATGTTCGAAATATTTAAGATATGGGGGTGGTCTTTGTCCCTGAGTGGGTTTGAGATACCAGTCATGACTAGGCCCAGGATTGAGTTGTGACAAGCTTGATTTCAGAGAATAGGTTCAGGGTCATTGGGAGTCCACAAATCTGTGTCAAGTAAAGTCTTTTTTATGAGTAGGTAGCGTGCCACACTTATAAGGGGGAGGCTACAAGGCATTTAGGAATATTTCCCTTTCTTGTGTTTAGTTTTGGGTTATAGAGTCTAGTGTCATGAATTCTCTCTAACTCCTAGTTTGATCGCATTTTAGATCATGCCTCCTCGAAGATCTGATATTCAAAGGAACTCGACCAGAACCTCCACCTCACCTAAGGTTAATGTGGATGAAAATTACCTATTTATGGAGTGTAGACTCGATCAGGAGTCCCTACTCCTGATTGTGCTGCTCCACCTAGGGTCCCGCCAATCCCCACTAGTCCTTCTTTGGTTGGTGACACTCATGTTCAATCACCTCTTCTTTGGTTGGTGACACTCATATTCAATCACCACAAAGAGATATCTCTAACATGGAGTTTCGTCAATCGATTCATCTACTTACTCAGTTGGTGACATCTCAATCTCGTCAACCTGATCTTGTTGGTGCTATCGTGAGTTCTTTTGAGGTTACTCGAGTTGGCCAGTTTATGAGGTTGAATACCCCAACCTTTACTATCTTTAAGGTTAAGAAGGATTCTCAAGGGTTTATCAATGAGATGGAGAAAATCTTTAGGGTGATTCATGCTACAGATGTAGAGGGTGTGGTGTTTGCTTCATATCAGCTGAAAGTTATGGCATGTTAGTGGTAGAGGAATAGGAGCAATCGAGGGGTGATGATGCTAAGCAGGCTATGTGGGAGGAGTTCTCTGGTTTCTTCCTTGATCATTTATTTCCTCAAGAGTTGAGGGAAGCTAAGGACGAAGAGTTTGTGAACTTGAGTCAAGGTAGGATGAGTGTGAAGGAATATACCCTGAAGTTCTATTAGTTGTTTCATTATGCTCTGGAGTTGGTGTCTAGCATGAGGGGTGGGATGATAAAGTTTGCTTTTAGATTATCTCGTGACTTAGTTTTGTAGTTTAAGGCCACTATGCTAAATAATTGTATGGATATCTCCAGACTTATGGTTTATATATACTAGGTGGAGGATAAAAAGAAGAAATTGGCAGATATGGGAGAGAGGTAAAATGAGTAGTTAAGATATTTAGAGCAGGGAATGAATCAACAAAATAGTGGGAGAGATGATAGGCAGTGGTCCAAAAAGATGAATTGGGGGAGTTCAAATTCATATTCAATGGGTAGTGCTCCATATCCCAGGTCCTCTGATGATCATCAATTTTAGGCTAGCGGTGGAGCTCAGCCAGCCCCACCCTACCCTCTTTGTCAACTCTGTGGTCAGCTTCATTATGGTTATTATGATGAGGAGAAGAACTTGTGTTTTAAATATGGCCAGTCTGGCTATATTCAGAGGAACTATCCTTCAGCTATGGTGGATACAGGAGCTAATAAGGTCCTGGTCGCTACTTCTTTGGATCCTGCACCAAAGGGTGATACTTCTAGTACCGGTATTAGATAAAATTATCTCTATGCTCTTACCATCCGTCAGGAATCTGAGGCATCTCCTGATGTTTTCACTGGTACGTTAAAACTCTTTTCTTGTGATATGTATTTTTGGCTTGATCCAGGGTCTACCCACTCTTATGTGACCCCTTATATGGTTGTGCATTTTGGTTTTGATCCTAAAACTATTTCTGACCCATTATTTATGTCTACTCCAGTGGGTGATTTTGTTGTGGATAGAAAGTTTTTAGAGGTTGTGTTGTGTCTATCTTACATAAAGAGAAATTGGTGGATTTGGTAGAGTTAGATATGGTAGACTTCGATGTAATATTGGGGATGGATTGTCTTTATTCATGCTATTCTTCTCTAGATTGTAGGACCCAAAAAGTCAGTTTATAATTCCCTAATAAACCGATAATCAAATGGGAAGGGAGTTCGTCAGTGCCTAAAGGGAGGTTTATTTCTTATCTTAGTGCTCGAAAGTTGACTTCCAGGGGGTGTCTATATCATATGGTTTGGGTTAAGGATTCTAGTTCTGAGATTTCCTCTTTACAATATATCTCTGTGGTTAACGAGTTTCCTGAAGTGTTTTTCGATTATCTTCCTCGTATTCCTCCCGATAGGGAAATAGATTTTGGGATTGATCTTCTACCGGATAGTCATCCTATTTCTATTCCTCCTTATAGAATGGCTCTGAGTGAGTTAAAGGAGCTAAAAGAGTAGTTAAAAGATCTACTAGATAAGGGTTTCATCTATCCCAGCATCTCACAATGGGGTGCTTTTGTTCTTTTTATGTATAAGAAAAATAGGTCTCTTCGGATGTGTACAAATTATTGACAGTTGAATAAGGTTACTGTAATGCCTCGAAATCTGATCCCAAGACATCACATGGTGCTCAAGACTATGAGTACCTTTAAGATAACCCTGTCTATATACTACTGAGCCTGGATCTTATAATAATAGAAATATAGACATAAAAGTCATGCTAGAATGCGAAAACTATTTGTAATATCTTAGAATAATCTGAACATAACATCTGAAACATCAAAACTATATAATCTGCATCAAAACTAGATAATTGGGCCTACCACCCAGACTACTCTGGGATTTGGACATAGAAGACTTATCCTACTGCTTTTGTATACCTCTGGGAGCGGGAGCACTAGCTGAAGATGGTGCTGGCATGGATGAACGATTCTGAAACTGCAAATGGTTTTATCCTCAAGACCTATTCTGACCATATTCAAACTGCCCTGTTCTAGCCTTCTTATTTCCCCTCTCACTTCCCTTCAAATACTCTGCCTCAATCTGCTGAGCATGCATCATCAATCTAGAAAGATCTATGACTACAATAAGCATGGTAGTTGTACACTCTTTGACCACCAATCTAGACACTCCAGTCACGAACTTACTAATGCTTAACCTAGGGTCAGCCATCTGATCAGGGGCATACTTAGATAACTGATTAAACTTGAGACAATACTCCTTCACTGTCATCGAGCCTTGCCTCAGGTTCATGAACTCTTCTATCTTAGCTTCTCTCATCTCACATGGGAAGAACTTATCTAGAAATACATCCTGAAATATCTGCCAAATCATGGGAGCTGCATTCTTCCCTCTACTCTTATTCCATATCACTACCCAGTCATATACAACATCCTTCAGCCTATAGGATGCTAATTCTGCACTCTCCTCCTAGGAAACATGCATAATTATGGTGATCTTCTTCACCTTATAAAGATAAAACTGTGGGTCCTCGCCTTCCTTCAACCCAAAGAACTCTGGCGGGTTTATACTCATAAAATCCCAAATTTTAGTTGTGTCTAAGGCCCTATCTTACTGGGGAGAGGTGTCATACTCTTGCCAAGGAGTATAACCTGAGCTAAGGGATCACATCTATACCTGTCATCCACATAGAAGTGGGAATAATTTGATAATTTGTACCTACGTTGGTTACATAGTTCTGTGGAAGTAGGATGCGCTAAACCCACACTTTCCGCTTGGTGATAAATACTACTCCCTTTTTATTTGCTAAGCTCATTCTGTTGGAAATCCACTTTAAAACTAGCAAAAGGGTTTATCTAAAACCAATTATGCATTAATCTGATAAAATCTATAAATAAAACTGATCTGAATTTTACAATCTGTAATAATCTAAAAAGTGGATTCCATAGCTAATCTGATGATCAAAAGATCAAAGCTTTACTAAAAATCTAAAAATAATCTGATAGTAGGATGCTTAAAGCATCATCTTTCTTGAAATACTAATATTCAATCTTGGGATAATAACTCATGCATCAATCTCATGTCAAAATATCATAATATTCATGCTCAATGACGAAAACAATGATAATTCATTTAAAAATCTGTAAATACTGTAATAGGTGTGAAAATATGAAAATAGGCATGCAATTCATCTTTTAAAATTCTTGAAATATTAAAATCTTGCAAAGAGCAATAATGGGTATGTACCCTAATTTAAAATTCATGTATAAACATTCAAAATCATATGAACTTGTAAAATAAAACTAGTTTTGGGCACAAGGATGAAAGAGGATCCTTGTTCATAAACCCCACACACCTTGTTGGATGATTAGATGAATAAACCTTGAATTTAGGATTCCTATTGAGTTCTTGATGATGGGTTCTTGATTACCTTGCCTTGGGATCCCTCAATTTTAAGCTTCCTTAGAGAATCTATGGAGAATTTAGATTTCTTGGAGAAGGAGCTTGGATGGTCAAAGGGTTTTCTTTTGAGAAAGAATGGATTAAATAAGCATAAAATGCCTTAGGATATGTTAAATATTGTGTTTTGCATGGATTGAGGGCTTGGGAAAAGTCCAAAATACCCTTTTTAAAGTCCTAAACGAAGCTGGAAAAACGTAACTGGGTCCCAATTTAACGGGCCACCGCGATGCGCCACTATCGCGGTGGCTCACTGGAATTGATGACTGGGAAATTGGGGACCTCTACGATGCGGAGCTATTGTGTTGTCCCACTAGATTTTGCCAATTGGGACCTATAACTTTAACGCGATGCCCCACTATCGCGGTGCCCTATAGAAAAGCCATTTTGGCCTTCGGCGCGATGCGCCACTAAAGTATTGGACTCCTGAAAATTGACAAATGGGAAAATGGACCTCTCTGCGAGGTGCCAATATCGCGGATTCCACTAGAAAATGACAATTATGAATTTAACCATCTCCAAGATGCGGTGACTGCCCAGGTGGCACACTGTCAACTTAAAGTCGTCATAACTCCTTCACCGAGTGTCGAAATTGGGCGAATTTGGTATCGATGGAAAGCTTATTCAATTTTCCACCCCATGGGAAGTATAAATCTGAATATTTCCGTACGAAATAATTAATATTCACTTTATAATCTCTCCCTCAACATTCTAGGGACGAATCTAAGCTAAGAAAAGTTTGGGGTGTTACAATATCTTCCCCTTGGAAACATGCATCCTTGAATGCGGCTGGTTAAGCTAAAGATACTAAGGAATCTGAGGCTATAAGCTATCATGCACAACTAAAATAAACTGAATATTTGAGTCTTAAATATAATGAGCTACTGAACTGATCTAAAAGTGCATGAATTCTCATAAAGGTAACTATATAGCTAAATCTGAGAATAGTAAAAGACTGATTGAAGGAGAACTATTACCTTCAGTTGAATCCGAATTCGTGAAGAAGAGATAAGGATACTTGGTACACATATCTTCTTCTACTTCCCAAGTAGTGCCCTTAACGGACTGATTTCACCACAGAACTTTGACCAAGGGAACTTCTTTGTTCCTTAGTTTACAAATCTGATGATCAAGAATCTCTACTGGGACTTCTTCATATGAAAGACAATAATGAATATCGATGCTTTCTAAGGGAACTATAATGGCCGAATCATCCATACACTTCTTCAACAAGGACACATGGAACACTGGATGAACTGAGGATAAATTTGTGGGTAGTTAAAGCTCATATTCTACCTTCCCAACACAACTCAAAATATGGAAAGGACCTATATAACGAGGACTAAGCTTCCCTTTCTTGCCAAATCTCTTCACCCCTTTCATGGGGTAAACTTTCAAATACACCAGATCATCAACCTTAAACTTACGATCTCTTCTCCTTACATCTGTATAGGATTTATAACAAATTTGGGCTGCTTTCAATCTCTCTCTAATTAACTGAACTTTCTCAATGGATTCAAACACCATGTCTAGCCTAATCAAAGGGGCCTCATCCACTTCGAACCAACCAACTGGTGATCTATATCTCTGCCCATAAAGAGCCTCAAACGGAGCCATCTGAATACTATCATGATAACTGTTATTATAGGCAAACTCAATCAATGGCAAATGTTCATCCCAACTACCTTTGAAATCAAGAACACAAGCTCTCAACATATCCTCTAAGGTCTGGATGGTCCTCTTTTCCTGGCTATTTGTCTATGGATGAAAAGATGAACTAAGATGAAGTTAGGTACCAAGATCCTTCTAAAAAGATCTCTAGAACTGAGAGGTAAACTGAGTACCCTTATCTGGGATGATAGACAAAGGAACTCCATGCAATCTGAATAACTCTCGAATATAAAACTTAGCATAATCCTCAGTTGTATAAGACATATGAACTGGCAAGAAATGCGCTGACTTAGTCAATCTATCCACAATAACCCAAATCAAATCATGATGACAACGCGAATGGGGTAAATCAGTCACAAAATCCATATTTACCTCTTTCCACTTCCAAGTGGGGATACCAAACTCTTGCACCGTACCACCAGGTCTTTGGTGCTCTACCTTAACCAATTGAAAAGTTACACACTTGGCTACAAAATCTACTATATATCTCTTCATATCACTCCATTAATAGATTTCCCGCAAGTCGCGGTAAATCTTGGTAGCACCTGGATGAATAGAATAACGCTCACCATGCGCTTCTGACATAATTTGTTGTCTCAAATCATCAACACAAGGCACGCATAATCTACTCTGGTATCTCAACAAACCATCTCCCCCTTGGGAGAAAACCTCTACCTTTTGGTCTTTAACGACACCTTCAGTTTGACCAAGCTAAGATCCTTATCTTGCTTCTCTTTCACTTCCGAAACTAGGAAAGATTCGAAACTACTCTGAACCCTAACATTTCCTTCATCGGAATCAACTAATCTAACATCCAATCTGGCTAATCGATGCACTTCTTAAGATAACTCTTTCTTATTATTCTCCACATGAGCAACATTGTCCATAGACAATCTACTAAGGGCTTTTTCCACTATATTGGCCTAGCCTGAATGGTACAACACACTCATGTCATAATCTTTCAATAATTCTAACCACCTTCTCTGATGGAGATTTAACTTCCTCTGGGTAAACACGTACTGCAAGCTCTTGTGGTCCATGAATACATCAACGTGCACACCATAAAGATAATGTCTCCAGATTTTCAAAGTAAACACCACAACAGCTAATTCAAGATAATGGATTGGGTAGTTCTTTTTATGAGTCTTATGTTATCTAAAGGCATAAGCTATGAACTTACCTCCCTGCATCAAAACACAGGCCAAACCAACTCTGGAGGCATCCCAATACACCACAAAACCATCCGTACCATCGGATAATGCTAGGACTAGAGCTGAAGTGAGTTGAGTTTTCAACTCCAGAAAACTCTTCTCGTAGGAATCAGACCACTGAAAATTAACATTCTTTTGGGTCAATCTAGACATAGGGGATGCAATAGATGAGAAAACCTCGACAAAACATCTGTAATAATCGGCTAGACCTAAGAAACTTCTAATATCTGATAGAGAGATAGGTCTGGGCCAATTTCTTATGACTTCTGTCTTTTAGGGATCAACCTTAATACCCTCACTAGAAATAATATGACCGAGAAAGGCTACTGATCTTATCCAAAATTCACATTTGCTGAATTTGGCAAATAACTGATGATCTCTAAGAGTTTGTAACACAATTCTAAGATGGTCTGCATATCATCCTCACTACGAGAGTAGATAAGGATATCATCTATAAAGACTATGACAAATATGTCCAGATGCTGTTTGAACACTTTGTTCATCAAGTCCATGAAGGATGCTAGGGCATTGTTAATCTGAAGGACGTGACGAGAAACTCAAAATGACTATAACGGGTTCTGAAAGCTGTCTTTGGAATATCACATTCCCTTACTTTAAGTTGATGATAGCCTGATCTAAGGTCTATCTTTGAGAAATAACTCGCACCTTGGAGTTGATCAAACAGGTCATTAATTCTCGGAAGGGGATATTTGTTCTTGATTGTGACTTTATTTAGTTAATGATAGCCAATACACATTCATAAAGAACCATCTTTGTTTCGTACGAATAGGACGGGAACGTCCCATGGAGAAACACTAGGCCTTATGAAACCTTTATCTAGTAGATCTTTGAGTTTCTCTTTCAACTCCTTAAGCTCTGCGGGGGCCATACAATAAGGAGGGATAGAAATAGGTTGAGTATCAGAAAAAAGGTCAATTTCAAATTCTATCTCTCTATCGGGAGGTACCCCTGGGAGATCTTTGGGAAAGACATCAAGAAACTCACTAACTACACTGATTGACTGAATTGTTGGAGTCTCAGACTTAGTGTCCTTAACTCAAACGAGATGATAGATACATCCTTTGGAAATCAACTTTCTGGCTTTAAGATAGGATATGAAATGGCTTTTGGGAGACACTGAATTACCTGACCACTTAAAGATTGGCTCATCTGGAAACTAAAACTTTACCGCACGGGTACAACAATCTATAGATGCATAACAGGAATGAAGCCAATCCATACCAAGAATGAGATCAAACTCAACCATATCTAACTTTATTAAGTCTGCTAACATGACTTTATGGAGGAAAATGATAGGACACTTTCTATAAATCTGTTTAGCTATAACTGACTCACCTACTGGAGCAGAAACCAAGAAAGGCTTAGGGATCTTTTTAGAGCATATCTCAAAATTTACTGCAACTAATAGGGTCACAAAATAGAAGCTTGACCTAGGGTCTAACAACACATAAACATCAAGATGAAAGACATGAAGCATACCCGTAACAACATCTGGTGAATCTTCCTGCTCCTGGCGGGATGGTAAATCATAGAACCGATTCTAGCGTTGACTGCCACCGGTACTAGATGATGTGCCCTGAGGAGGAACTGGGCGACCAAAAGGAGATGGTGCACTAGTAGCCTGAGTCTGGGGATGGTCAACTTCGTTTCCTTGCTTAGCATGCAGTCAATATCTAATGTTGTGACCTAACTTTCCATATCCAAAATAGCCTTTCTGGTCAACCAAACACTCACCAGGATAATTGTTACCACACTTAGTACACGTAGGATAATTGGGCCTACCACCCAGACTACTCTGGGCTAGACATAGAAGACTTTCCCCACTGCTTCTGTTTACCTTTGGGAGCGGGAGCACTAGCTGAAGATGGTGCTGGCATGGATGAATGATCCTAAAACTGTGAATGATTTCCTCCTTCAGACCTATTCTGACCATAATCAAACTGCCCTGTTCTAGCCTTCTTATTTTCCCTCTTACTTACCTTCAACTTCTCTACCTCAATTTGTTGAGCATGCATTATCTATCTAGTAGGATCTATGTCTACAATAAGCGTGGCTGTTCTACACTCTTTGAATACCAATCTAGATACTCCAGTTATGAACTTACTCATGCTTAACCTAGGGTCATCCATCTGATCAGGGGCATACTTAGACAACTGATTGAACTTGAGGCAATACTCCTTTACTATCATCGAGCCCTGCCTCAGGTTTATGAACTCTTCTATCTTAGCTTCTCTCATCTCACATGGGAAAAACTTATCTAGAAACGCATCCTGAAATATCTGCCAAGTCATGGGAGCTACATTCTCCCCTCTACTCTTATTCCACATCACTACCCAGTCATATGCAACATCTTTCAGCCTATAAGATACCAATTTTACACTCTCTTCTTTAGAAACATGCATAATTCTGGTAATATTCTTCACCTTATAAATATACAACAGTGGGTTCTCACCTGCCTTTGACCTAAAGAACTCTGGAGGGTTCATTCTCATAAAATCCCAAATTTTAGTTGCGGCTAAGGCCCCATCTTACTGAGGTAGGACTACAGCCTGACGGTTACCCTAAATATTAGCTATCACAGCTTGGGCTAGTGCCTAAAAGGCAGCCCAAAACTCTGTATATAATACATTCTCATTTAAAGGATCAACAGGCTAAGGTGACTGGTTATTATTTCTGCGGGTGTTAGCTCAACGGGAAGGCATTTTCACCTGTCATGTGAAAGCATGAGTTAGAAGCAGATAGAGATACTGTAAGCATGATAGATCATGGAAAAAAGACAATTTCCTAAGAATATTCTGCAGCCTCTTATTCATAAATGTGGCGCGCTTTACACCCATGACCAAGACTCTACGTAACGTGGCTTGTCTGACTCCCTAGGACTTTTAAAAACCTTAGACTCTGATATCAGGTTTGTAACGCCCCAAAATCTAATCCTGAGATATCACACAATGCTTAAGCCTACGAGTAGCCTTAAGCTAACCCTGTCTGCATACTACTGATCCTGAATCTTATAATAATGGAAACATAGACATAAAAGTCATGCTAGAATGCAAAAACTATTTGTAATATCTGAGAATAATCTGAACATAACATCTAAAATATCAAAACTAAATAATATGCATCAAAACTAGTAGTCAGAAAAGCCTCTACTACTAATACTAGAGAATCACTGGGACAAACCTTCAACTAACTCGAATAGTCTGAAAGAAAATGCTAAATCTCATAAATTGATAAACTGCTAAATCTGAATGAATAAGTCCCCAAACTATGAGGACTCACCGACTATTAGATATAGATAGAGATGCTCGAACTACTCACACTGCTGACACTGAGCACCTGAACCTACAATATGAGATAATGTAGCACATAGACGTATATATGAATCAGTACTTTGAGGATTTACTGAGTATATGGGGGTGATATGCATAAGTAAAACACATTTCATAATCATCATTTATAAATAATGCATGCTAAATGTAAATAACTCACATAAGCTGGAATATCTAAAATATGTAGCAATATGAAGCAAAACATACTTTATAAATCTTCTGAGCCATAACATTTAGTTCTAAAAGTTGTACTAAATCTCTCTCTTTAAATCATACTACCCAAGTGTAAAAGAGCTCACTCTAAATAAAAAATCTGAAAGCTAAAATCTGAAGCTATTGCCTTTCTTTAAAACATATTTTGAATAAAACTGTGAGCCTTTGCACTAAGTTTTCTAAAAGCATTTCTTTCATTCTTTAACTTTGATTAGCAAGGAGGTTCTGTTAACTGACATAAACCATGTGAGATAAGATGAAATCCAACGTCTCGTCCTTCTAAGAAAGAAACCTCACGCTGGAGAGAGGTGTCATACTCTTGCCAAGGAGTATAACCTGAGCTAAGGGATCACATCTATACCTGTCATCCACATAGAAGTGGGAATAATTTGATAATTTGTACCTACGTTGGCTACGTAATTCTGTGGAAGTAGGATGCACTAAATCTACACTTCCCGCTTGGTTCTAAATACTACTCCCTTTTTATTTGCTACGCTCATTCTGTTGGAAATCCACTTTAAAACTAGCAAAAGGATTTATCTAAAACCAATTATGCATTAATATGATAAAATTTGTAAATAAAACTGATCTGAATTCTATAATATGTAATAATCTAAAAAGTGGATTCCATAACTAATTTGATGATCGAAAGATCAAAGCTTTACTGAAAATCTAAAAATAATCTGATAGTAGGATGCTTAAAGCATCATCTTTCTTGAAATACTAATATTCAATCTTGGGATAATAACCCATGCATCAATCTCATGTTAAAACATCATAATATTCATGCTCAATGACGAAAACAATGATAATTCATTTAAAAATCTGTAAATACTGTAATAGGTGTGAAAATATGAAAATAGGCATGCAGTTCATCTTTTAAAATTCTTGAAATATTAAAATCTTTCAAATAGCAATAATGGGTATGAACCCTAATTTAAAATTCATGTATAAACATTCAAAATTATATGAACTTGTAAAATAAAAACTAGTTTTCGGCACAAGGATGAAAAAGGATCCTTGTTCATAAACCCCACATACCTTGTTGGATGATTAAATGAAGAAATCTTGAATTTTGGATTCCTATTGAGTTCTTGATGATGGGCTCTTGATTACCTTGCCTTGGGATCCCTCAATTTTAAGCTTTCCTGGAGAATCTATGGAGAATTTAGATTTTTTGAAGAAGGAGCTGGATGGTCTAGGGTTTTCTTTTGAGAAAGAATAGATGAAATAAGCATAAAATGTCTTAGTATATGTTAAATATTGTGTTTTGGATGGATTGGGGGCTTGGAAAAAGTCCAAAATACCCCTTTTAAAGCCCTAAATAAAGCTGCAAAACGTAACTGGGGTACCAATTTAATGGGCCACCACGATGTTCCATTATCGCGGCGGCTCACTGGAATTAACTACTGGAAAACTGGGGACCTCTGCGATGCGGAGCTATTCTGTTGTCCCACTGGATTTTGCCAATTGGGACTTGAAACTTCAACGCAATGCGCCACCATCGCGGTGCCCTATAGAAATGTCATGTTGGCCTTTGGCGCGATGTGCCACTATAGCATTGGACTACTGAAAATTGAAAAGTGGGAAAATAGACCTCTCCAAAATGTGCCAATATCATGAAATTCCACTGGAAAATGACAATTATGAATTTAACCATCTCTGCGACGCGGTGACTGCCCAGGTGGCACACTGTCAACTTAAAGTCATCATAACTCCTTCACCGAGTGTCAAAATTAGGCAAATTTGGTATCGATGGAAAGCTTATTAAATTTTCCATACCATAAAAAGTCTAAATCTGAAGAATTCCCTATGAAATAATTAATATTCACTTTGAAAGATCTCTCTTAACATTCTAGGGATGAATCTAAGCTAAGAAAAGTTTGGGGTATTACAGTTACCATGAATAATAAGTATCCTCTTTCTAGGATTGATGATCTCCTTGACCATCTTTAGGATTCTAGATGCTTATCTTAGATTGATCTCTTTTGGGCTACATCAATTGAAAATTAGGGAGGATGATATTCCCAAGACTGATTTTTGAACCCGGTATGGTCACTATAAGTTTTTGGTTATGTTATTTGGGTTGACTAATGCTCCAGTTTCTTTTATGAATTGGGTTTTCATGCAATTTTTAGACATATTTCTTATAGTTTTTATTGATGACATCTTGGTGTATTCTAAGAGTGATAAGGATCATGCTAGTCACCTTTGAATTATGTTGAAGACTCTTATGGACAAAGATTGTATGTTAAATTTTCTAGTGCGAATTTTGGCTGAATGTTGTGACTTTCCTTGGGTATGTTGTTTCTAGTGAAGGGATTAAGGTGGATCCACAAAAAGTTGATATGTTTAAGAGGTGGCCTAGATCCATGACTCCAACTGATATTTGGAGCTTCTTGGGATTGGCTGGGTATTATTGGAGGTTTGTAGAGAGCCTTTCATCTATTATTGCTCTGTTGACAAAGTTAACTCAGAAAAAGGTGAAGTTCTTATGGTTCGATGCTTGTGAGGGTAGCTTTGAGAAGTTGAAGGATAAGTTGACTTCTGTGCCAATTTTGACCTTGATTGAGGGTACTGATGGGTTTGTTGTTTATTATGATACATCCCGTAAGGTACTGGGTTATGTCTTGATGCAGCATGGTAAGGTTGTGGCCTATGCTACTAGGCATCTTAAGGTTTATGAAAGGAATTATTTGACTCATGATTTGGAGTTGGCGGTTGTGGTATTTTGTTTAAAAATTTGGCGCCTTTATTTAAATGGGGTGCATGTGGGCATTTATTTTGATCATAAGATACTACAGTATATATTTACTTAGAAGGAGTTAAATCTTCGACAGAGGTGGTGTCTCAAATTGCTCAAGGATTATGACATGAGCCTTCACTATCATTAGGTAAAGCTAATCTGGTTACTAATGCTCTTCGCAGGTTGTCCATGGGGATCTTATCTCATGTGGATGAGGGGAAGCGACTATTGGTAAAGGATATCCACCAGTTGGTTAACTTGAGAGTTTATATTTTGGACTTTAAGGAGGGAGGAGTAATTATGCAAGAGGTGGTTAAATCATCTATCGATGCTGATGTAAAGGAGAAACAAGCTTTGGATCTCATCCTTATCCATATTAAGGATGATGTGGGTCAACAAAAGGTTATGGCCTTTGAGATTGATGGTAATGGTATCCTGAGGTACCAAGGTAGATTGTGTGTTCTTAATATTGATGGGCTATGGGAAAGGATTTTGAGTTGAGGTATACAGTTCATCCAGTTTTGACCAAGATGTATCATGATTTGAAAGAAATTTATTGGTGGAATAATATGAAAAGGTATGTGGCCAACTTTATGGCTAAGTGTATGGTTTGTTAGCAAGTAAAGGTCGAACACTAGAGGCCCAGTGGCATGTCTCAAGAGATAGAGTTACTTGTGTGAAAGTAAGAGATGATCCATATGGATTTTGTCATAGGTCTTCCGTGGTCTCGCAATCAGTATAACCCGATTTGGGTTATTGTGGATAGGGTGACTAAGTCTGCTCACTTCTTCCCTGTGAGGACTACCTACTCTGGAGAGGATTATGCTAAGTTATTCTTGAGGATATAGTTAGATTGTATGGTGCTCCTATTTTCATTATTTCAGATCGAGGTATGTAATTTTTTTCTCATTTTTGGCGCTCATTTTAGAAAGGTTTGGGACTAAGGTGAACCTTAGCACTGCTTTCCACCCTCAAACGGATGGACAAGCGGAACAAATGATTCAGATCTTGGAAAATATGCTAAGGGCTTATGTGATTGACTTTAAGGAAAGTAGGTGGATCACTTACCTCTTATTGAGTTTGCATATAACAATACCTATCACTCTAGAATTGGAATGACTCCTTTTAAGGCCCTTTATGATAGGACATGTAGGCCTCTTATTGAGTGGTTTGAGGTTGGTGAGACTCAATTGTTTGGTCCTAACTTGGTTTACCAAGCCATGGAGAAGGTGAAAGTGATTAGGGATAGACTTAACACTGCTTTAAGTCACCAAAGGTCTTATGTGGATGTGAGGCAAAAGGAGTTGGAGTTTGATGTAGGTGATTAGGTGTTCTTGAAAGTTTTTTCTATGAAGGAAGTGATAAGGTTTGGGGATAAAGGAAAACTTATCCCCCGTTATGTTGGTCTGTATCAAATTTTGATAAAAGTTGGGAATGTGGCCAATGAATTGAGTTTGCTTGCGAGTTTGGATTTTATTCATCCAATTTTCCATGTGTCGATGTTGAAAAATTGTGTGGGTGATCCTTCTTTGATCATTTCTTTAGAAGATGTTTGTATTTTGAATTCGTTGTCTTATGGGGAAGTACCAATTGAGATTTTGGATAGTCAAATTTGTAGATTGAGGACTAAGGATGTGGCTTCGGTAAAAGTCCTTTGGAGGAATCAAAAGGTAATGAAAGCTACTTGGGAAGCCAAAGATGACATAAAGTCCAAATATCCATTCTTGTTCCCCGAGTTGGATAGAAGTGTTTAAGGTATGGTTCCCTTTTTGTTTTGGCACTTTTATCATATGAGGATGGTTTTGTGGTTGCATTATAGCTTGTATTTGTGCTAATAGGTGTCTTAACTCCTTATTCAAGGATAAATGATCTTGGGGTGGGGTAACGTAATACCCTAGGTTTTGGACTCTAAATGTGTGTTGAGCTCACTGTCTAGGCAACAACTAAGACCCTACAGGTCGTAGTCACTCTATATGAATCATACAGTGCTTGTCGTAGTCCAACCAGTGAGGATTACCTATGTTTCTGCCTTTAATAGGACTAGGATAAGGTCTGGTAACAAGTCGTAGGGTGGGATCATAACCAAGCTACCGGGTGGCCCTGAGTCACTGCCCAAACTACGAGTTGTGGTGATGACTCATAGTCAGTGAACATGAGTCGTTACGAGACCCATAGCGATCGGGAGTTATTTTCCTGCACATTTTTCATTAAGGATAATTTGGTATTTTCCCTTTTTTACACCATTCCCACTACATAAATATTTTCTTAGCCCTATTTTCACCTAATTCATATAACATAAACACTTTCTCCTCTCTAAAATTCCCATATCAAGAGCAAAGCTAGGGTTTCTAGAGATTTAAAATCTAAGGCTCAATTTATGGTTTCTCTTCCAAATTTCTTGGTGTTTTAGGCATGTATATCCTCCTTAACTTGGTTTTTCATAAATGGCATGTGCTTAATCATTGTTTATGTGATTTTAAGATGTGGGGTTTTAAAAAATGGGTTGAGGGTTTTGAATGATTGTTACTTGGTTGGTTTTCTCATGATATTGGAATTATTTTCATGCTTTATCTCATGGTTATTGAACTAAACGTGTGCATGGGTTTGATGAATGGGAAGGGGGTTATGTCATTCCCCCTATTTTTATGAAACTTGGCTTGAAATTAGCATTAACCTTAACCCACTTATAAATTTGGTTTTGGAACATGGACATAAGCATAATTTAACCCACTTTTGAAACTATTATATTGCATAAAAGGTTAATAGAATATAAACGGTTTTGAAAGGGCTTGGTGGACATGAATTGAGTTGGAATTGGAACTTGGGGGTCGTAGATTGCCCCAAGATAATGGATAAGTGCAATGATATAGTAGAAATTAACCTGTAAGTTCAATTGGTGTGACGATACCAAACGGTAATTGCCTAACTGAATAGCTCTTTGGTTAAATGGATGGGTTATGTGCAAGTATTTTAATTACACTTAAAGGAGGGTTGTATAGCTCGCCATAGAAGGTGGAGGTCCAGGGGTGGGGAGGACCGATACTGAAAATTATGTTTGCTGGTGTGGGAGTCTTTATGACCGTATGCGTAGTTCACACTTATATATATATATATATATATATATATATATATATATATATTAGATTGGCTAGGGTCGAGGCATTCCCTGGCCCATCCTTAGATTTTCCTGGTTCGTGCGGCTAACACGCACTGGGACCCTTTTAGTAGGGGGAGCTGAACCCATATAGCCCGTGGGTGCCCTTAGGACGGTTAGCGATACACAGTCCAGTCTTATAATTTTAAATTTCATGCGTACACCTTGTTCCCTGTTCCAGCATTATGTATATATGTATATTTACATGTATGCGAACATGCATTGAGTTTGGATTTGATTTTGAAATGAAATTATTTTATCTTTTTTCTGAGTTACATGATAGCGCTTACCCCGCTAACTGTCCCCATTGCTACATCCTTTCATGATGTAGGGTCTTAGGGGTTTCTTCTGTTGGTTGTGCAGTATTAGGTGGTGCGGTGTCTATCGAATTTGTGGTGAAGTGGTGAGCTTCCATCTTTCGGAAAGCTTGGTTATTTTATCGATTTTTTTTCATATTTTAGAATTGAAGAGTTCACATTAACATTATCATCGTCATTGTAACAGTCATGGTCGGGGTCATGTCCCAACCTAGCTTGATATTTGAATTAGTTTAGAGACTTTTGTAGATATGTGTGGATTGGATGGTGTTGTTGACTCTTAGAGCTTATTCTTGAGTTAATTAATTATTTTTATCTTTGTTCTCCGATGTGTTCTGCTTGTTATTATTTGGATTATATTTGAAATGTACAGGTTATGGGGGTGGTCTCCATCCTTTGGTGGGCTTGAGATACCCTTCATGACTAGGACCAGGATCAGGTCGTGACATCTTTAGTGGTAGGGCCAACATTGAATCAGAAGCTACTTTCTTCAGCAAACCAGAAGATGGTTTTGTAGTAAAATCCTCAAAATCATCATCATCTGACACAGCAACATGACTCTTATCTTCAATAATTATTTTCCCACATATAACCACAAATGATGTAGGTATCCACAATGACGCTAGATCAAACATCAGAATAGCAGTAGGGGCTGGCAAGTCCATTCTGTCAATTTCCATTCTGTCAATTTCTTCTTTCGTGGGCATTATGCTGGTACACTGACAAGCATGAAAATATAGTATCAAAAAATGTATCTTGAAAGTTTGAGTAATGTACTAAACGTAATATAAAATTCACTTTAAATCAAAAGAAAACATAATTGAATATGCGATATACCTTGCTAAACATTCCTCTCATAAAATATTCATATTGGGGTCAGACTCCCCAATTAAGCATTCTTGGAATCATATTACTCTAACGGACAAAAACTTTTGCCTTAGCTATAGAAGAACATTCGTACATACATACTTTTAGTGCGTGTGTGGCATGCCTCCTAATCATACAACTTTTTTACAACATTCCCATTTTATCTAAGTGTGTGCAATAATTTTTAAAAGTTATCTTTCCCCATGAAAAATCTCTATAACTCCCATCCCCAATCATGTTAAAATCTGCAATGCTTACAGATGCATCGTTTATTTGAGAGAGAATAAAGGTATGAATGAATTGCAAGATAGTCATCTAGAGTGCATCCAGATCATTGTCAAAAGTATCAAGCATGAAACGTTTAACCAAATCTCTCTTACTCACAATAACTTTTTTAGAAAAATACTCTCTTATTACACACTTGTCGTTGAATTTAGGTACTGAAAATCCGTTGTATTACTGATGCATTTCAAATCGGCAATAATAGCAAACTCAAATTTAGAGAATCTGAACACATTGCCTTTGACCTATACATGAACTTCATTAGATTGCCTTGTTCTAACTTGAGCATCAGAATGCATTTGGTTATCTGAACGGTGAACTTACAATTAGGTATATTCAGATAAACACCAAAACATGTCTCTCAGAATAACTCAATGACCCTGTTGCTTAGAACCTAATTAAATCAGTTATAAATTTTCGATTGCATGAACTGTCGAACCTCGAAGGATGAGGTGGAATATGTTTTACAACATATTTTATGTCTTGCAAACAAACAACATCATAATATTATTAATAAAAAAATAAATGCAATTATTAACTAGATATTCATAACATTAAAAATTGTAGCACATATCTCTTAAAAAGACAGTAAAATGTATAATATGTACTTTTTAGTAATAAGGTACCAAAAATTATGTATCTGTTAGTTATTTTTGTATTTATCAGTTATAAGTGATATATGAGACATAAAGTTTATGTATCTGATACATAATCAAAAAATATATTTTTGTCTCACTCAATTTACTCCGATGGTACTGGAGTGAAAAGATACATAATTATTATGTATCGGAATGCACAAATCAGCAGCTGATACATAATAAATTAAAAGTATCAGAAGAAAAATAGTACTAAAGATACTTTTTTAGCATACCTTTGATGGAGGACATCGAGATGTATTCTCTTTAGCTTTTATTTTTGAAGATGATGCCATCGATTTTTTCACCAGTCGATTTCTCCCGCAGCTTCTTCATTATGGCAGCGTCGTTGCGATTCTTGAATCTATTTTCATGAAAATATTTATCTTTGTAATCAAAATCGCCCAAAACGAAATTTATCGGTGGATAATTCTCATCTAAATTAGGCATTATATTTTCTATATCTAATTTCTCTGTTGAAGTTTGCTCATCTAATTGGGTTATACAAAGACTGAATGATGGTGTTGATTCCATTAAATCACTAAAATATGTTTAACAACATTGAATTTAAGATGTATTGAACTTGAAAAGAAATTTGAAAACAAACTAACCTCTTTGAAAAAAAGAGTAGAAGCTTATAAATTGAAATTGAAGTGGAGAAAAATGACTTCAATTCAAAAAATGGGGAAACCGCTGCTGCATGGCACTATTTCAACCATTTTTTAGCAAAGAAAATCCACTGTATCAGATTTGGGGGTTGATGATATTTTTTACGCGACAAATAAGGATTTGTGGTATGTATCAAAATTTTAGAGAGAAAGTGATTTAAGGAATTTTTGTAATTATTTTACATGGGTGGGAATTTATATATATAATTATAAGGTAAGTTGTATAATTATGTTATTTTTCCAAAAATGAAACTAATGCAGGGTTGAAAATAGAGGTTCTACAAATACAATGTAACATATCGTAAGATTTCTGATTTTCTATCGGCACGGCTTAATTTTTTATTTTTTTATTTTTTATTTTTTATTTTTTATTTTTTATTTTTTATTTTTTAACAAGGTGGTCTTGTCAGATTGTATATAATCCTTTATGCAAGTAGTTAGTTCGGTTCGTAATTTACTTTTTTTAATCGTTAAATATAAATTATATGTTTGTTGTACATTACTATACACATTATATCTGGATTATATATAAATTATATATGCATCACGTACTTTTAATTTAAATGGATGAACGAGGAACTATTTAGATGAACTCTTCTAAGTATGTTTTTGTTAATGTTTGACAGAATATGCTATGGCAATTATGGAATAATATTGCGCTGCTTGAGCTAGAATTAAGAATGGGGATTGTGGAACTTGCTTGAGATTTATTTTGGGAACAAATCATCCTAACTTCTTTAAATTCAAACGTCTTAATCTTAAAAAAAAATAAAAAAAAAAAAAAAAAAAAATATATATATATATATATATATATATATATATATATATATATACACCCTAAATAGGAGTACTTCGAAAAGAATTTATTTTTTCATAAGAAAGTGAGGACTCATTCGAAGAATATATCATAGCGGTATAGTAAGTTTGTCAAAGATAGAGTTAGTGACCGGAGGAAAGTCGTAAATCGTAATAAGCTGGTAGTGCGGCGGAACTATTTCCTTTGTATCGGATATTTTGATGTGATATTGCTTCACACACTGAATAAAAGATTAAAAAACTTTTTTCAAATCTCGAAGTGTGTGAAGGAATTTGAAAATGGTATGTGTGGTATTTTTTTCTTTTCTCTAATCCTTTTCATTTTCTCCCTCTACTATTGGCCTCTTAGGGCTCGTTTGGTTGGAACAAGTTATTTCAGAATAATTTATTTCAAAATTAGTTATTTCAAAATAGTATAAATTATTTATAATCATACCTTAAGTTTCTATTATTACTTAAAATCTCATCCAACTAAACTAATTACAAAAATCTCTTTTTACTTAAAATAGTTGTCTCTTTTATGATACATCTAAAAACTCCACCCACATCCCCTTATTATGCCGCAAATCAAGCCCAAAAATCAGGAAATATATCCCACAATTTTCTCAACTCACCCATTTTGAATTTCCACCATGTTCTCATCTTCATCTTCTATTTCAGCATTCAAGTTACAATTTCCATCAACTTTTTTTTTGAATTTCTATCATGTTCTCATCTATTACTCAATTAGATCTAAAAACTCCATCTTTCCACCATTAACTTTCTTTTTTAATTTCCATCATTTCATTATGATACGAACGACATTGATTTTCATGAAAATAGATTGAAATATCAAAACTTTCTGGACAAAATGGCTTTGATATTTAAGCAAAACTTTTGATTGGTTTTATTACAATTTTTATAAATTAATTTTCGTCTATTTGTTAGACTATTATGCATCAAAAGATATTTTACTCTTCAGCAATGTATCATATAAGCTAATTGTAGTTTTATATCTTAATGTAAATTATATAATTTATCAGATATTTTTAAAAATAAGTCAAGTATAATGCAAACTTAATTACAGTGATGTATCTCAACCAAAATAATTTAATGTATCAGAAACTTAAATTAACAAGACAATAATAAATATAATATAGTTTATTTGCATATAAAGTAATGTATCATAAGATATTTAGCTTTTAATACAATGTATCAGATAATTTTTACACATATAAAGTATTAAGCAAAAAATATAATAATGTATTTGTAACCACAAATAAATATAATGTGTCATAAATTATAGTGTATCATGAATTCAATGTTATTAAATGAGATATTTGTTATCATAATACAATATATCATAAGTTTTTACATAATAGGAAAACTTATGATATTTGTTATCATAAGTTATTAAATGACGTATATTAGGTAATTTAAACAATATTTTTTTTAATTAAGTGCATTAATTTCTCAAATGTAGGCTTAATTACCGCTTTTTTCCGTTTTTAACCATAATTAAAGATTTATTAATGTATCATAAACTAATGTATCATGACGTTAACTAATGTATCATATCTGGAATTTTATGTCATTATTATAAAAGTAGGGAGAGAGAGTAATTAGGTAGTAAGTGTTGGGATTTATGTTGTTTACCCATAAAAATAACACTATTAATTTCGGGCTAATTTATTTCACAATTTTATTCCAATAAAATATGAGATAAACTCATTCTAAATTTAATTTCGAGATTAGTTATTCCTTATCTTCATACCAAACATTCCTTATTCTTTAGGATAAATTACACAAAACCCAAACTTAAGAAACTATATTATCCAATATCCTTTACCTTTTTAAAATTTACATAAAATCTTGATTTTCAACTTCAATGTTGATACATATGTTGTAACTCACCTACCCGATTTTCTCTCCTTCATTAACGCATGCAGCCATTTTTTCCCACAATTTCCTCCCCTAAAATCTCTCCCAATTTAGCAGAACTTGCGATAACTTCCTTCTTCACCTACCCAATTTTCTCTCCTCCATTAACGTATGAAGCCCTTTTTTCATAATTTTCTCCCCTAAAATCTCTCTCAAAATAGCAGTATTTGAGATAACTTCCATCTCCACTACTTCAATCACTTAGACTGTCAATTTACTTCATTAAATTTTAAAAATTCAGGTATTGATATCGCAAGTGATACATATAGGTGGTACACATTTTTAAAAAAAAATTGATTGATACATATATAAATTTAGTTATTCATACATGTTTATACTTTAATTGTGATTCATATGAATGATAAATATAGTATCATTATATGGGTATTATGGTGATTCATACGATAAATACTGTTTGTATGATTTTAATGGGTGATAAATATGATATTAATGGGTGATACATATTGTACTATGGTGATTCATATGGTAGATACAGTTATTATTTCAATTATTGGGTGATTCATATGCTATTAATGGGTGATACATTTTATTCATACAGAATGTTTGATACATATTGTGTTATTTAATTGGTGATACATATTGTCCTATAGTGTAAGAGTAGTGATTCTTTGTGGATCAGATTATTGGTGATACATATATCGTAATACTTTCTATACTCATTTTATTGTTGTTTTCATTTATAAATAGGTGATACATTTGACATATGAATCATCTTTTAATTTGTGTTATTGTCAATATTTATTCTTGGCAGAATTTTAATTTGGTTGTGAAAAAATGACCTGCCCACAACTTAAGGATTGGCAGTGCACACAGCCTCAATTTACTAGATAGGCTTAAAGAAGTTTTGGGGGATGAAAGAATCAGAATATTCAAAAGCACCTGTTTTGGGTCAGAATTTTCAGGAGAACGGTCATGAGTTCCATTGAAGTTAATCAGAAAATGGAGAAGAAAGAACAAGCAATTTTTTTGTTATAATTCAAAACGATACATATGGTTTGCTTCAAATTTGAAATTTGGTCGAGGGAAATTGCGGATTTTCGGTATATAGGAAATCCATCTTGTAACTGATTGAGCGTTATTTGCTCTGGATAATAAAAAAAAATCCGTTACTTCCTAAAATAAATATCTAGTCAGTTTTAAATGTATCACTTTTTATATGTATCACATTATGACAGATGTATCACAATTTTAAAAAATCGGGATATGATGTAATTAACTAAATAATTGAGATAAAATATAATAATACTTAAACATTCAGGAATTTACGTAAGTTAACCTATTCTTTAGGCCTAAATATCTGCATGCAAGTGAGGGGTTAGCTGGCCCTTATTCCTAAATGGAGCACTGAATGTGAGCTCTAGATCCATAGCCAAAAATCAAATCAAAAGTGGGCTTTAATTTTGTCTGAACTCTGAAGTAAAGTGCTAGTAAAACCCAGCCTGGAAAGTGGCTTATTGGGCCCATTAATCTCTTATCCGACAGAAAAATGGAAATGACTGCCAATAAAGTTGTGACAATGAATTCATATTTGAAACTCATAAATCAAGATATCTTTACGCAAATAATCATTCGGATTCACTATTTACTTTTTTTATCTGATATACATATATTATACACTAATTGTACATGGTTATATGTATATTATACATCCACCAGCTATGAAGTTGTTGAATAAACAATTATTTTGGTTAATTCTTCGTAAACTTGAAATTGCACCTCAATCCTGAACGGTATTGTTGATACTTGATATATAGAATTTACTACATTCATCTAATTTTGTATATTAACCAATTATGCCATAATCTAAACCAGTTGAGATCGACTGTGTAAATTCTACATATTCATTTTGTTTGAATATAACAAATTTTTTCTTCAATTAATAAAAAAAACATTTTTGGAAAAGGAAAAATCATCACAAGGAAAGATTAAGAAGGTGTTTGGAAAAGCTTATAAGTTGGTTAAAATGGCTTAAAAGACACTTTTTGTTTTTAGAAGTGTTTGGCAATTTTGAAAATTGCTTTAAAAAAGTCAATTTTGGCTTAACAAAAAAAAACCAAAAGCACAAATTCCTAACTTATATTTTTTTTTTTTTGGCTTTTAAGCCATTTTAGTATGACCAATTAAAAGACAGTTTTGTCCCTCAAAATTCTCCCTTATTCCAAAATTACCCATGTGTAGCCCCAAAATAAGTTTTAATGCTTAATGCTTGTATTAATTGAATATTTTCACTTTTTGTATTTATGGCGAACTTAACTTTAACTATATTTGTACTTCTTTTGTATGAAACTTCTAATTTATGAAATATGAATTTTTATATATTATTTTCCTTCTTTAATATATTCTTTTAAATTTGAACAATTATTATTATACAACATATGAAATTCTCTAATAAAAAAAATAATTTACCAACCAAAATATATGGAGAATACTCATTGAAGATGCACAACTTAATGGACGATTAGTGAATGATCCATCTATATTTCACGACGCAACATTCATATTCGCCAATGTTTTAATAGTGATAGTCATTACTCAATCAACGAGTAATATGTTTTCTAATTAAGAGTTTTTGTATCAAACAAGTAGTATCATTTGTGACCAACTATTTATCCATTAATGTAATTATAATGATTAGTAACATATATATTTTGCTTAATGATTTAAACTTTTTTAACTAAAAAAAAGTTTTTTAGCGCACAAATTAATATTCATTCAAGAAAATATTATATATATATATATATATATATATATATATTAATTTTAATTTGAATCATTTTAGAAATAAAAATTAATAAGAATCAACTCTATATATTGTTAACAATTTTAAAGGTGTTTCAGACATTTTAACCAAAAAAAAGTGCTTAAAAGCACTTATTTACCAAACACATCAATATTTTTTTTTTCAGTTTCAACACTTTTATCCAAACACGTAACTGCTTATTTTTAAAATAAGTTCAACACTTTCAAAAACACATTTAAATTTTTTTTTAAAAGTCATTTTTTTCAGTTTATTCAAACGACCCCCAAGTCTTTCCTGTTAAACAACATATCCTTTTGATCCACAACTCATTGGTCTGTCCGCTTTGGCATAAGAAAGAAAAGATAAAGTAAGAAAAAGCATTGCTCTCTCATTACTTTTCCCCCTATCCCTTCACACTTTCATTTTTGGCAGTTGGTTTCCACCTAATGGTTGATACTCGCATTGAAATTCGACTAATTTGAATTAATATCAGAAAGTTCCACATTAGGAATAAAAAGTTTTCTAGCAAATTAAGATGACTCTGTACCCAAGTATACCTAAACCTAAAACCTCTGATAAGGATGAAAGAGTACCTACCAGTCTTGACCTTTATTGGCCTATCTCTTCACACTTCAAAAAGGAAAAAAAAAAAACATCTCTTGCTGATGATTTTCATGCAATTTTAAATGCTAAAGAAACTGTAGCAAATGCTCTTTTTCTTGCTAGTTTCAAAGTATGTCAGTGTAAATAATAATGTGAGCATCCAAAAAAAAAATCATTTTTTGTAATCAACCAAAGATCTGTTGTTGGAATAAACTGTAAATCCCTAAGAAGGTACGCCTAGAAATTATCCTCTTTGAATTCTTTTGTGACCTTTGTCTGGCTTTAGTACCATGCCAAACTATAAATTCTTTCTTGGGATTCCTTCACTCTACGGGGCGGTTTGATTTGCAGAACTAGAGTCAATAATTTCGAGATAAAATAATAATTTTTGAATAAAAATATAACTCACTCGTTTGGTTGTAAATATTTGAGATAACTTATTCCGGGAGTAATTATAAGTTATCCACCCAAATGGTGGGATAACAATCCCAAGGCTATTTTTCTTTGGTATAAAATTATACAAGGATAAAAATACCCTCATTTTCATTTCTCTCCCTCTCTCACACACACACACACACATATTTATATATATATACTTTATATATATTCATAAATAATAAATTATGTTTAATTAACGTATAATATATTCATAAATAAATTATATATATATATATAATAATAATTAACGTAAACTGGTAAACTATATAATAATTATGTTTTGAACGTATAATATATATTATGAACAGTATAATATAGTATGAACATAAATATATATTATGAATAACGTATAATATATTCATAAATATATATAAATTAGATATTCATAAATTATGTTTAATTAACGTATAATATATTCATTAATTATGAATATAATATATTACGTAATATATAACGTAATTACGTATAATATTATGAATATCTTATGAATATATATACGTTAATTATGTTTAATTATATATATATATATTATGTTAATATATTTAATTATAATATATTATGTTAAATTATGTTAATTATGTTTAATTATATATAACATAATATATAACGTAATATATTCTCACACACACATAAATTATGCTTAATTAGTGTATAATATATTCATAAATTAATAAATTTTGAACAGTTTATCGTTCAAAATGGTTGTAAAATATATAAATTATGTTTATTTATATATTTTAATTTCTCTAAAAAATAATAAAAAATTTTAAGAATGAATATTTAAAGTTTAAAAAGAAATATATAT
>NC_061119.1:53601943-53829969 GCF_002878395.1 Capsicum annuum | reverse complement strand
ATATATATATATATATATATATATATATATATATATATATATATATAGTTAAAAAGATGGAGGGTATTTTGGTAATCAATCAATTTATTCCTGAAAATTATACCATGCAATTACTTTGAATACAACAAATCAAACACTCAATAAAAAATAATCCCAGCATAACTAATCTCAGTATAACTTATCCCATTATAACTTATCTCAATATAATTAATCCCGATATAACTTGTTTTCAAACCAAACAACCCCTACATGTATAAAGCCATCATTTTACTTGGTCTATAAAGCTATGATTAGAAATAATCGCTACTAATAGTGTAATTATAAGCCTAACACCATCTAATTAACCTAACCCTACTAAATCCAACACCATTAACCAAGAATGTGTGATATCTTTATAATCTTTGCTAATCCAAGATTTAGGGTTAGTTTGGTACAAAGTAAAAAAAAAAAATGCTTTCATGAAAAATGAATGAGATTTCTTATATATATATTTTTTTAGTGTTTGACAAATAAATAGAAAATATCATCACAAAAATATTTATATGTAATGAAACACTTTGGGGTGGGATGGATTGGGAAATGGGAGTTCGGGGTAATTGGCTGGGGTTGAGATAGTCAAAATGAGAGGGGTTGGGGGCGTATGGTGGATGGAAAAGAGATAATGTACTTGAAATGACTTTTGAAACTTATCATCTCTACTTCTATTCGAAAAGTTATTTTTTAATTATTTTTTAGGGATTTATTATCCTAAAAAGAATATTTTTCAAAATATTTTGACCATCAAAACGTACAAAACTTAGGAAAACATATCAAACACACCCTCAAGATCATGTTTTCTTTGTGATTGATATTTATTTGGATAAATTACGCAAAAATATAAATTTAAGAGGCATAAATATATAAAATTCTTTATTTTTAAAATTATTTTAAAAAATTTCATATTTCTCATTTTTCTTTTGATACATATTAAATAAGGAAGTAACAAATTTGTATTTATTTTATGAGAATAAATAACGGGAGAGAGTCTCTTAAACATTTAAAAAGAATCAAATTAAAAAATTTCCATCAGATTTTATCATTTGCAATTTGCAATTTGGTTCAATTTTTTCTCATCTCTATTAATCTTTTTTTTTTCCTTAAAATTTTAAAAGTTCAATTTAAAAGTTTTACTGTGTGCGCTTTATATTGACAAGTATTCATATTTTTTTGAATAATCTTCATACTGTAAAAGCTAAAGAATCTCATAATTTTTGGTGAAACCATGGCAATAACGATGACCACTACAATGACCCACAAATTAGGTATCGAATTCAGCATTGATACATATATTTTTGGTAAATGCGCTTGATATATATATATATATATATATATATATATATATATATATATATATAAAATGTTGTTAATTTCTCGATACATTTTCATACTATAAAAACAGTGATACATATGAGTGGTACATTTGATGTCATATATTGATGAAAGAAACATATGGCAAATACTTTTTGATATGTAAACTATTCATTTTTTTGTGAGATTGAATTTTGAATGGGCATTGAATAATTTTACTAGATGTATCACTATGATACATCTGAAACCAGATGCATCGTTATGATACATCTGGAACCAGATGTATTCATGCCACAATTTGCACGTGATTTATTCCCTGTAATAATTGAGAATCAGTTACTTTCTTATTTAACTAACCACCCAGTTATAAATGTATCACAATGCATATGTATCAAGGTTAAAGATATGTATCACAAAAATTAAAATTAAAGATATCTTGTAATTTAATAAAATTATGGTAAAAAATGTTACAACCCATTAAAAATATGGGATTTATGTAAGTTACCCTATTTATTATCATTATATCAAAAAGATATTTAGCGGGAACTAGTTAACTCAATAACTTAATGCTGCTAAATTATGTTTTTAGATGCAACTATATATTAGTGACAATTGCATTTTAGCACTCTTTATAAATTCTTCTTTACAATCTATAGTGACATTGATCCCATGACAATTAACTAATATTGGGTAAAAGCTTTAGCACTCTTTATTAAAGTGCATACTTATTGCCATTTAAAACCTTATCATTTGGTAGGAGGAATAAGAGATAACTAATACAGGAATTAATTTTAGGATGAGCTTTTCTTATCTCATTTTTGGTTGGGAGAAAATAACTGAAATAACTCATTCTGGGATTAGTTACCCTGAATTATAGTGTTATTTTTATTCCTTTTTAAATGTGGGATAACTAATTCCAGAATAGCTAATCCTAAGATAGTTAGAGCCCGTTTGAGTTTGCTGTTAGAAAACTGCTTATTTGAGAAATATTTTTATAAAATAGTTCTTTAGAAAAGTGCTAAGCAATTTGTGTTTGATAAATTCATTTGAAAAGTGCTTTTGATAAACAAATTGTGTTTGGATAATTTTTTTCAAGAAGTGCTTTTTTGAGACAAATGACCAAAAAACACATATATCAATAGACTTTTACTACAAAAATTATTTTATAAAAAAATTATTTTAGATATCTATTCTAATATTTTTAATTATTTATTTAAAATAAAATATTTGAAAAAAATTACAAGTGCTGTCAAAACACCATAATCTTGGAACATGATTCAGCTGTCATTTATTATCATTAATAATAAAAAATAAAGAGTTACATATTCTTCGATCATCATCAACAATTTTTTTAAAAAATAAGTGAAAATAAAATAATTATTATAAATAATAAAATGAAATAAAGAATTATGATGTAAATATAAAGTATAAAAAATTCTAAAATCAAACTTTAATCAAACTTATAAGATATGTTAATTAATTAATAAGGAATATTTTAATATATAAGTTTTTGTGTGTGTGTGTGTTGAGTATAAATGAATAGGGATATTTTTATCATGAAAAAAATATTTTTCTGTTTTTTGCTTCTTTCCAAAAACAAAAATCTGTTTCTGCTTCTTTTTAAAAGTATTTTTGTAAGTTTACCAAACACTCTCCTTTTCAAAAAAAAAATGTTTTTCTCTTAAAAAATATTTTTTTTTTTTGAAAAAACAACAACAATTCCAAATAAGCTATTAATCTAGGATAACTTGTTTCCAACTAAACAACCTGTAATGTTTTGGGTTCTTAATCCTCGCAAGAAATTACTCAATTGTCTAAGTCTACGAATCTCGGAAACAACCTTTCTACTTCTCCTAAAGTAGTGGTATGGATTACGTACATCTTACCCCCCGACACCACTATGTGGGAATACACTGGGTTTGTTGTTGTTATTGTCTAAGTCTACGAATCGCAACCTTATTATATCTAACATCATCAACCAGGAATGTGTGAAATCTTTAATTTTGGGAAAATCCAAGATTTAGGATCATGTTTTATTGGTTTTTGAGATTTATTTATTGGTAGTGTCTTACTATCCTCATAAGAAATCAATTTTGTATTATCATGTGTGGTATTGAAAGTAGCAAACCCTTGTGTGCATCATAGACAAATTGATGCTAGTTGATGACCCAATGACAATATTTTCATAATTGTACTGTATTATTTTGGTATTGGCCCAAGAAAGTCACTCATTTAATTTGAGCTCATCAGGACTAAAAAAAGCTGTGTGCATCTGTTTATGCCACATGCGAAGGAACACACCACTGAGTTTCAAGATTTGCAAAGAGTATATTGTATGTAATTAATTGTTAATGTGCACTTGTAGAGGCTAAGGGACCTTTGGTTTGAATAGTGGTATTGAACTCATAACTGTGTTTCGTATGTAGGAAAAAGTTTATTACGATTTTCTCTCTGACGGATAAAATATTTTGAATGATATTATTTTTTAAGAAAAATAAATTGTTTGAAATTAAAAAAGTGACTTCTTTAATAAAATAAAGGTAGATTAGGTCTCCACCATGAACATGCCATCCACCATAGGCTCTGGTGTTCGGTACTCTTATCACAAAAGCAGAGATAAGGTACATGTACATCTTACTTTTTTTCAAACTCGACTTATAGTATTATATTGAATATGTTGTTATTGTTGATATTCGACACTCATATTAAAAACTTAAACCACGAGTAATCTAAATTTGCATGGCGTAAAACCTATGGGAAGCGGTCCCTGACAAATTGTTTTTCATATGGAATAGGATTCAACATGATATATTATTTATGCTTAAGATTCACTCCCACTGATTTATATCTGTGTATGTAGGGGTTGAAAGGAACTATATCGTATTGTCCTTTTTATGTGTGTTTCTTTCTACTGAGTGCACCCCTTTTCTCTTTTCATTTTACCTCATTTGTTCATATTCTTGATATGAGCCAAAAATTACTACTCCATATGAAGGATTTGTTTTCTTTCTAGTAGATCCTATATACAATTTTAATGAACAAAATGAATATGTTTGCCGCTAAGGAGAATACTCATTCATAATGCTCAATCTAACCAACAAATTGTGATGAAATTGTAAGTTCTTAATTAGTTGTTTTGAATTTGAGTTCCCCAAATTGGGGTCATCAATATGGGACTTCTCCGATCTTAAATTCAAATTTATTTGAATTTTATATAGATATCAACACTGGATGAAAAAGTTAAAAAAACATCAGTCTTACCTGAAGTATATTTTAAAGGAAAATGTTTCAAATTTACTTTTTACTCATGAAATATGTTAATTTTGTTCTTTCTTATAATTGAGTCATTCATGCCTTTAATTATCATTTGCAAAATCGGCTTGCATTCGTCATTAGGGATGGACATATTTTGATTTAAATCGAAAAATCAAATCGAAATTTAATTTTGGTTTCGGTTTTTCGATTTTTCGGATCGAATTTAGTTTGTAATTTTAAAAGTTTGGTTTTTCGGTTCAGTTTTCATTTTATATATATATATATATATATATATATATATATATAATATTTAGTAATTCACAATTAATATTTAACAACAAATTAGCATGCGACATATTTAACAGCAAATTCGCATACGCCGCATGCTGTTTATGGATTGTTTTAGTGACTCAAATATTTTATTTTATGGACTATTTTGGTGACTTTGGACTGTTTTATGGACTATTTATGCAGAAAGTATGTTGTTTCATGTGTTAGAGTTTTTGCACTGAGTTTCTTACTATATTTAAGTTTTATTTTTTCTTAGAAGGAAAATAAAAGTTATCATAATTACTTTTACTTTTCCTGAAAGAAAAAAATATAATTATTTTTCATATTTGACTAACCTCTTTCTTGAAGAAAAGGTTTTGGACATCTATAAATAGAATACCCTTTCCCATACCATAACATAATAGAATCCACAATGTAGTTTTTAAAGAGTCTTTGTTTAGGGGGAGATTTTTCCCAATAAGTGTAATACCCCGAAAAATCCAACTCAATATTAGCTCCATGTTTCAAGCTCATGCATAGTACATCATTGTTCCTTGGTAGTTTCATGATCAAGGTTGATGTGAATTAAGGTCTCAAATATGTCCTAGCTATTATGCGAATCAAAACATTCCTTACCGGTTGAATTCTTGAGAAGGATATTGGTATCATCAACTTCAAATGAGTATATCTCTCATTATACTATGAATTTTTGATCCCATGACCTACCAATGGATAGATAATTTAATAACCTTTTTGTCGATACCAAATTCGCCTAAAACGGACACCCGATGAAGAAGTTATGGCTATTTTAAGTTTCTGCTGTAAGACGAATGCCATTTCAGTGCATGGCGCGTCGCGCCAAAGGACAAAATGACACTCATCAATTTTTCAAAATCCTTCAAGATAGCCCCGCTTCGCGCCAAGCTTCCAGGTCGCAATTATTGATATTTTACCAAGCTTCGCGTCGCGCCGGAGCCCTAAATCGGGATAAATTTTGCGTAGTTTTTAGTTTTCATTTTAAACTCCTCAAGGGCAATATGGTAACTTCCCAAAACCCTATATATACTCTTTAAACACGGGATTGAAGCCCCAAAGCATCCCTTTTCATTAATTTTATCAAAATTCACTCAAGAATAGTCAAGAACAAGTCTAGGGTTTTCATTGGGGTTTCAAGCTTCAAGCAAATTCAACCGTAGATTCCACGAATTCTTAATCTAAGGTATGGTAGTGTTCATCTATGGATCTAATCCGTTTATAGAGCTCAAGAACCATGTTTTTAAATGTTATTTTGTAAACTTTTTGTGGTGATATAAGCATGTACATGTTGATGATTGTTGTTTAAGTTTCAAAATGTTATCTAAAGATGTTTTCATGAATATATGTGGTTGTTAGTTGAAAAACATGAACTTTAGGTGGTTTGATGTGATGCAAGTATGAAATCCACCTATGCTTTAAAGAATGCATGCAAGGTGTTTGATAAAATGCCTAGGATGCTAGAAACCCATAATTACATGATTCCATGATATCTAAATGACAAGTCCATATTAGCTATACACTTTCATATGAATTTCCATGCTATTTATGTGTTGTTATTGTTGTGGCATGAAGCATGTGTGATAATGAAAATATGAATTATATACACGAAATGTATCCATGCTCTCTCTACCATGTTGAGATGTGAATAAATACATGAAGTATACTATCCCCTACTTATAATATTGTGAATTGTGGACTCTAATCTTGTGATCAAGTCATGTCATGTGTCCCAGTTTCCTTCTATCAAGTCCTAGGGGTATTCGTACTCGAAAAATATAGCTGTGTGCCTAGAGACATGTCATGTGCCACGATAAATCTCAGTCAAGCTATACTCTATAGAACTCAGCCAGTTATGTGACTCAGGAAACATCAGAATTCTCATGATCTCAGTTAACTCTCAGATAATAGTACTACTCCATCAGTCAACGGATGTCAGTTATTCAGTCCATGTACAACCAGTTGAATCATGTACAGTCCCTTCAGATGGGAGTAAAAGTTATCACCAAGTGAACCCAAGGATGGGAACTCACCTTCCAGTTCAGGGTGTGCTTCTTAGCAGTTATTCTTGTGTTCCAGAACTACGTAGCCAACGTAGGTTGAGACATCTTAACCTGTCAGATTAGGGTTGATGAGGTGGCTTAACCTGTCAATTTAGGGTCCCACAGTTCTCATTTTGAGTACCTGCCAGATAAGGGTCACTCACAACTATCCTTACTAGTGGCGCGGTATTGATACCCCTCCAGTCGGGGTAGAGATTGGACCCCAGCTTAGCCGTAATGGTATACATGGGGCATGTCGGTTAAACAACTACCTCCCACAGTTTTAGTATCAGTCTCAGTAAAAGAACTCAGACAGTTCTTCAAATATCAGTATACCAGGACTGTTAGATACAGTCAAATTTAGTTATAGCACGAAACTCAGAGAGTTCTACAAGATTCAGGACTGTCAGACACAGTCGCTCATGTTATTAGAACCACAGTTCCAGTCATATATTAGCGTACAGATTTAGCTACCACGTACTCACAATCTCAGTTACTATGTATGTATGTTTGTACTCTTACGTTCATATCAGTCAATCAGTTAGCATTATTCATGCATGTAAACACTTTGCATTAGCCTACCTCACTCGTATACTTAGTACTTCAGTTGTACTGACGCATTTGCGTTATGATGTTTTCTTTTTATGTTACACCATAGGTCCAGAGCCACGAGTTCTAGACCAGCAGTAGCTTTCCAATCGCAGTGTTACAGTGAGTCCTCATCCATCCGAGGATAATATGATTTGATTTATTCATTTATTACTTCAGTTCAGTTTTATGGAGTTAGTTGGAGACATGTTCCTTCAACTCCTTATTCAAACAGTACTTAGAGGCTTTCCGATTTAGTCAGATTTATCTATCAGATTCAGTATTTAGTTTTATATTCAGTTGTTTTGGGTATTCATTACCCCATGGATGTTACTATATCTCTTCAATTGAACCTTATGGCCTACATTTTCAGGTTTTCCACGTATTATATGTATATTATGCAGTGTACAGGTACAGATATCAGTCATGGGTTAGCTTGTTGTCCCTCGGGGTCATGAGCACCGTGTAACATTTCGATTCAGAAAATCGGGGCGTTACAATAAGTTTTAGGATTTTCAATTTTATTTTTAATATGTAGGCTGTTTGGCCAAACCATATCCAATAATATATTTTTAGTTTAATTTTTCATATGTCGTTTGATTTATAGTCTTATGGTTTGCAAACTACAAGCTTTCGCATGACGCCCTCTCGATTTCGAACCCAAAAAATGGTATCATAGCTTATGGTTCAATGGTCCAATAGTGTGGTGAGACGAGATTTTTTCAACACGACTGCTATTGCATTTTTAAAAATAAAAATAAAATATTACTTTTAAATCAATTTTTAATCATGATATTTTAAAACTTATTTTTAACCATGGGAAGCAGTAGTTATGAAGATTATATCAAGAACGAAGTTCATGCACGTGATATGAAGAGAAGACAGATCAAATGAAGAAAATCAAGCCAAAAAGGGGAGATTTGTTAGGTTTTTTGCCCGGATTTTCTTACTATATTTAAGTTTTATTTTTTCTTAGAATGAAAATAAAAGTTACCATAATTAATTTTACTTTTCCTGGAAAAAAATATAATTCTTTTACATATTTGGCTAACCTCTTTCTTGGAGGAAAAGTTTTGGACATTTGTAAACAGAAGACCCCTTTTCATATCATAACACAATAGTATCCACAATATAGTCTTTAAAGAGTCATTGTTTAGGGGGAGCTTTCTCTCAATAAGTTTTAGGATTTTTAATTTTATTTTTAATATGTAGGCCGTTTGGCCAAACGATATCCAATAATATATTTTTAGTTTAATTTTTCATGTGTCGTCTGATTTATCATCTTATAGTTTTGACACAAGCATGAGGTGCACAAAATTGTGCAAGGCATTGTCAAAGGTTCAAACTTCAGAATTGGCAAGTGTTAGGAGCATTTTAAAGTCTTGTCAAGTAGAAGGAGGGTAAGGGAACCATTACACGCGAGAGGCGCCTCACTTGAAGGACAAAATGAACTTTGCATACTATGATTTGACACTCAAGAGGCACCCCATTTTAGGGCTATTGTTGTCTTTTTAAGACTCCTCTTTTACACTCCAAATGAGCACCCTTCATTAAGGGTATTTTTGTCCTTGTTTGTAATAAGTATAAATAGGCACCTTAGCTCTTATTTTTCCTTAGTTTTGACATAATGAATTGAGTGAATTTTCAGATTTTAATATTAGTGTTAGCTTGTAGTATTCTCCCTCTCCTTAAGAGAGAAAAACTGAATTAGGGTTAGCACAATTGATGGATTTCACTTGTGTTGACAAATTGGCAAGAAAGGTGGGTTTTAAGGAGTGTGAAATCCCTTGGTCCACCTAAGAGGAAGGTTTGAGCTTCTATTGGTGAGGTGTGATTGATGGTTTGATACACCATCTTTTGTTAATTACTTGGTAGAAGTAAGGGTCTTTCTATCTATCCTTTAATTTCAAGCATTCTTCTTCTTCACCCTCTTTCTTTGTGTTGTTTTTCACTTTGTGTGTTTGCTGGTTTTTGAATTCTTAGTGTCAATTTCATTTTTCCTAGTGTTTTCTTGTATTATTTGGTATCAAAGTCATGTATTAGAGTTTTTCCCACAACTCTAAGTCTTGGATCTAAGAAAATATTCACAAAAAAAAAGTCTAGAGCCAAAAAATCCACACAAAGAGTCAAAAATTTGAAAAACTCAAAAAAAATTATATGTTATCTTGTTGTTTGGTAGTAGATCCGAATTTCACAACTTAGATCTACTAATTTTTAGTTTGTTTTGATAGTTTCTAGTGTTAGATTCTTGTTCTCTAGCACTTAAAGGATCTAGATCTAAGTTTAGAACAAGATTTGGTTGTTTTTGAGCTAGATCCACCATTGTTGTGGCTTGTTTGAAGCTTTTGAGGAGGGGTCTCATTTTTGATCAAATTCTGTGTGGAGTTTTGTGGCTGGTTTTGTTTTGGTTGTGCTTGGTTTGGCAAAGGAAGCCTAGATCTAAAAGAAAAATTAAAGTTAGGGTTCATTTGCCTAGTGGTCAAACCTTGGTCAACTCTTGAATATTCATCTTGTTCATCCACTATCTTCAAATATTGTTGAAGAAGAATATTCAAGTAGCTTGTTTGATCCAAAACAGGAGAAGAAAGAGAGTGTACAAAGTATTTGTACAAGAATATTCCCTAGTATATTCTAAGTCTTCCAAAAAGGAAGAGGGGACAAGTAGACAAACAAGTATAATTGAAAGTACACTTGAGGGGACCAATCCATTTCGAATTCATTTGAAGCTCCCAAAAAGGCTTCAAACCTTCATTTCCCCCCCTAAAGCCGAAATTCTTCTTCCCTAAAGGAGTGTTTTTTCGAAACAAGAGATTTGGAATTAAAAATTTTGAAAAGTGACGTCCAACCATAAGTTGCCACGTCATCACTTTATGAACAACCAAATTGAGTTCTAAATTAGATTTCTAAGTTTCTATTTGTTGTTTTTAGTTTCTTTTGTGTTGATTCTATCACTAATTAGCAAACTAGTAAGTACCTACTAGGTTGATAATTAGTTTTGAGTCTGTTTTGTTCGTGTCTTCACTTTTTGTGCGCTTTTCTTATTTTTAAGTCATAGTAGTTTGTTGGTTCAAGTCCATGCATCATTTTATTTGAGTCTTATCAAACAAAAATTGATTCCGGACCAAGGCATATTCACCAATCAATTCACTTACCAAGTATTGCCAATTATTCAACACTTGTGAGACCAAGTGTGAGGTGAGATCTGAGTGTGAGTGTGTAAGGTTATTTGAACTAACTTATTTGTTCATTTTGTAGGTTTTTGACTTTGCTGTTTTTTTGATCTTTTTAGGTACCTTGACAATGGAAGGAACAACATCATCCACTCCGGATAGTTATAGTATTTATACTACCTCGGATCCTTTTGAAAATTTCCATCGGCACATTGAAAGTCTACACCAATTGATGATTGAAGCATGCCATCTAAGCCGAATCACCACTAACCAAGGTACTAGCATTTTTCCTAGTATCAATTCTACTTGTGTGAATGTTCAAGATAATATACTTCCATCGGAGGATTCAAGGACAGTTCCTTAAGAACACATGGTTGTTGATCAAATGGAGCTCTTGGCTAAAAATTCCATCTTTGGGAAAAATGACAAAGAGGTGATGCAAGGAAGAATTCTTGACAAACTCCCTTGTAATGAGAGCTTCCCAAAGAAACAAATGGGCTGCTATGATCTAAACCTAGGTGAAGGCCATACCTTATGTGAGCTAAAAGGTAACAATGCTACCTCTTACACTCTTATAAACTTAGAATGTCGTAATGTGGCTAGTAATAGCCAAATGGATGTAGTTGATGGTTTTCTTGGAGGAGAATCACATGAGTCTTCCCTTTGTGATACTCTTGGTATTGTTAGATTTCATGAAGACCAAATTCTTGATGTAAGTTTGCAAGAACTAGTTGATCCTAAAGATGACAAAATTGATTCTTTTCATAAGAATGATTTGTGTCCATCTAGTGCTAGCACTCATAACTTGAATAAGGTTCCATTACTAAGTGACAAGAGTATTCACACGCTAGTTAACCCTTGTGAAAAACGAGGTGAGTCTACGTTGGTATGTGAGTTGCCAACAACTAGTGAAGATGTGAATGATGATCAATTTAATCATGAATATAGCCCACTACTTGAGTTTATGTATGATGTGCTTGATGAGCCTCAAGTTAGTGTTAATATATATAATGTTGATCTTGATAATGAATATGGTCTCTTAAACATCTTATGTGGTGAGAACCTGGTGATTATGTGTATGGAGAGATTACGAATGATAAGATGTATGTTGTTAAGGGAAACCTACTAAGCCGTAGGTCATTATCCTTGCATGCTAGTTTTCCCTTAAGAACAAATGCTTTGGGTGAGTGTGATACCCTAGTATATGGAATGAGTAGCTTCGTTTTAGTCCCTTGGCCACTTCACCCATTTGATCCCGGTATACTAGTGCGGAGGAAAAGGGATTGTTTTGGCTTGTTCTTATTTTCCTTTGATGTTTGTCTTATACCTATCCTTTGTAATGCTCATACTAGATGTTTCATGGTTAGAACAAAGGATTTCTGGTTGTATTTTAAAAGTGTACTCCCATGGCATGATGTCTTCACACTTGATTCCTTTCTATGCTACCTCTTTAGCTATGATGATAAGCATGTTAATTCTGAATTTGTATTGTGTAGAGGCAGGAATTTTGGTGGATGGTTTCCTTGTTTGAATGATAGTGATGTGTGGATGAGGTGGACCTTAGGATCAATAGTGGAACCATATTTGATAAGGTCCTTTGTAGAGGTAACGAAACAAATGTATCTTATGGTTCCTAAGCCAAAAGTAGTCTTACCTTTTGGGTATAGTAAAGTCGTTAAGACCATTGTAGTTTCCTTATCTCTTGATATTTGCCAAAACCACCTCCTTTATTCCATTCATGATAAGCTTCTCATTTCACACACAAAGTACCCGTGGTTGTATTTCAAATGTGAACAACCTTGGAGTGTTAAAATATGTGATGATTTTGGGTTGCACTTTCCTCTCTTTGATGCATATCTTAGTCTTGTCCTTTGTGTTGCTTATAATAAGTGTTTCATAATTATTACAAAGGATTTTTGGCTATATTCTAAGAGTGTTCCCCCTTGGTGTGTTCATATAATTTGGCACTAATGCTAACCCTCCTACCAAGAGGATTGTGTACTTGTTTTTCTTCTCTCTTTGATTTTGTATGATTTGAATTTGAGGAGAAATTCCCTTCAAGATGGAGAGGATGATACAAGCATGAGGTGCACAAAATTGTACAAGGCATTGTCAAAGGTTCAAACTTCAAAATTGGCAAGTGTTTGAAGCATTTTAAAGCCTTGTTAAGTAGAAGGAGGAGAAGGGAACCATTACACTCGAGAGACGCCTCACTTGAAGGACAAAATGGACTTTGCACACTATGATTTGACACTCAAGGGGCACTCCATTTTAGGGCTATTATTGTTTTTTAAGACTCCCTTTTTACACTCCAAAGGAGCACCCTTCATTAAGGGTATTTTTGTCCTTTTTTGTAATAAGTATAAATAAGCACCTTAGCTCTTATTTTTCCTTAGTTTTGACATAGTGAATTGAGTGAATTTTCATATTTTAATATTAGTGTTAGCTTGTAGTATTCTCCTTCTCCTTAAGAGAGAGAAATCGAATTAGGGTTAACACAATTGATGAATTTCACTTGTGTTGACAAATTGGCAAGAAAGGTGGGTTTTGAGGAGTGTGAATACCTTTGGTCCATCTAAGAGTAAGGTTTTGAGTTTCTATTGGTGAGGTGTGATTGATGGTTTGATACACCATCTTTTGTTAATTACTTGATAGAAGTAAGGGTCTTTCTATCTATCCTTTAATTTCAAGCATTCTTTTTCTTCATCCCCTTTCTTTGTGTTGTTTTTCTCTTTATGTGCTTGCTGATTTTTGCATCTTATGTGTCCATTTCATGAATTTCTAGTCTTCTCTTGTATCAGGTTTGCAAACTAAAAGCTTTCGTATGATGCCCTCTCGATTTCGAACCCAACATCATGGACTATTTTTATGAGTTTTGTGTTATTTTGTAGACTATTTATGCAAGGTTATATTATATGTAATGATTAATGACGTTATGTATTATGTTAAGATTATGATTATTTCATTTCGTTTCATCCATGTTGAGTTATTTATAGTTGGGAATGAAAAACAGGTTTGAAAAAAATAATTTTTCTAAAAATACCCATCAATTTTAAATGCTCTGTTATAAAAAAGAGAGGCTAACTACTTTAATATTTCAAACCGAAATAAAAATACGAAATAACCGAACCAAATTTATTTCGATTTGGTTACGGATGTCATTTTTGTCAATCCAAAAACTGATAAACCCAACCGATATTAAACAATCAGATCGAACCGACCGAACGCACACCCCTATTCGTCACTCACCAAAGTTTAATTTAGCTTCAGTGGATTATACATGTGAAATATATCAATTTTTTTTTAAGTTTATCCCTCTTACTTTAGACTAAAATTTACATTACCATCTATTAAACCTATAATTGGAGCTCCATCTGTACGAGACAATTTATGTAATACCTCGGGAAATTTTTTATTAAAATTTTGTACGTAAACGTGTTGGGTTCTATCTTCTAAAATGAATTATAAATTTTTTGTATTGAATGTCTTAGATTATGAGCCACCATTGCGAAGAGTATCGAATAAGCTTTCCAACGATATGTGGATCATCCAAAACGGACACCCGAGCAACGAGTTATGAACATTCCGATCGAACCGTGAATAGTAGTGAACAGTAAAACGTGAAGAAAAAAGTACTGAGGCCTGGCGTATTTTTGCTCCAACTTTAAATGATCATAAATCCTTGTAAATAATGATCTGGGTGATCTACTATATATCAACAGAAAACTCTGCGAGTCCTCTTTCCGATGAAATTGGTTTCATCCAATTTGTCTATCGGAGAAAAAAATTATGGTCGATCTACTTCAGCCTATCAAAAGTGAATTTTTGGGTCAACTTCAAACGATCATAACTCCTCGTACACAATGATTTGGGTGAGATACTATATATCAATTGAAAGATATGAGAGTCCCCTTTCTAATAAAATTGGTTTCATCCAATTTGGATATCGGAATAAAACTTTATGGTTGATCTACTTCAAACTATCAAAACGGTCCACCAAATGACAGATTCGAGATTAGTTAATTTTTAAGGGCATTGTGGTCGATTTTCTAATAAATTAGTAATTAATTAATTTAATTGAAGTGGTCGATTTTCTATTAAATTAATTAATTTATTTAATAAAAAATCGACCACAAGTGATCGTTTTATTTATTTATTTTTTTTAAATCCAGCCACTTGTGGTCGGTTTTTTTGTGATTTTTTTTTAAATCAACAATTGTAAATGCTTTCAAAAGTGTACAACACAACAATAGTTTCAAAAGAGTACAAACTACAAAATAATGTGTAAATTCAAAGTACAACAATAGTTTCAAAAGTGTTAACAACTACAACAATAGTTTCAAAAATGTACAAACTACAACATAATATCTAAATTTGAAGTACAACACATACAAAAATCAAAAAACTAAAAGTCATCATCATCGAATTCGTCCTCGTCTTCCATATCCTCATCTGTCTGATATCATCCAGCGGGCCAAGTCCTTTTGCAGCCCGAACAACATCACTAGGACACGGAGGAATAATCCCTGCAGTCTGAATGAAAGAGCTGAACTACTCCTGCAGCATCCCGATTTGTGACGAAGTTTCCTCCTCACTTTTCTGCGACCTCTCTCTCTCCAGCAAGCTCTTCAATGAGTTTAGAAATCGTACTTTGTAGTTTTTCAATTGTTTCTTTATCAACTGAAGAGCTAGAGTATGCAGGGCCGAACGAACACATAATATTGTCGCCAAAAAATTTATTGTGGTATCCGTAGTAATGACCTCTAACTGCAGGACGCATAACTTTTCCCTATAACTTCTCCTCTACATGTTGGGGTAGTAGGTCACATTGAGTTTCAGGAGACTGAGTACTACGATACTCACTAAAGAGCTGCCTATAATTCAAAGTAAGGTTAAAATTAAAAGTAAAAAAATATTAAAGTACTTGTAATTGAATAATATCAAATTTGATAAAAAGATTCATAAATGCAATATTTGTTTCTTACATGGTCAACTTTTGCACGAGGTTCAACCCAAATATCTTCATAAGTAGGGTTTTTTTTCTTCTTCAGATGAGTCTTCTTGAATAGCTCATCATGTGGTGTCTTCCTACTCTTTTCTTTTTCCTGCTTATTAAAAAATTATCAATGTTCAAACAATTAAAAATTTAAATAGAAACAAACAGTTAAAACTGTAAAAGTTACATACCAATTTTTCCTGCACAACAAGGGTACTTCTGGCACCCGCAGTATGTAGGGATCCACCCTTCCATGATGCCTGGGCTTTCCTTTTTTTTTCCTCAGCAATTGGTATCCTTCGCTATTCCAAAGGCGAAGATACAGTTGCCATAAGGGCTCACTAATCCAGTCAGGTTTTACCAACTTGGTTCGGACATAATCTAATAGACCGTTAAACCTAACTCTACATCTTCTAAAAAAGTTCCTCCTTATAAGAAATGTATTCGCATCATCCCATCAGTAAAATTTCTACAACAAAAATAAAAATATAATATTCAATCATTTGTTCTAACAAAGTGTTAAGTAGTCGATAAGTTAAATTCTTAGTTTAAATTCTTTAAACATTCTCTCTCTGTCAAGTTCTGGAACCTGACGCCAACTGGTCCAATAGCCATTGAAGTTTCAAAAAATGCATTTTCTTACAGCTTGTCCAACTTTAGCATACGACCTAAACCTACAATACAATATCAAACAGTAATTTCATAGAGCATAATAATATAGTAATGAAAAAATGAATAATGTTATTACATTTAGAAATCTTACCCTGTCGTAAATGGAATGAGATAAAGTCTTCCATAATCATCTCTGTCTTCTGGTTGTGGATCAAGTGATGGTGGATGTACTGGCGTGGGCGGATCTGAAGCACCAGATGGAGTGCCTCCAAGCTGAAAATCCGACAACCCAATAGATCCAACAGAATCACTGTGTGTAGCTGCGTGACTGCTACAGGAGGGTATCGATGATGACATATGTTCGGATATGCCAGTGGCCGTCTGATAGTACTGTGGTGGCCGTGGAATGGTGATAGGAGCATATTGGGTCGGTGTAGACCCATGAAGTGGCCCCACATGCGTAGGAGTAGGAACCGAATGCTGGGATGACCTAGAATATGAGGGTCGTATTGTCGCGTCAGCAAACTGACCCTCAGATATATAAATACCTATCGGTCGTCTATAAGGCAGAAGTTGTCTTTTCTTTTTTGGTTTTGTAAGATCAACTTTTTCCTTACCTTTGTCACCTCTGCCTAACATCTAAATTATATAAAGTTAACAAATAGTTAGTTCCTACAAAATAAATATATAAGAAAACATTCCTAATAACTAATTTTAAGTTACTAATTCACATTTCAAATCGCTCCAACAAAACGAGATAGACAAGAATATTTTAATTACTATATAAATTATGGAACAGTGAAAACAACAATCTTAAACAGTATATTACATATCAATCTTAAACGAGAAACATAAAGGTAAATATATAGTACAAAGCATAAAGTCATCAATACATAATAAATACAACCTACAACTAATTCTCCTCTTCTGAAGACTCTCTACTAAACCATTCACCCTCTTCAGAAGTTTCCTCATCTCCTACCTACCCATCCTCTTCTTGTGCAATATTAACTTCTTTAAATATATTTATTGGGTGATTCAAATTATCCACTAAGTCAACATCCACTAGCTGGTGATCAATCTGCATTTCATTTTGATATGCAGTCTCCAGAACATTCTTAACTTTTACTCGTCCCATACGCTTTGTTTTAATTACAGCCCACCAATCAGAATTGTCACTAAGTAATGGATAAGGAGCATAATACACTTGTTTAGCATTTTGCACTAGAACAAATGGATCGTAAACAGGATAAGACCCATCGTACTTTACTTCAATGATGTTATGCTCCTTATGTACTTTTGTGCCTCTTGTGCTTGGCTCAATCCACTTATATCGAAAGAGGATAATTTTTTTTATTGGGAAACCAGCATACTCTAGTTCTAAGATCTCGTGTATGATGCCAAAGTAATTAACCTCATCATCGCCCTTAACCCAAACACCACTATTGTTTGTTTTCCTTGTTCTGGAGTGTTGTTTGGTGGAAAATTTGAACCTCTTTCCTGTGTAATGGGACATTGCATGAGCTTCAACTGGACCCAAAGAAATAATATCTCTCAAGAGTTAATCGTATGGGGCTGCATTTGGTGAATGGTGTACCTAAAAATATTATACATATAAATATATATATATATATATATATATATATATATATATATATATATTATATGTTAGTTGAGGAATGTGTAAATGTTTAAAATTTATAGAAATATTAATACACCTACGAACCACATATGTAAACCATGTTGCAAAGGATGCGTACACTTAATTTTCGTGAAATTGAGTCTTAAATGAACTGAAGATCCAACATGCGAAACACAATTAGTTTCTTTAAGGGAATGAGTAAACAAATAAGATATGTTAAAATTTTAATCTCCTTACTTCAGAAAGGGCTCAATTTCCGACAAATTCAGTAAGACATACAAAGTTGCTGCTTTGCGTTCCGTAGGAGTAAACCGGCGAAGTATGGTCTTTTTAGCCTTACAACCAGATTGATTGAAAATTGATATCGATTGCAAATAAGGCTCATTCACATCGTCCTGATGACGATTCGGCCGGTTTCTTGAACAAGCAACTTCATCGCAAAAGTAGTATGAACAAAATTGAGACTTTTCTATTGCAAGACATGCCTCAACTATAGAGCCTTCTAGCTTATGTTTATTTTTGGGACCCCTTTTCAATTTTCCAATTGCCTTGCATAATGTTAAGATTAGATGTTGACTATATTTAAAAAAGATATGTATGAATTTAAATATGTTGCAATTGCTTACTATTCGAATGGATACATCCACCTAGTTTGAACTGGACCGCCTAGCCGAGTTTCATGCACAAGGTGAATGGGAAGATGTTTCATCACATCGAAGAACTCTGGCAGAAAAATCTTCTCCAACTTATTGGTGATAACAACAATATTACTTTCCATTCGTGCCAGATTTTCTTCTTTTAGTGTGGTGGCACATAAGTCTTTAAAGAACAAACTGATCTCTGCTATTGATTTCCATATGTTTTCAGGTAAACCAATAAAAGCAATTAGAAGTAATTGTTCCATGAAAACATGACAATCATAGGTTTTCATTCCATGCAATATTCCCTATGCCATATCAACCCTCTTTCCCAAATTTGAGGCATATCCATCGGGCATCTTCAAACTTTGGACCCACTCACATATTTGACGCTTTTGGTCTAACTTGAATGTAAAACTAACCTTGGGCTTAACAACATTTCCATTGGGCCCCTTCTGTAAGTGTAATTCATTGCGTTTGCAATTTCTGGTAAGTTAAGTGTAGCGTTAAGATTATCCTTTGTTTTACCGTGACATCCATAACTGTGTTGAACAGGTTGACAAAGTAGTTCTTCTCAGTATGCATGACATCAACATTATTTCTAAGTAAATTATCTAACCAATATTCTAACTCTCAAAATATACTCTACGTAGTCTAGTTATGCGAAACACCATATCCATCAAGCCTGTACAATGGTTCTTCACTGGCCTTAGGCAAATCTTAAACTATTTCCCAGATGTCATGACCAGACAGCCTTGGAGGTGGACCATCATATTCCCTTCTATTCCTTCTGAATGCATTCTTTAGTCTCCTAAATTCATGATCAGGTGGCAGGAAACAACGATGACAATCAAATCAGGAATTTTTCCTGCCATGTCTCAATGTGAAAGACTTTGTTTTTTCCATACAATATGGACAAACCAGTTTTCCAGCTGTCATCCACACAGACAATATTCCATAAGCGAAAAAATCATTAACAGTTCATATTAGATATGCACACAGATTGAAATTCTGTTTAAGAGAGATGTCCCAAGTTTCAACCCCCTCATGCCATAAAATTTAAAGTTCATCGATCAAAGGTTGCAAGTAGACATATATTCCATTTTTTGAATTACGCGGGCCAAGAACGACACAATTCAGAAATATATAGGGACTAGTAATCAATATTTTAGGAGAAGAATTATAAGGAGTAATAAATACAGGCCAACATGAATATGGCACAGCACCAACTGAAAAGGGAGAAAACCCATCCGCACATAATCCCAAACAAATGTTTCATGGCTCAGTTGCAAAATCTGGATAAGTTGCATCAAAATGCTTCTAAGCCTCTCTATCAGATGGATGACATATAACACCAGTGGGCCTTCTATTTTTATTGTGCTATCACATATGAGGAGCTGAGCTGTTTGAAACATACAATCTCTTCAACCTTGGTATTAGAGGTAAATAATGCATCGCTTTAATAATAATTTGATTTCCACTAGAACCACGTTTATATCGAGGGTGCTGATAAAACTTACATGACTCTAGGTTAGCATCTTCCTTAAAGTATAACATGCAACTATTTTCACAACAATTAATTTTAACCGAGGAGAGACCTAACTTTGACACCAATCTTTTTACCTTATAGAAATAATCAGGAACCTCCAAGCCGGGGTTAACTAACTCTTTAATTAGGTCTATCATTGAGTCTATTCCTCCTTCAGTAATATTCTAGTCAGATTTAATACTTAATAATCTAATAGCAACAAACAAACGAGAGTGCGAACACCTGTCAAACAAAGGATGACTAGCAGCATGCAATTATTCATAGAATTTGCCCGCTTTGCTATTAGGAACATCTTCGACATTTTCCCTAAAGTCGACCCCGTGTTGCATCCCAAAAGCATCGTGCACCATTTCTGTCATCCTAGTATCTTAATATTCATTATGTCGTACAGACCTACTACTTTGTCCAACCACAAAGTTATTTTCCGCAACATCACCATGAATACCACGCAATCTTAAAAAGTCCCCATGAAACCCCTTTCTATAAAGATGTTCCTTTACAACTTCTTTACTTACAAGATTTATACCATCACATCTAACACAAGGACAACAAATAGCCCAAAACGTGTCCAAACATCAAGTGTCTTAGTATGTTTAACAAATCTTTTAACACCTTCAACAAATTCCTTCTTAATACCCATTCTATTATCATTGTTCCGTTGATATATCCAGCTATAGTCAGGTTCAATCTACGCAATTAATCAGATTCAAGTAATTAGATCAAGTCACAAAAATTCAATTAAGTCACCAACCAAACCATATTCAAAACAAAAAATTTTCCTTTAAAGTCTCTACACTTAACCATTTTCAACTAATTAAGTCACCTACCAAATCACATTCAAAACAAAAAAAATCCACTTTAAAGTCCTCACACTTAACTATTTTCAACTAACTAAGTCATCTACTAAACCACATTCAAAACAAATAAATCCCCTTTAAAGTCCCTACATTTAATCATTTTCAACCAACTAAGTATCAAAACAAAACAATATTCAAAACACAAAATCCACTTTAAAATCCCTACACTTAACCATTTTCAACCAACTAAGTCACCTACCAAACCACATTCAAAATAAAAAAATCCCCTTTAAAGTCCTCACACTAAACCATTTTTCAACCAACTAAGTCACCTACCAAACCACATTCAAAACAAAAAAATTTCCTTTAAAGTCCATACACTTACTACAAAAAATGAGTAATATTGTGAGGGTTTATTTGCGGAGGTTATTTTAACCTCCGTAAAATTATATGAAATACGGGGTTAAAGATCTGCCGCTAAAATTTATAAAGTTGTGGAGGTTTTAGACCCCTGCTATAAATTGTGGGGTTTTAAACCCCCACTATCTACTAAAAAAATCTGCCGCTAAAACTATAAATTTGCGGAAGTTTTAAACCCCCGCTATAATCGAAAAAAATAGTGTAACATTTTTTTTTAATTGGACCAAATATTTTTCCTCACTTTCCCAAATCGATAGGCAGCTCGCAATTATACCCTCTCTCATTTTCCCTCTCTCATTTCTCATTATCAGAGAAATTCAATGCTTTGATAGTCCTGGAAAAGGTAAATATTTTCTCAATTTGAGTCTCTCTTCGTTTTGTCGTCTGTATTTCCATTTGAGTAGTTAAGAGTAGAATCAATCAAGTAATTGTGCCTCAATGGTTGGGGTTGACAATCTGTGTCCTTTTAGCTTTTCCTCCCCTTATTTAGATTAGCACAAACTTATGGTCGGTCCTTCTCGGAGCCACACGCACATCAGAAGCTTTAGTGCACCGGGTTGCCCTAAGCATAAACTAAACTAGGCACTCACTTAAGCAGATTTCATGGGTAGGTGAGACTATTAAGAAAAAAATAATCAATAGGGTTAAGGACTTTTTGACTTTGATTAGTGAGAGCTTTTGGATTAAGATTGTTTTATAATGTATAATGATATCGTTTGTTTTATAATGGATAATGATATAGTACTTATGATGATAGTTATATGAATCTAGTTTTGATTGTCTCACTGGGAATACACATTTTTTTATTCATCCCAAATAATGATAATTGCATTTGGCAAAATTGAAAGGCTAAACTGCCCCTTTTATTTTAATACACTAATCAAATGTCAATCCTTATGAAAATGTAGATCAACTGGCTAGTGGAATAGATAATATTTATGAAAATGTAGACAATGATATGCTGTTCAAAATGCAGAAAGATGCACAGTTTCTAATAGAGTTCATACTTTATAAAATGCTAATTCATAATTGTGTGGTATTCATTTTTCTCTTTATATTCTAGGGTTACAGTACATGCTATTACTTCCGGTTGGAACAAAGCAATTGAGACTGAACTTGTTACATATTTGAGCTGGGGTACTACATTTCCTTGTTTACTGCTTATTGTATCTTTCAGTTTCCTTAAGAAAGTTAACTATCTAAGCATTTGACTATACTTTATTGGATATTGCTTGACTGTAAATACTAGTGAACTTTAGTTTGTTTTTTCTTAAAAATATAGGGAAAATGATGTTCCAGTGTGTGGTAAAGTTAAATCTCAACACATATATTTGAAAATTGTTTATTTGATGGCTTTTATTATCACCCTGGAGTTGATTTATGAGCAGATAACACAATCCACTATATTGTTATCTTGTAATATGGCGATTCACAGATAAGTTCTGAGATGTTGAAAGGCTCCCTCCTCGTGATGACTTCTATTCTCAACTTACTGATTGATTGAGATCGTGTAAATGAAAATGTCTCATGTATGTCATTCTCCTCATGAAAATGCTTTGGTTTCCAAGTGGAACCTTAAAATTTAGGTTTAATATCTTTGTTCGAATCTCCTAAGCACTCATAACCCTTAAATCCAAGGTCCACCACTGCACATATGTATTTTATTCATCAAAGAGTTGCTCAGCCTGTTACTCAATGTGGTTCAGTTATACAAAAACTTTTCATATTTTTCATTTGGTGTAGCACTGTTGTTCATACTTGTTGATTTGTATTGAAGGTTACAGTTCGTTTACCTTTGAGTAGGAATTGTGTTCGTGTACTGACCATTCTAATCATTCAGATTCATATATTCGTAATGGACTTTACAAGTAGAGGCAGAGCCTGGATAAAAAAATTGGCGAAAAGCTGCAAAGTCTGTGTTCTGAAGTTGATGTTGGATCACAAGTATCATTAGTTGGCCTTCCATATATCTCAAGTGCCATTTTATTTCTTTGGCTGTTATAGCCGGTTACTTCTTTTAACTTTCCTTTTTTTTGGTTTTGTTTTGTTTTCCTTGCTTGTTATCATATTAGAATATTCAGATCATTTCAAGTTGTGGGACATTGTAATTGGTGCTCTAGTACACATATACGCACAAAATAAACATGCATAAATTTTATCCAAATTACCACCTCTTTAATGTTCCTATTAGTATTTCCAGTTCCTGCAATAATAATGAACCTACAGAACAGGGTAGATGGTAGACTCCAACTACTATTAATTATGGTATCATGTAAAAATGGTGAACCTCTAGTTTTTGTTTGAGTTCTAGATATTAAAATTAAGTTTCCGTCAACTTCTGATGTTCCTTGATATTCTTTTGATTGGTTCGTTAATTGTGTGTTGGAAGGAACAACTTGATTTTGTTGGAAGCCAATTCTAGATAGCGAGTGCAAATCTGAAATAATTCTTTTCAAAGTTTATTCAAGAAATACCCCTTGCATCAGTTCCGAAAGACTTCGAGCTAGGTACATGCTTTGATACCCTTTTGTCAGTTCGTTAGATCTATCAGTCAATGAATCAATGAATCAATATTATTTGATTGGATGAGGAAAACATTGAGTGTGAGCTGGGGACTTTGATTGCTTGATGGGCAACGCATGCCGTGGATCTTTCTGAGCCAAAACTTTCCAGGCCAGCTACCCTCAACACCATTCCACTTTCAATTCCAATTCCAAACATAGTAATAATTTTAATAAGAATAAGAATAATAAAGAAAAAGAACAACAACCAGACCCAACCCTCATCATCAAAGATCATAGCAGCAACAATACCAAGAATATGAATCATCGTAGCAGCACTAACCAGTCGTGTTACGTTGTGGGTCATAAGACCCCTAATATTTGGGATCTCTACATTCTCGATCGTAAACTTGGACAAGGCCAGTTTGGGACCACTTATTTATGCATCGATTTGTCTACCAGTATCAACTATGCCTGTAAATCTATTGCAAAGAGAAAACTCATCTCCTAAGAGAATATTGAAGATGTACGAATAGAAATTCAGATAATGCACCATTTGGATGGCCACAAGAACATCGTTTCTATCAAGGGTGCTTATGAGGATCCTTTGTATGTTCATATTGTCATGGAGCTTTGTCGCGGCGGTGAATTGTTTGACCACATCATTCAAAGAGGACACCTATTATTTCTGGAAATTCAAGATGAATAATTAGTTGCTGCTAACATTGATTGGGCTAGCAGTTTCTTTTATTTCCTTGAAGTTGTAATCTTTGTTTGATGAATTTTGTTGCTTGCCTCTCCAGGCCAAATTTTCATAGATGTTATTGAGAGTCCATATTATGTTGCTCCTGAGGTGCTTTTGAAGAATTATGGTCCAGAAGTAGATGTTTGGACAACAGGAGTCATACTCTATATCCTGCTAAGTGGTGTTCCGCCATTCTGGGCTGGTATGTTTATAATCTTATATAGTATAGCTGTAAGTTTTCTGATATTTGTCTTTGTTAACATACCATCTAAATTCTTCTGAAACACAGCAGGGGATATTTGATGCAGTTATGAAAGGGCATATTGATTTTGACTCAGACCCCTGGCCTTTAATATCTGAGAGTGCAAAAGATCTCATCCGAAAGATGTTATGCATGCGACCCTCAGAGCGGTTAACTGCTCATGAAGTACTATGTATGTTTATTTATCTTATAAGTGATAGTAACCTTTCATTTGACTGGCAACTGAATGTATTTGATGTTATTTCATTTATGTTCTCCCATGAGATAAATCTGGTTTTGCTTGTTTGTTAGCTGTTAAATCAAGAGATAGCAAGTTGTAACAAGGTTATTGTTCTGTCAAAGTCATAGGAACTCTCTAAGCTTTCTTTTCGAAACCTTTTTGGACCACTGATTTATCTATTTTATGTAAAAAAAAAATTTAGTTATTGAAAATTGATGGGCCTACTAATTTAAAAAAAATAAAAAATTACGAAGGTTTTAAACCCCTGCAACTTTTAAATAAAAAATTATTATAAAAAATTTAAATTTAAAGTAGCGGGGGTCAACCAGCGCAAAATAACAATCGCAAATTAATTATGGGGGTCGCGAAAAAACCGCCGCAAATTGTTTGTGATGGCTCGAATTGTAGAGGTTTTGGGAACTGTCGAAATTACATTTTGCGGGGGTTTAAAATCTCCGCAAACCATAAAATTAACCCCCATAATTTGACCCAGGTTTTTGTAGTGGCTTAATCATTTTCAACCAACTAAGTATCAAAACAAAACCACATTCAAAACACAAAATCCATTTTAAAGTCGCTACACTTAACCATTTTCAACCAACTAAGTATCAAAATAAAACCACATTCAAAACACAAAATCCACTTTAAAGTCTCTACACTTAAACCATTTTAAACCAACTAAATAACCTACCAAACCACATTCAAAACAAAAAAATCCCCTTTAAAGTCCTCACACTAAACCATTTTCAACCAACTAAGTCACCTACCAAACCACATTTAAAACAAAAAAAATCTCCTTTAAAGTCCCTACACTTAACCATTTTCAACCATCTAAGTGTCAAAATAAAACCACATTCAAAACACAAAATCCACTTTAAAGTCCCTACACTTAACCATTTTCAACCAACTAAGTATCAAAACAAAACTACATTCAAAACACAAAATCCACTTTAAAATCCCTACACTTAACCATTTTCAACCAACTAAGTCACCTACCAAACCACATTCAAAACAAAAAAATCCCCTTTAAAGTCCTCACACTTAACCATTTCAACCAACTAAGTCCCCTACCAAACCACATTCAAAACAAAAAAATCCTCTTTAAAGTTCCTACACTTAACCATTTTCAAGTGATTAAGTATCAAAATAAAACTACATTCAAGAAATATAATTCTTTGTACTAACAAAAAATTAAGAGAATATAATTAAAAAATATAAATTACCACTATGGTCGAGTGACAAAAAAATATTTTTTTTATAAATATCAACAAATAAAAATTAGGAGGAAATAAAAACAAAGTAAAATAAGAAAAACTTCAATTTACTTAGTATAGCAACATGAGGGAAAAAAATAATTTGAAGAAAAGGACAAAGAAAGAAAAATAAAAAATAAAGTTAACCCCATAAATGAAAAAGGAAAAGAAAAAAGTGATTTGCCAAAATAAAAAAACTTGAGAACACAAAAAAATATAAAAATAAAATTACTTTAAGTGGTGGGGCCCACAAAAGTTATGTGTAAGAATAATAGGAGCCTCATGCAAATATGATATGGTGCATGAGTCCCATACTAAAATTTTCCATCGATAATAACCTTATTATCAATTTTAAGAATCTTTTTCGGCAAATAGGCAAACGAATTCAACTAAGGACAAAATAGAAACAGTAATAAAGCAATCCATATGCAAAGTTACAACATGTCATCATTATTGTCCAATAACTATTTAAGGATATTTTATTACCTAAATCCAATCTTTGAAGATAAATCATAATTGTTGTAATGCAAGGTGAATAAAAGCCCACTTAAATTCTCATTATTGCCGTATGTATCAAGAGACAACATAATCAGTTTTTTCATGTCTCTTTTAGCCCCATTAGAGTGAAAAGTGCAATAGGAGCTGCCAGTGGGATTGACACCAAGTGGGTTCACAAGTGAATATACGAACTAATTGAAGGGGTTCGATATTTACTATATATACATAAAAAATAATTTTAACTATATATATATAGTATAATTTTTCATCAAAAGGGGTTCATACCTTATATGTAGCTCCACCCTTGGGAGCTGATAGCATCAGCGTAACTAAAAATTGAAGATTATAGATTTAAATTTTTTGTTTGTTTAAGTTACTGAATTTAAAATTACTAATTTTACGTATTAAATAAAATCTTTTAAGATGAACACAATATTTAGACACTATGATTCATTATTTTATACCATCGTTCATTATTTTATCAACAAAATGGGTTCTCAGATTAAGGCATTTTCCTCCATTTCATTTCCCCCTCTTTCCCATTTACACCTTATCTAAATATCCAATAGTTATATGCTGTGATCGATTAAATTAAATTGATTTATAAATTTTTGTACACAATCAATGTATATAACTTAGTAATAGCCTCTTTGGGCTGACTTTTTTTTTTTTTTTTTTTTTTTTTATAATTTTAACTTAAAATCAGCTGCTTATAAACATTTTTTAATTTACTCAAATACTTCAAACATACTTGCAAATTATTTTAACTTAAAAATAATTAAAATAAGCCAATTCAGATGGACTAAATCCTCTCCATTTTTTATTACTCCCTCCGTTTAAAAAAGAATAACTTACTTTGATTTGACATCAAGTTTAAGAAAATAAAGAAACTTTTGAATCTTGTGACCTTAAATTAAAGTTGTGTCAAATGTACCAAAATGTCCTTTAATCTTGTGGTTCTAAACATGTCATGTGAAAAGTTAAAATTAAACTATTGCTAAAAAGGAAAAGGGATCATTTTTTTAAAATGAACTAAAAAGAAAAGTAAGTCACTCGTTTTTAAACGGAGGAAGTGCTATTTTTCAAAATTATAAAATGGAGCAAAGAAGGATATTGATATATGGTAGGAGGGACCCAAAGGCAGAGAATGGAATTTTTGTCTGGAAATCTTTGATCAGCCACTAAAATATCATATCCACGGCTGACCAAAATTATTTGATTTATTCCAACCAAAACCAAACACAACATAGAAAGACAAATCCAAAGGAGGAATTGATAATTTAGGAAGGAAAAAAGAATTGCAACTTAGAGACAGGCAAATGTAAAAGCTTTGTGGTGGTTGCATTTTTAATTTCTGGATTAGAAAAGGAGAAAATGGTCAAGATCGAAGGAGTATCATTTTATCCACATGCATCCCATGCATAGTAAAATATATGTCTTTTTTTTTCATATTAGAATATATATAGGAATACACGCACATATAATATTTTACTTTTTACTATTTTTATGAAATATTATTATATTAATATCTATATGGAGTAGTATTTAAACCAAAAAATTAAATGCATATGTAATGGGGCGGCAACTGTTTATGACGGAGACTGTAAGAGGGGACTTACAAAGATAATCTAGATTTTCGCAAAATGAGATTCTTAGCTTAACTTTCAAAATTATAATTTATAATCTTTTTTACTTTTTTTTTCTTTTTTATCTCTTATATTTCTAGCCTTTATTTTTCTTCTTCTTTCTTTTTTCTAATTGTTTTTCTTTTTTTTGATTGTATATTGTATTTTATATTTTTTGTATTTTAAAAAAATATGATTAAGTCGAGAAGAAGCCATGAATAATGATGGATATATCATAACTGCTCATTATGTTTGTATTCACCATCATTTTTTTTTTTCATTTTTTTTTTTGTTTTTTCCCCTCTTTCTATAAATGCTTTTTTTTTTTTTTTTTTTTTTTTTCCATTTTTTCTTTTTTTTCTTTTATTCTTCTTTTAAAAGTTTTGTTTCTGTCTTATTATTTTTTTGTTTTTTTCTTTTCACCTTTTTTCCCTTTTCTTCTCTTTTCTACCTGCATCTTCTATTTTTTTTTATATTTTTTATTTCTTTCTCTTTTTTTTTTTTAAAAAAAAAATTTATTTTATATTTTTCATATTTTTTGATAAATATGGCTAAGTCAAGCACAAGTCATTGATGATATCGAAAATATCGTTATTGCTTATTGTATTTGTAGTCGCACACAGCATTATTTATATTTTTGTATTCTTTGATACAGTTGTATTTGTATTTTACAATTCGCGCTTGTATTTGTGTTTAAATATTTTATAATTCGCATTTGTATTTTTATGTAATTCACACTTATATTTATATTTTATAATTCACACATCATTTATATTTTTGTATTGTTGATGCAGTTGTATTTATATTATTGTTCGCGCTTGTATTTGTATTTATATTTATATTTTATAGTTCGTATTTGTAGTTGTATTTTATAGTTCACACTATACTTGTATTTTATAGTTCTCACATTCATTTATATTTATATAATTTGCACGTGTATTTTAAAGAACTATTGTGTATTTGTATTTTATAGTTGACTGGATATTATATATGTATTTTTGGAGTTTCATTTTGTTTGTATTTGTATTTGTATTCTATTTTCGTTGATGCACTTGTATTTTTAAAAGAACTATTTTATATTTGTATTTGTAAATTGACCACATATTGTATTTGTAATTTCACTTTTTTTATTTATTTGTATTTGAATTTGTAGTTGACAACATTTGTATTTTTAAACAATTGAAAACAAATTTGTTATTTTTCTTTCTACTGATACTTGTATTTATATTCATTGATACGAATTATATTTCACTAATACAAATTAACTGTACAAATATAATAATAAATTATAAGAATCCAAATGTTAAATTATACAAATACGAATGTTACATTTGCATCAAATGTACATTTTTATACAACTTGAATATACGCATACAAATGATACTTGCTTATGTACAAAAAAAAATGATAAATTCGACATACAAATACTAACGATACATTTACATAGAATGACATATTTTATATTTATATATTTTAGACTCAAATAAATATAATTAATTTATATATTTATTTATATAAAAATATAAATAATAAATTATATTCATGATTAAACTATTCAAATATAAATAATAAATTTATTTAAAATATATAGTATGATACGAATAAATATATAATATAAAATATGGCGAAAACAACAACAAAAAATAAGAGAAAGAAAAAATACAAAAAATTAAAATAAGACAAAAAAAAACAAAACAAGAACAAAAACAGAAAAAATAAAATAAAAAAGCCTCAAAGAAAAAAAGAAATAAAAATAAAAAAATAGATGAAAAAACAAAAACGAATAAAGAGAGAAAAAAAGAAGATACAAAATACGAGAAAAAATGAAAAGGAAAAAAGAAACAAAAACAAAAGTATAACACAAAAAAAAAGCGAAAAGAAAAAAAAAGAAAAAGTGAAAGGACAAAAAAATGGAAAAGAAAAAGAAAAAGAAAAAGAAAGAGAAATAGAGAAAGAAGAGAAAATAGTCAAAAACCTCGCAACCTTTATCCCAAATCCCAACTACACACTCAACCTTTTAAGGTGATCTATTACCCCCTGAACTATTTTAAAGTAGAATGATTATCCCTTGAACTATTTTAAAGTGAAATTATTACCCCCGAAAACTGACAACCAGTCATTTGGAATGTGGTGTGATGCACGCGCTGCTACGTCATGCCACATCATTGCCAAACAATTTTTTTTTACTCTAAAAAAATTAATTTTGTAACTTTATTATTTTCTTTTTTCTTCTCCATTTTCCATTTTGCTCCATTTTCTTCTTCAACCAATTTAATCTTCTTGGATCAAATATAGAATTCTTGTGAAAAAAAATGGCGGATTAATGAAGTTCTTGAATGGCGGGTTAATGAAGTTCTTGAATGATGTTTTAATGAAGTTCTTGAACCCAATTTCATCTCTTTTTGCTCAAGATCTCCATTAATGGCGAATTTTTCCCCATTGTGGAAATTCAAAGCTTTGAGCTCGCCATTAATGGCGGATCTTGAGCAAAAATAGAGAAAATAAAAAAAATGGGCTGAAAATTATACATGGGTTATGTTGAAAATTATATACGGCATTGTGGAAATTCGAAGCTTTGAGCTCGCCATTAATGGTGATCTTGAGCTAAAAGAGAGGAAATAGAAGTTGTTGAATTTTTTCAAGTTTTTTGAATCGGAGTTCCCCAACTTCTTCATTCAAGGATTCATTAATCGGAGAAATTTTATTGTTTCCTTAGTTCAAGTGTTTCTTAGTTTCGATTTCGGAGCAAAAAAAATTTCTTGGTTTCGGAGAAATCCATTAATGAGGAAGATGAGGAACTCCATTAATGAGTACTTGAATTTTTGTTTTGAAAAAGAGAAGAAGAAGAAGACATGACGTGGCAATTAAAATTCATTATGAAAAAGTAATAATTAAAATATTTATTATATTATTAAAAATAATGACGTGACAATTAGAAAATAAAGAATTTAAAGTGAAATGGGGTCAACTGACGCGCCCATGGGTAAATGTAGTCACGTCCAGTGACAGGTCAACAACTGAGGGTAATAAATTTGGTAAAAATAAGTTTAGGGAGGTAATAGGTCACTTTTAAATGTTGAGTGTGTAATTGAGATTTCGACTAAAGGTTGGGAGGTAATAGACCATTTTCTTGAGAAAGAAAGAATATAAAGGGAGAAAATAAAAGAGAGAGGTTATGAATTGTATTTAATTGTCAAGAAAGGCCACATATTATAATTAATTAAAATTTAAGCTAAACATGATCATTAAGAGCTTAGGATTGCTAAGCCAAGTAGTTCCCCCCCCCCCCCCCCCTCCCTCCTTTTATGTACATTTATGGAATCCTCTCATTAACCTACCACTTAATTATACAAAGCTACGTCCATTTACTTTTATTAAGATTAAAATTCTTGAGTTTAAATATTAAATAATTAGAATTTTAATTTTTTTAATATTCAAATATATAAAATTCATAGTTATTGAAATTTAACATATATAAATGTTCAAATAATATACTAATTAATCTAATATTTTAATTTCTGTTATTACTTGGTTTGCTTCACTTGAGCCGATCGAGGGTCTTTCGAAAACAACCATTCTATCTTCAAAAAGGGAGAGATATAATCATCGTACACTCTATCCTTCCCAAACTAGGGTTGTTCAAAATCAAAAAGTAATCAATAAACCAACCGCAATGTTGGCTCATTAATTTATCCGTATTGGGTTATCGGATAAAGGATTGATGAACGAATTAAAATTTTATAATTAACGACTTATTAGTGAAAGAAAAAGAAAGGACCAAAAAAATGGAAAAAATAAAAAGAAAGAGAAATAGAGAAAGAAAAAATATTAAGGGAGAAAATAAAAAAGAGAGGTTATGAATTGTATTTAATTGTCAAGAAAGGCTACACATTATAATTACTTAAAATTTAAGTTAAACATGATCATTAAGATCTTATGATTGCTAAGCCAAGTAGTTATCCCCCTTTATGTACATTTATGGAATCCTCTCATCAACCTATCACTTAATTATACGAAGCTACATCCATTTACTTTAATTAAGATTAAAATTATTGAATTTAAATATTAAATAATTAGAATTTTGATTTTTTTAATATTCAGATATATAAAATTCATATTTATTGAAATTTAACATATATAAACGTTCAAATAATATACTAATTAATCTAATATTTTAATTTCTGTTATTACTTGGTTTGCTTCACTTGAGCTGATCGAGGGTCTTTCGAAAACAACCACTCTATCTTCCAAAGGCAGAGATATAATCATCGTACACTCTATCCTCCCCAAACTATGGTTGTTCAAAATAAAAAAGTAATCAATAAACGAACCGCAATGTTGGCTCATTAATTTATCCGTGTTGGGTTATCAGATAAAGGATAGATGAACGAATTAAAATTTTATAATTAACGACTTATTAGTGTGGAGGCAGATTACTCAATTTCCTTTCTTACACTTTTATCCCCAAATATATAAGGTACTCCACATACTATTAACATTAACCCTAATGCTCTGTTACCTCCTATAATATTCTAGCACTCTTTTTTATTCTGTTTTGGTGGTTTTCAAATTTCTTTGCTCGCTTTTTTTTTTTCTCTGGTGGTGGATATTTAAGTTCTTCAACTCTTTATATCTCTTTTTTTATTCAATATCTTTTTGTTTTAAATATTTTGATTTCTTTTTATGTTTATTAATCTATCTTTCTTTTTGATGAGGTTTTGACTTATGGTCCTCATCGGGTCTTCCTCTTTTCTTTCTATTTATGTGGAGGTTAGTCGATATAACGCTCGATAGTCTTCTGTAATTGATACCTCATGGCCAAATTAACTGATATCTTATAGGTTGACTAGCAAATTAGTACATCTAAAAATTGATAATTCAAATCCTTAAACATAATTATCGGTCTGATCCATCCGATAAGTAGTCCTACCCTAAACTCCAATTTATGAGAATTTACCAGATATATTATTGTTGTATTGATTAATCTAATATTATGTTAGCAAAATATTTTAAAAATCAAATTTGATCGATAGTGATATAAATTTTGGTTCGTAGTGTTGATGGCTAAAAAAATAGTTATAGGTGTTGATTGGAGGTAGTTGTCACGATCCGAATCGGTAGTGAGTGACACCCATACTATCCCTCTGGTGGGAGAATCATTATTCCAAATAACCAACCATTACTGTCATGACCCCAACTACCAAATCGTGAGGGCACCTATTTTAACCTGCCTAGATAGGAGAACCATATACCACCCCTTTAAAAAAAATCAAGCAGAAGTCTTTAATTAAACAATGAAATAATTTTTAATTCAACAAATCGTTGTAAAACAGTATAGAATTATAACGACCTAGGATCTAGTATAAATAGATACAAGAGCTACTAAAAGAAATAAGGACTGGACATACCTTCCACCATGAGTGAGACAAGTGGGAGATGCTGAAGGATCAATACTGCAACAGTCAATAAACCAACACTGATTCCTGCAAAAGACTATACCCCAAAAGGTTTATAGCAAGAGTAACATTAGTACAAAACACACGTACTGGTAAGCCTCATCGATTGACCCGAATTGAATTATACAAATATAACATAAATATTTAAAAGAAAACATGCATTCTTTTAACTCATTACCCAACCTCTAATTGTTCTTTTCCACCCTCTTACTAACTTTCGATAATGAATTTCGAGACAATGCCCGTTTTCCTATGACTCTACCTACCCAGACCACTAAGTTTGGACTTATATCAAAAGTCAACATAACTTCTAAATATAATTACAACATAAGAAGTCCTAGACCTAAGTCAAAAATATAATACGTCACCTAGTATATCTGGAGAAGACCAATTCAGACATGTGACCTGTTCACCCGGTCCTCCAAACATTAGCTCGGATTTAGTCCATAACATACACCCATCTTTATCCTTATCCTACTAGAACTCCTTAATCAACCTTATTATCCTTGGTTATTTCCCCACCCGAGGCAATATAACGAGATAGGCTACAATAAGAATTACTAACCAAACGATAAGTAGGCAATACCTAACTAGAGTATAGTACCATAACTTAGTACATACTCAACCAACAGACACTTAGTGCAACAAGTATCAAATAAGCAGTTTAGGATATTTGGTCAAAATGTTAACATATTATCACCAAATCAAGTTCAGTCAAGCTAAGTCAGGACATATCAAGAGTCAATAAGTCAAGTCAAACTATGACCTCAACAACCCTGCCTCTAACAATGATAATCCCAAGTATATAATACGTAACCCGAACGACATAAGAATCCCTAATATATCAAACATATAGAGATATTTCTTGGTTTACATATAGAATCATTAAACGCACCTGAACCTCGTACATACATGTTATGGGTAATACATCCACCCTCTAACTATGACCTACACATGATAATTTTCATCCATGTACTAAATCCCAAACATAAGTGTCTGTTAACCTTGTTTCGCCAATAACCCGTAAGAACATTCCAAGTACTAAAACATTTCATATTTAGCAATGAGGTAGGTCAAAATCATATACCAAAGTAAAATTATTTTCATTGACTACATTAAACAATATGCATTAACAAGCCACACTACAAATTAGTTAACATGCACATATAACACAAATTAGATTTAAATGCAATACCATGACCTACATTACTATTTAGATTCTTATTCAGGTCACCTATCCCAATGTTTTGTTTTCGATGGATAATAAGGATTACCACCCTAGATATTCTGAAGCCCATCTACACACTACAGTAATAATCGGTAATTCATACATCCCACTACCCCAAATATGGGTCATCAACAGTTAACCAATAGTTTGTAGTAAAAAAATGACAACACAATAAGGTATATAGAAAGCCTATAATTGTATGTTACCTGAACCATAACCAATTTTAGTCATCCTAACTTCATGCCCAAAGGTATAGACATGAAATCTCCTATAAATCTATATTAAAATCATGCTCTATAACCTGGGTCTATGTTATAGTTCACTTAGCTTACTTGGATGTCAACCAACTATGGGAAGAATGAATAAATCCAACATGCCAAAATCGCAGATAAATTAATTCCTAAAATCCTTGGGTTTTGCACCTATCCACACCCTTTTCTCTCCTTCTCTATAGTTTCAAGGCATAGGAGGCAACCCTAAGGGTTTTTACAACCTCCCACATCGTTTATTTCAACCCAAATGGAGAAAGAAAATAACTCGCTTAAGTGGGAGTTCTGGTCTGCACCATGTCTCTATAACGTATGCGAGTTGCTATAGCAGAATAAATCTTGTTATAGTGGGATGAAATCAACCTGACCCAACTTCTTTAAGTTTTGAAATTTTAACACCCGTAGCCCCACATAAATATGCTAATGAAATACTGATAATATCCACACTCTGCACTAGTATTTGACACATTTCATAGTAACAACAAACTAGGTTGTTAGAATTACACTCAACATATTTCAAATGAATTAGCATGCTAATGAAATATCGATAATATTTGCACTTTTTACTAATATTCGAGGAATTTTTTAGTAACAATGGACTAGGTTGTTAGAATTACATTCAACATATTTCAAATGAACTAGCAATTCCATTGAATAACCAATCTCTCAAAAAGTTCTAATAATAGTAATAATAAATACATGCAGAAAATATACAAAATGTCTAAAATACCCTTACAACTAAAAGTCATTGTACCAAAAATCTAATAATGTCAACTACGGTTTCAACACAGAAAGCAAAATAGCAAAGTATCTATGTCTAAAATAAGTGTACAAGAACTAAAAGTAAAATGACTCATGGTTGTCTGAAAGGTGTAGTTCACCCTTGAGTTGAAGCGAACCATGTAATGAAGCTGAGGTCTTGATGTAGCCACTGAAATATGCTCTACACTTAACAAAAAGAAGAGTACAAGTAGTATCAATACAAAGCCACTATGTACTGATAGGGTCATTGGTCAACCTAAAACATAAATGTGTACAAATAACTAATATCTTGAAAAACTACAACCATGAATTACATATCAATTTACCTTTACCTTAATTAAACCTTCATCTAACCTTTAATAATAATGTCAAATGACTACCTTCAAGTATAAGTCAACATAGACAATTCACCAAGTCAAAACCATGATTAATAACAATAAATCAATTCAACAAGACCATGACTGACAATATTAAGTTCCAACTTGCCACAATTATTGTTTTAATAGACTTTACAATTTTTATATAATTTATTTCTGCCAATAATTTGAAACGCTCAGTGATCTAAATAACAACAATAATGTCAATTGGTTCACTCAAAAAACTTAAATATATCAACAATAATGAACCCAGTTCACTCAAGAAACCAAATATATCAGTTGCAGTATAATGCAGTCCACTCAAGGAACTAACTAAATCAACAACAATAAAATAAGGTACTTAAAAAACCAATAAATCAACAACAATATAACCTAGTCCACTCAAGAAACCATCAAACTTATCTATACTTTGTATACTTATGCTAAGGGTCGTATGTTTACGCTCTAGCAATGACTTGTAGGAGACAAGCTCAGTCCATGTACCAAATATCATAGACATCTAGTGTCTACCACCCTTATTCCAAACTAATATTATGCCACCCTAATTAGAATGTCCCTACCGTTATACTCCCTGAGTTTCACCAATTTTTGTGATGCTGACTTTATCGTTGAATCTTACTGTAATAGCTAAATTTCAATAATACAATCATAAATAAGAATGACACAACTGTAGTTATTGATGTTGCCCAAATTACACCTCTTAAAAAAAATAAAGTGATCACCGAATCAAATATAGAACCCAACTAGGTTGGGATCTATCCTAGAGGGAATAGGTCGAAATTCTATCAAGTGTTTGTCTAAGTAATTGGAAAATAAGTAAAAAAGGGGCAACTTTGTGAAATAAAAGAGCAATAGTAACAGTTGTTGATTTTAAGATTTGTGTTCAATATAAGAAAAACACTAGGATTGTGATCCCCATGACTTTATAACTTCATAGGTTTCTCGTGATAGCAAACTATTTTGGTGTGTTGAATGAAAAATCTAACAAGATAAGTTCATCTACCTTAGTTAGATGAATTTTACTCTCCTCCTCTCGGTCTCTGGTTGTTGCACTTTTAATCCTTGTTGTTGATCTCAGATTAACCCTCACTGTTACAGTTCGGTAATTAGATGAAGGTTGATAACTTTAAATTTCTGTTATTGTTTTTTTTCTTAATATTTACTTCTCTCTTGAGCAAGTCTAGAACATAGGCGAGTTCTTAATCTTTGTAACCATTAGAAAATAATCATAACAAAGAAAATACCAATACATACAAGCACTCCGATATGGAATTCATCCCACACTTAACCTATTTCATTAATTCGTCATGGTTTCCACAACCCTAGTTATGGTGTTCAGATACTCATAATTGTAAGAACACAAAATGAATTCTGATAGAAAGGCATAATTATGAACTTTCAATAATAAGATTAAAAAAAAAATCCAAAATCTCACTTTGAATTAAAACCCTAAAAATCAATGTTTGTAATCCTAAGACCAAAAATGTGCCTTAGAACCTTATAATAATATAATAGACTATCCAACAAACATAAAACCTAATAAAATTAAGGAATCCTATCCTAAACTATGTAGGAAAAGAAAGTCAGCAGGTTTCCACTAATCATAAATCAGTCTACCAATCATTAACCAAAGTCATGGAAATCAAACTTTACTTGAACTTCTTCAAAATCTTTTCCACTGATCAAGTCTAACAATCATAGACTCAGTTCACTAGTCATGAACACCATCTATGGAAATAAGAATTGTAGTTTTTCTGCAATATCTTGGTCATAAATCCAGTCTACCAATCGTGAACCAGTTCAAGGATCATGAACACAAATCGTGGAAATCAAAATTTTGACTTTTTCATTAGAACATCATTCAAGATCATATTAGACAATTTGTCGATGATTCCGTGATTCATGGATACTTTTTTCTCTGTTTTGCCTCCGAACCCTATTCTCTTGCAAAATATATCAAAACACATCATACCTACCAAAAATACCTAAGTTCTTGCATATTTGCCTCGTCTTAAGTATTGAAGTCCCATGAAACCATAACACATCACTTGTACAACAACCAAGTTTGTTATAAAATTTAATTAGATGTGATTAGACACTTAGAATATCATTCAACAATTAAACCTTTTAAGAATGAGCTATAACAAGTATATAAAGATATAGTTAATATTCATACATAAACTAATGTAATACCCTGGAAGATCCTAGATAAGTTTTTAGCTATTCGTCATATATTTAGAAGTCCCAAGCCATTTAATTTACACTAAGTACAAGTGACATGGCCATTTTAACACCCCAAGATTTTGAATATTTTTTTTGTCCTTCCTGAGCTCCCAAAATTAATTTATGAGTTGAAATATGTTTAGGAGTATTAAAAGGGTCATGAGGGGGAGTTTGGAATTTTTAAAAGAGGTTTGGGGTATTTTTAGACCATGGAGGTAGTAATCCTCCACAATTGCAACATCTCACAAAGGTTAGCCTTCATGATACGCAGCATGTCATGGAGGCTGGCCATCGTGATAGCCTCTGTGGCATAGAGACAGTGTAATCTTTGACAGTTTCATTAAAGTTAAAGAGGGAATTTGGTCTTTTTTCCCTTTTCTTAAACACCCAATTCATAATTTAAAACCCAATAGGGGAATTTGATTTTGGAATAGATCTCCTTCTAGAAACCCAACCTATCTCAATTCCACCTTATAAAATATCTCCAGGTGAGCCTAAGGAATTGAAGAAACAGTTAAAATATATATTAGATAAGGGTTTTATCAGTCCTAGAGTTTCTCCCTGGGGTGATCCAGTTCTCATTATGTGCCAGAAAGATGGTTCCCTCAGAATGTGCATCAACTACCATCAATTGAACAAAGTCACAATCAAGAATAAATATCCTCTCCCTAGGATTGATGAATTATTCTACTAATTTCAGAGTGCAAGTTATTTCTATAAGATAGACCTTAGATCAAGCTATCATCAACTTAGATTTAGAGAATGTGACATCCCAAACATAGCCTTCAAAACTCAGTATGGTCACTTTAAATTTTTAGTTATGTATTTTGGACTAACAAATGCTCCTATAGATTTTATGGACTTGATCAATAGGGTATTCAAGCAGTACTTGGATATGTTCGTCATAGTCTTCATAGATGACATCCTTTTTTATTCTCGTAGTGAAGGTGATCATGCAGACCATTTGAGGATTGTATTGCTGAACCTTAAAGATCACCAGTTATTCACTAAGTTCAGCAAGTGCAAATTCTAGTTGAGATCAGTAGATTTACTTGGTCATATAATTTTCGATGATGGCATCCGAGTTGATCCTCAAAAGAATAAAGTAGTGAGAAACTAGCCTAGACCCATCTCTCCATCAGATATCAGGAGTTTCTTAGATTTATTTGGTTACTACAGATGATTTGTTGAAGGATTTTCTTCTATTTCTTCCCCCATGTCTTGAATAACCCAAATAAGAGTTAAATTTTAGTGGTCAGATTCCTGCGAAAAGAGTTTCAGAAGTTGAAGACTTGATTCAATTCCACCCCAGTATTGACTCTACCAAAATGTTTAGATGGGTTTGTAGTTTATTGTGATGCTTCCAGAGTTAGTTTTGGCTGTGTATTGATACAGCGAGGTAAGTTTATATCCTATGCCTCTAGACAACTTACACCCCATGAAAAGAATTAACTAATCCATGGTCTTGAGTTGGAAATAATTGTATTTTTCTTAAAGATTTGTAGGCATTACCTATATAGGGCTCATGTTAACATGTTCAAAAATCACAAAAGTTTCCAGTATATGTTCACACAGAAAGACCTGACTCTTTGATGGAGAAGGTGGCTTAAATTATTGAAAAACTATGATATGAGTGTATTGTATAACCTAGGTAAGGCTAATGTAGTGGATAATGCCCTTAGTAGATTGTCTATGGGAAGTGTTGCACATATTGAGGAGGATAAAAAGGAGTTAATCTGTGAGGTTCATCAGCTTGGTAGGTTACATGTTTAGTTGGTTAATTTGGCCGGAGCTAGTAAATGGGTTTAGAATGGTTCAGAATCTTTATTGGTGACCAAGTGAAAGAAAAGCAAGACAAGGATCCTATCTTAGTCAAGTTGAAGGAAGCAGTTTGGGCTTAGAAGCTTGAGGTTTTCTCCTAAGGGGGAGATAGTATGCTTCGTTGTCAAGGAAGGTTATGTGTTCCAAGTATGGATGGTTTGAGACAACAAATATTAGCAGAGTTACATGGTGCGTGATATTCTATTCACCTAATAGCCACTAAGATGTATCATGATCTGTAGGAAATCTATTGGTGGAATGGTATTAATAAAGATATTGCAGAATTCATGGCTAAGTGTTCAAATTGTTAGTAGGTTAAGGTTGTGCACCAAAGGCCTAGTGGGATGCTTCAGGAGTACAGCATCCCCACTTAGAAGTAGAAAGTGGTAAACATGGATTTTGTTACAGGGTTACCTTGTACGCGTCGTCATCAGGATTTAATTTGGTTCATTAAGGATAAAATGACCAAGTTTTCCCATTTCTTACCAGTTCATACTTTGTATTCAGTCGAGGATTATGCTAGACTCTATCTCAGGGAGTTGGTAAAGTTTCATGGGGTTTCATGGAAGGTTTTTTAGAAAGGTCTTGGTACCCAAGTCTATCTCAGTACAACTTTTCATCCTCAGACAAATGGTCAGACAAAGCAGACCATTTAGACGTTAGAGAACATATTTAGGGCTTATGTTATCAACTTCAAGGGTAGTTGGGATGACAACTTACCTTTAATTGCATTCTCTAACAACAACATGTATTACTCTAGTATTTAGATGGCTCTATTTGTGGCTTTCTATAGAAGGAGGTTTAGATATCATATTGGTTGGTTTAAATTAGACGAGGCTCTTTTGATAGGGCTAAATTCAGTGTATGAGGTAATGGAGAAAGTTTAGTTAGTTTGAGAAAGAATGAAAACAACCCAAAGTCGACAAAAATCCTATGTAGATATAAGGATAAGGGATCTTGAGTTTGATGTCTGTGACTTGGTTTTTGAAATTTTCACCCATGAAAGGGGTGAATGAAGAGGTTTGATTAGAAAGGAAAGCTCAGTCCCCTCTATGTTGGCTCATATAAGATTTTTAGCCATTTTGGGAAGGTAGCTTATGAGTTAGAGTTACCTGCAGAATTAATATCAATGCGTCCGATGTTTCATGTCTCTTTGCTAAAAAAATGCATTGTTGACCCAGCTTCTGTTGTTTATTTAGAGAGTGTGGGTGTGAAAGATAGCCTTTCGTATGAAGAAGTCCCAGTTGATATCTTTGACTGTCAGATTTATAGGTTGAGGAATAAAAAAGTTCCCTTGGTTAAGGTTTTACGGAGAAATCAGTCTGTCGAGGGAGCTACTTGGGAAGCAGAAGCCGATATCCGAGCTAAGTATCCCCATCTTTTCTCTAAGAATTTAGATTTAGCTTAAGGTAATAGTTTTCTGTAAATTGATCCTCTAGTTTTCTATCTCAGCTATTCAACCATCCTATGTCATAACTTCAGTTCAGCCTATGCATCATGTTTTAGATTTAGTTACTTAATCATGATTTAGCTCATAAGTATTCAGTACATGATCTTAGTCTCCTTAGTATCTCTGCTTAGACTGTTTTATTTGGGGACGAATGATCCCAAAGGGGAGATATTGTCCTACCCTGCAAGACCCTAGACAAGTTTTTAGCTATTCGTCACATATCTAGAAGTTCTAAGCCATTTAATTTACACTAAGTACAAGTGACATGGCCATTTTAACACCCCAAGATTTTGAGCATTTTATTTTTTGCCTTCTCAAGCTCAAAATGCTGATTTATGAGTTGAAATATGTTTAAGTGTGTTAAAAGGGTAATCCCGGAGAGTTTTGGAATTTTTGAAAGAGGTTCGGGGTGTTTTGGGACAATGGAGGAATTAAGCCTCCATGATTTTAGCCTGTCATGAAGAATAGTCTCCGTGATACATAGCGGGTCATGGAGGTTAGCCTCTGGGATATGCAATGTGTCACGGAGGCTGGACTCCGCGATAGCCTCTGTGGCACGGAGATAGTATAATTTTGTGCAGTTTTATTGAAGTTAAAGGGAGCATTTTGGTCCTTTTCCCCTCTCCATAAACACCTAATTCACGATTTAAAACACAAAAGGGGAATTATTTTCCCCATTCATCATCATTTAACAACGTATAAACATCTCCCATTATCAAGAACACAAAAATCAAAGATTCTTCCAAGAATTTACCCTCCAAGGTCCCAATTCCACGTTTTCTTCAAGAATTCAAGCAACTTAGGTATGTGGGATATTTATCAATGGGTTTCTTCCACCTATTGAGTCCTAAAAATCCCCTATTTTTTATAGTATAAACTCTTTTCCCTCTTTTTATGAAATTTCAATGTTAAGTGTGAATTTACTCGACTTTATCTTAATAATTTTGAACACGAACCATGACATTCTGTTTCTCCATATGAATTATACTCTTACATGTTTTATAATCTCAGTCATCCATATCATGTCCAACTGGTACCATGTCAATTTATCAAGTTATGAATTAAACCATGTGAGCATGTTGTCCTCATAAGTTTAATATATTACCATAGTCATAATCATGGATTTTATCAGCTTAGTGAAATATTCTATGTTTTGGGTTTATGAATCATGAATTCCCTTACAGTATTGTGACGATGTCACTATAATTAAAGTATTTTTAGTGTTAGTGGGTTATGAACACCCGATACCTATCTGTTTATGCATGTTTCCAATTTCAAGCAACAAGTCAATGAGATCATGATTTTATCACCATATTCGAATTATTATACTCATGTTGAGCAATTATCAGTGATGAGTCTTGTTAACTCAATCAGTACAGTGTCAGTTCAGTTGGGAGTAAGATTTAGCACAAAGCGAATTTAGGGATGAAGCCTTTCCTACTGGTCAAGGGTGAGACCTTTAGTAACAGTCCCTAAGATCCAAATCTACGTAGCCAATGTAGGTATTGAGAGGTCTCCCTGCTAGTTGAGGGTTGACACTCTCTTAGAGGCACCTTCCAGTCGAGGGTGACACCCTAGTACTTTGGGACATCAGCTTTGTTGTCCACATGGTCATCCATGTGTTGGTAACCCCGGCATGGTACCAACACCCTTCCAACTGGGGTTATTGGTTGGACCCCGATCAGCTCAGATTAGGGCATGTCTGTACATGATAACTCCCACAGTTTCAAATCAGTGTCTCTATGTACTTCTACTAGCTCTTATTTTGCATACTAGTACATTCAATATACTGACCGCATACTCTCTTTTGCACTTTATTGATTTCACATTATAGGTTCAGACGCTTTGTTCTTTGATCTACCTTATGCAGTTTAGTATCACTCAACAACAGTTGTGGTGAGTCCTTATCCATCGAGACAAGTTATTTACAGTTATTTTCAGTACTTTCTTTATTTTATTCAATTGGAGTTAGTTTGGGGGTTTTCCCATCAACTCCTCACGTTTTAAGGCTTTCATATAGTTAGACTTGTTCTCAGTTTTCATCAGTAGTACAGATATGTTGGGTATTGTTTCAGTATTACATCTCAACATAATTTTTATCAGTTTAGCTACCGTATATGATGTTTTATTATTACTTTATTCAGTGCTCACAATAGATACCAGATCATAGGTTAGCTTAGAGTCAGTTGTGGCCTTAAGCATCGTGTTACGACTAGGGGCTAGTCTTGGGTCATGACAACTAAATTGAGTTTTTAGCTATAATTAATTGTCACTTACCTCAATTCAAGCTTGCCAATGCTCTAACAAACTTGAGCTTTGCCTTTTCTTGCAATTTCTATTGATCGTAGTCTAAAAATCATAATAAAACACACATTAAATAAATGACATAATAATATCAAGGATTATAACCTAATCCCAAACGTCAAATCCAAAAATCATGATCATTCCCTTATTTTTAGGATTTTTCAACCTTTAATCTACCCCAATTCTATCAATTTTGGGTTTACAAAGATGAATTTTAAGCATGCAACCTTAGTTCATCTACCTTTAATCAAAACCCAAGTGTTTTACCCTATAATAACTAAATAACAGAAGAAATTCCATCTAGGTCATGTCAAATCCACCCAATACTTAAAAACTAGTGATTCTAAGGAGACTTCAAAAAATAAGTTAAAAGGGTAGGAGTATTTTGCTCAATAAAAGTTTTTCGTGAAAAATAGATTGAAATTGCCGAAAATTGCCTCACCTAGCCTTTGAACATATTTCAAATGAAACATATATTTTTAGTCTATTTTTTGCATTAAACAACATTTTTCCTGCTATTACTGGATGATTCCCTCTATAACAGGGTTTGCTCGCTATGGCGGGATTGACTAACTCTAACTCCCACTATACAAAAATACTTCTGCTATAGCGAGCTAGTGGTAGCAGCTTACCTCCAACTATAGCAGCCTAGGAAGAAACAAAAAGTCCAACTACCTTAGAAATTTATCCATTTTACAATACACTCCTCGATATTGACATCTTAAACTAACGCCTTTACATCAATTGTGATATCTGAAGTTCTACTACCCTAAATATAATTTTGAATTTTTCTATCGGTTTTTTAGTGTCTTAGATATCCCAAAATAGCCTCGAACCATTCAAACATCAACCAATCCTTACTAGAATTATTCAAGACCAAACCACATTCGAATTCATCCAAGACTTACCTAACTTAAATTTTCTAATTATTTATTTAGAGAGATTCTTAACACGAATTTTGGCATGCTATACTATACCATAACGGCAAAAGGGTCACTAATTCATATATCAATTTACCCATCATTCATCCTCAAATGATTAGTCAACAAAACAAGTTAAGTGAGAAGAAGGAATAGTACATTAATACTCAAAGAAATAAGAATACTTGTCAAAAATGTTCTTCTCAATTTCCCAAGTGGTCTCCTGAATAAGACGATGTTTCTACTGGACTTTTACTAATTGGATTTCCTTAGTTCTCAACTTTTGAGCATCTCAATCGAGAATTTCTATAGGGTCCTTCTTCTATAAGAGGTTCTTGTCAAGTAAAACAGAGTCCCACTTAATAGTATAGTTACCATCCCCATAGTATTTCTTGAGCATGGAATTATGAAATACCAGATATACTCTTGACAGGCTAGGTGGAACATCAACTTGTAAGCTACCGTACCAACATCATTACGAATCTTAAATGGACCAATGTACCAAGGGCTAATCTTATCCTTTTTACTAAATTTCATAACTCTCTTCATAGGAGATACCTTCAATAACACATGTTCACCTGGTTTGAGATACATATGCCTTATCTTACAATCTACATACTTTTTTGTCTACTTTGGGCCGCCAACAACTTTTCTTGAATGAAACTCATTTTCTATTAAGCTTTCTTTACCAAATTTGTACCCAAAGGCTTCACATCGCCAACCTCGAACTAACCGATGGGTGATCTATACCTCCTCCCATAGAGTGCCTCAAATAGAGCCATATAGACACTAGAATAGTAGCTATTATTGTATGAGAACTCACACAACGGAAAAAACTTATCCCATTGACCATCAAAATCAAACACACAGACCCGTAATATGTCCTTATGTACATAAATAGTCATGTCATACTTCCCATTAGTGTATGGATGAAATGTAATACTATGATCGAGCTTGGTGCCTAACTCTTCAAGTAACTTATGCTAAAATTTAGAGGTGAACTATGCCCATCTATCAAATATGATGGAAATTGTCACCCTATGCAATCTTAAAATTTTCTTGACACAAATATTGGCTAAAAAATCTAAATTGTAGTTCACTTTAGCTAGAATAAAATAGGCAACTTGGTTAGTCTATCTACTATAACCATAATCGAGTCATGCTTCACTAAGGTCTTAGTAAGTTATACCAAAAAATCCATATCTATCCTCTCCTACTTTCACTCAAGGATAGCCATTATCCAAAGCACACCCGCAGGTTTTTGATGTTGATACTTTACCTGCCGATTATGGAAATTGGCTACATACTCTGCTATATATCTTTTTATTTGGGGACACTAATAAAGCTATAGCAACTCATGATACATCTTGGTTACACCTAAATAAGTAGAGTATCGAGAACCGTGAGCTTCAGCAAGCAAATTTGGAATGACATGTTCAAATACATGTTCTAGTTTACATCCACTTCCTCTGCCTTAAGTTCAAATCCTTTTGGGTGAAAGCATGTTATAAACTATGATAGTCTATAAACACCTCACATTTGACACCATAAAGGTAGTGTCTCCATATCTTAAGTGTGAAAACCACTACTGCCAATATAAGTCATGAGTTAGGTAATTCTTCCCATGAGGGTTCAATTATCTTAAAGAGTAAACAATCACATTCCTATCCTACATCAACACATCCCCAAACCAGATTGTGAAGCATCACAAAACACAATAAAATCCTTATCTGCAACTGGAAAAACAAAGATGGGAGTTATGGTCAAAGATATTTGAAAACTCTCTTCAGACTTGTTACACCAAACAAATGACACCTCTTTTTATGTTAGCTTTGTCAAATGAGTAAAAATGAAGGAAAAATTCTTGACAAACTTGTAATATTAGCTATCGAGAACTTCAAACCTCAGTCATAGATCTAGGCTAAACCCAACTCTTGACATCTTTAATTTTCTGGAGATCTACGATCACCCATTTTTTTGAAAGCATATACCCTAAAAAGTTCACTGAAGACATCCAAAACTCACATTTAGAGAACTTAGCATAAAACTACTTCTCCTTCATAATCCCCTAGATTATATAAATATGACCATCATGTTCCTCCTTACTCTTGGAGTTAATTAAAATGTCATTTATAAAAACAATCACAAATGAATCTAAGAAATACTTGAAAATACCAATAATCAAACTCACATTAGTGAAATTAGTAAATCTCTCTCTCTCTCGGCACATGATAGGGTACTTCAAACATATGCCACTTCTCAGAGATGGGGAGGGGAGGACCACGTAAGAGCTAGAAGGCAGAGATAGGGAAGAAACCATACACCATGACGCTGACAATAACAAGAGTAGAAAAAAGTGAGAGTATTCTCAATCCACTACTAGTAGCAGGTCGAATTACTACTCCACTGATGATTAGCACCGATGGTAAAACTTCAAATAAGCATAGAGTACCCAGTACGACTATAAAGGACAATTCTAGCTTGAAAGGTAAAGCTTCGATTGATACCTATGCAGGGTCGGAGGGTGAGATTAGTGATGATAGAGGAGATTTGAGTTATATCGAAGAGGGGCTTAACTTGCAAAGCTGGCCAACTCTTAGCATAAAACCCCAAGTGAAGAATCTAAACTCTGGACAAAAGCTATCTGAGTCCACAAAGGGATATAAAGCAGACGAGGGAAAGAAACCAACCTAGGCTAATGTGACTACAGGAGCAAAATTAGGGGCAAAAGGAATGAACCTGCAGTTTGTTGAGCCAGTCATTATTGAAGGTGAAAGAGTGGCTCAATTTCAAAGTGAGGAAATTGCTAAGGAAATAGCTATGTGGCAGCAGACAGTGATCATGTATATTGTAGGAGAATCACCATCAATAGGGGCCATCACTCGATTTGTAGGCACTAACTGGAACTTTACAGCTAAGCCACACATATACTATCACAATGACAGTTACTTCATGATGTTGTTAACAGTAAGCCTATCATTGTCCGTACTTGGAATCCAGATTTTAATTTCGGGGAGGAGGTACTGAGGACTATCCCACTTTGGATCTGATTACTGAACTTGCCCATAAATTACTGGGGTAACCAAATGCTGAGTAGGATTGGTAGTGTTATAGGGTACCCAATATATGAGGATAAATGAAAAACTAGTGTGGAGAGAATTTATTATACTAGAATCCTGGTGGAGATGGATGTCACCAAACCATTGCCAAACTCTATTAAAATATAAGATCCGGGGGGAAAACTATTTGAGCAATATATTGAATATGATAGGAGGACTAGCTATTTCCCAAAGTGCCTCAAAATAGGTCATGTTTGCAAGAAGAAACTACTCCCTCCAAATGAGAAAGGAAGGATAGCTAAGCAAAAAACTGTACAACAATGATAGAGGTAAGAAACAGAGATACAACAAGAGATATCAAAACCAGACGAATTAAGCACTAGTGCTGTCATGTTGAGAACTCCTGGAGAGGTACAAAATATGCATGTAATAGAGGGGGAGAGGCAGGGACCTTTATGGAAAACAGCCAGGCATACTACCCTCACAAAACTACCAAAGCAACATACAAAAATTGGTCAAGATAACATATTCAGTCCTGTGAGCTAGATTCTAAGCAAGGAAATAAGAGAGGTGATTGTATTTGAAGTATAAAAGGAATGACCTTCGAAGAGGAAACAGACCTCAAACATTCTAATTATCAAAAGATGAGAGTGGTAACATGGAATGTTAGGGGTTTCAACCAGACTTACAAGCATAAAAAAATTAGCAAGTTATTAGAAGTGAATAATATAGATATAATATTAATCTTGAAACATAGGGTACACAACAAAATAGCTCCATCTATTGTACATAAAATAGCCAGAGGTTGGAAGGGTGAGTTTAACTATATGAATAATGATAAAGGTAGAGTTTAGGTCTTATAGAATCCAAAGGTTGGGGAATATAAAATTGGAGAACTACATAACAAATACATTCATGGACTGATGACTGACTATGGTACAAATCAACAATTCTTTTTTACTCCAGTTTATGGAAAGCACACTATACATGACAGGAAACCTTTGTGGGCAGCTCTGGAGAAATTGGCTACAAGTATTAATATCCCCTGGTTGGTGATGGGGGATTTTAATACAATGCTACATATTGAAGACAGTTGTGGTTTCTCAAGTCCAAGAAAGTGAAATAACTGATTTTTCTAAATTCATGCACACAACTAGTTTGGTGGAATTAAAGGTAGTCGGCAGGGAGTTTACATGGTCTAACAATCATGTGTTTAGTAGAGTAGATCAGGGACTTGTTAATCACCAGTGGGTGGAATAATGGTCAGTGTTGGAGGTCATAGTAATGAACGCTCTCTTCTCTGATCATTCCCCATTTTGTGTTACTATAGAAGAGAGACAACATATAAATGCCAAATATTTTAAATTCTTCAATTGTCTAGTTGGTCATTCAAAGTTTTAGGAGGTAATAGCTAGAGTGTGGAAGGCAAAGAGTAGGTGGAGGTCCCTAAGGGATGATTGGATCAAGCTAAAAAGGCTTAAGTATGAGCTGAAAATACTCAACACCAAGGAATTTCAAGGAATTGAAGCTAAAATATCCGCAACTCAGACTAAGCTTCTAGATATACAAGATCAAATGCAACATCCAGGTGATCATCAAAGGTTATTCAATTTACACAATGGTATTAAAGAAGAACTGGAAAGTTGGTATAAAGTGCAGGAGAGTGCTTATAGACTGAAAGCTCGAGTAAATTGGTTGAAGTTGGGTGACTCTATTTCTGCGTACTTTCATGCATGCCTGAGGAATAGAATAGCTTAAAACCACATCTGATCTCTCATAACCACATGGGTAAACTTATATAAATTAGAGAAGAGGTGCAAGATTGGTATAGGCTTCTACAAGCAACTGCTTGTCACATCTCATCGCATTTACCTACTGTAAAGAAAGAGGTTATACAGGCAGGAAAGACACTTACTAGAGCACAAAAACTAAGTCTAATTTGTGAGGTTACAAAAGAGGAAATTACAATGGTTGTCCACAATATAGATGATAACAAAGTTCCAAGGAGTGATGGTCACAATGCATATTTTTATAACAAAGCATGGCCAATTATTGGTGATGATATTGCAAAGGTTGTATTATAATTTTTCAGGACTAACAACTTATTCAAGCCTGTTAATTATACCTCTATAATTCTTATACCAAAGGTTCAGCTCCCTGATACTATAAAAGAACTTTGGCCAATATCTTGTTGCAATATCTTGTACAAGATAATTGCTAAAGTTCTTACGAAGAGGATGAGCAAGGTGATTGGAGATCAAGTAGATAACAGCTAGGCTGCCTTTGTCCCTGGTAGATTGATCTCAGTTAATATAGTTCTAAGCCATTAACTTGTCAAGGGTTACTCAAAAAAGGCATTTAACCTAGATGTATGCTCAAAATAGACCTACAAAAAGCCTACAACTCTATGGAATGGGTATTTTTAAAACAAGTTTTAGATAGCCTACACTTTCCTAACAAATTTATTAAATGGATCATGTCTTGTATATCCTCAGTTACATATTTAATCAGCATCAATGGCAACCCCACTCCCCCCTTTGCTGCTAAGAGAGGTCTACGACAATGACACCCCATGTCTCCATACCTCTTTATACTTGCAATGGAATATTTGAATTAGTTGTTAACCACCCTTCACAATAATAAAGAGTTCCAGTTCCACCCAAGGTGTGCAAATTGAAGATTATCCAACTTAGCTTTGCAGATGAGCTCTTATTATTCAGTGGAGGGGAGCTGAGGTTTGTACTAACACTGATGGACTATTTTATATATTTTATCAAGCCTTAGGTTTATAGGCTAACCTTAAAAAATTCTCCATCTACTTTTATGAGGTAGATTACAAGGAGCAAAGTCTTATTCTGGACAGGCTAGGCATGCCCAAGGGAGAATTACCTTTAAGATATTTAGAAGTGCCTCTTAGAACTAAGAAAATCTCTATAGGACAATGTCAACCTTTAATTGAAAAGATGTTAGCAAGGATCACCTCGTGGACTACTAAGTTTCTCTCATATGCCGATAGATTGCAACTTTTAAAAGCTGTTGTGTTCTTAATACAAATTTATTGGTCTCAGTTACTAATATTACCTAAGAATTTGTTGGAGGTGATTGAGAGAATGTGAAAAAACTTTCTCTAGACAGGAGGCATGGATTTTACCTATAGCATGTATTTGCTAGGGTCAAGTGAGTTTAATGGTTCCATGAGTGAACTAGGAAATATTTTATGTGTTATAATTATTTACATATATTGAATTGGCTTGGATAAACATGACCGCTGATATTTTATTGGCTTATTGGTTGTAACCTTAAACTTCTCATTTATTGCTTATTATGTTAAGTCTATGTTGTTTGAATATGGATTAACTTATTGTACAATAATTTGGTTATGTATTCATATTCTCATCTTGGGTTGCTAAATGACCCTATAAGTATACTTTGCTTTTTTATGTGCTGATATTACACCTTCTCTTATGGATGATAAAAGCTTTATTTCTTGACTTATGTTTTTCATTTTTGTTTTTAGGGTTGCATCCCCTTTTGACAATCTTTAGCAATTTTGGTACGTACGATTTTCGAGTCCTAGGAATGGTTTTGGTTAACTACAATGTTCCACATTTTGGTTGTACTTATGTTTTAGATATAGAATTGAATATTTTACATATGGATTGGTTTTTTTATCTCTTTAAGTGTTGATTTTGAGATGGTGTTTAGGTTAGATGGTTCTCCCTTTGGGTGACTAGTGTGGGTGCCACTTATGACGAGTTTGGGTTATGACAAAGTTGGTATCAGAGGCTAGGTTCATCAATCTCATCACACCAAAATGGGTCCAGTAGAGTCTTACAAAATGGTACAGAGACATGCAATTTTCTTTGTAAGGCTATAGGGCTTTAGGAAAGCTATCATTCTTGTTCTTTTCATGCTATAACTTTATTCCAATTAGTATAGGGAAATTCAAATTAGTATCAAATCTTCTTCATTCTTTTGTCTGTAGATGGTGACTACTAGATCAAGTGAAACCCAATGCCACTCCATTTATTGAGGGGATGAAACACACCCGCCATGGCTTTAGCTCAAGCAACAGCTTGCTAGACTTTTGAGAGGTCAGTATCACCTCCTCAGCCTAACCTTCCCCATGTCAAGATCATATTTAAGAAAAGAAAGTAGTAGATGAGAAGGGAAAGAGCTCAGTGGTAGCACCGACTAGGGTGGTAGCACTACCCCCTATGTTTATTGAGGCTGTTCAACAAATATTAACCTTTTAGAATGGATTGGCGGGGACTGGAGCCACACTCATAGTTTAATTTTTTAGGCTTTACTGATCTATCTTACTATTGTTATGGCACTTAGAATAGGTGAAGCTTCAGGGACTGATGTTTTTCCTCTTCTATTTTTGGGTTCAGTGATGGCTGGTATAGAGCACGAGCTATTGACAAAGTTTTCAAAGATAAAACCTCCAACATTTTAGGGATGTTTGAAGATAAAACCTCCAACATTCCAGGGTACTGAGTTTGAGGATACTTTTGAGTTTACCATTGATTTCTAGGAGTGGCTACATAAGATGAGGGTTGTAAAGCAACATGGAGTTGAGTTTATGACTTTTCAGTTGGAGAAGGATGCTAAGCAATGGTGGAGGGCGTACATTGAATGTCTATAATTGATTTTCCTTTACTTAGGAACAATTTCATGCTTTCTTCTTTGAAAATTATATGCCTTGTATTCTATGAGATTGCAAGAAGAATGAGTTTTTTGATCTGGCATACGGTGACATGTTAGTTGCAACAGATGAGGCTAAGTTCTATGCCTTGTTTCGTTATGCCACTCGGTTTTTGACTACTGAGGAGGAGAGGATTCACCTCTATGTTTAGGGTTTGATAACAGTCTTTAGGTTTTATCTGTACATATGACTTTTGAAGAAATGGAGTTCTATGAAGTTTCTAAATATGTGAAGAAATTGGAGGTGGTAATGCAAGAGGGTCAGGCTAATTTCTATGCGTGTTTCTATAAGGGCAATGATTAGCATGCCTATTCAACCCGCTTAATTTAGTCGGCCTTACCTGCTTTCACTATGGTTTTAGCTAAGGGTTTTCCTAGGCACAAAATATTAGTGGGATTCTTACTCTTCTACCATTTGGCTTTCTCTTGAGATAGGGTGTTATTATTATAGTGTTGATGGTTATTTTAATTAGGAGTGTCCAATGAGATAGGCGAATACCCAAGTATAGCAGTAGACTCAGGATATAGTTTCTGTAGGTAAAGAAGAAGAAGGTAATGGTAGGGGTCATCCACAGGGTAGATGGGGAAATCAGACTAGTGGCTAGGGTGGTCGAGAAAATGGCAGTGCAGGGGGAGAAACATAGCCAGGGAAAAAGTTAGCTTAGATTGATGATTGACTCACTGTTATGTATTTTTGAGAAAGACTGATGTTGAGGCTTCTGATGTTGTAATCATAGGTACTATTTCTATTTATGATCGGATGGCTTCTATTTTATTTATTCTGGGGTCTACTTATTATTATATATCTATTAAGTTTATGATGGGTAGGAATCTAGTTTATGATGTACTTGATTAGCCTGTTTATGTGTCTATGCTGGTTGATGAATCTTTGGTAGTAACCCATGTTTACTATTCTTACTTTGTGTTATTTGTGGGTATTCAGACTTGGTAGAATTGATTATTCCAAATATGTTGGAATTTGATATAATTATAGGTATGACCTGATTATCTCCATATTAAGTTATTTTAAATTATAATGCTAAGATAGTGACTCAATCTATACCGAGAATGGGTAAACTAGAGTCGAAAGGAGTGTATAAGGCCAAATTGATGAAAATTATATTATTTTTCCGGGCCAGAAGGTTAGTGGAGAAAGGATGTTTAGTATTTTTAGCTCATCCTCGGTTTGTGAATACGGGGTTCTCTTCTATAGAGTTATTTTTGATAGTTTCAGAATTATAGGATGTATTTTTTCAAACCTATCGGGGATGCCTCTAGATAGAGATATCAAATTCAATATCGACTTAGAGTTGGCCGCTTGCCCTATATTAATTCCTCCTTATTGAATGGCTCTAGTAGAGTTGAGAGAGATCAAAACCCAATTGTACGAACTACTTTACAAGGGTTTATTTCACCTTTGGGTTCTCCTTTCCTTTTTGGTAAGAGGAAGTATGGTACTTTGAGGATGCACATTGATTATAGAGAGTTGAATAAGGTTACTATAGAAATAAATATCCCTTGCCTTACATAGATGATTTATTTGATCAGTTATAGGGTGAATCAGTATTTTCAATGATTGATTTATGGCCGGGTTAACATCAATTGAAAATAAGACTAGAGGACATACCAAAGACAACTTTTAGAACTTGATATGGTCATTATGAATTTGTGGTGATGTCTTTTAGGTTAACTAATGCACTTCCAACATTTATGAGCTTGATGAGTGGTATCTTTAAATCATTCTTAGATTCTTTTGTTATTATGCTTATTGATGATATTCTAGTCTACTCAAAGATTAAGGCGGAGTATACAGGTCACCTTCACTTAGTTTTGGGATTCTAAGGGAGAAGCAGCTACTTTCTAAGTTATCAAAGTGTGAATTTTGGTTTACTTTAGTTGCCTTCTTAGGGCACATGATTTCCAAAGAGGGGGTAATGGTGGACCCTCAAAATATTGAGGAAGTTAAAAATTAGACTCGGCCTAGTTTAGTGATCGAGGTAAGGAGTTTTCTAGGTCTTGCAAGTTATTACCGTAGGTTTGACAAGATCTTTACGTCCATAACAACGCACTTTAAAAAGTTGACAAAGGAGAATATGTCATTTTTGGTCAAATCAATGTAAGAAGGGCTTTCAAAACCTTAAGACACTTTTGACTACATCATCTATCTTTTCGCTATTGGTTGAAGTCAAGGACTTTATAGTCTTTTATGATGCTTCACTTTTTGGGTTGGGTGTTATGTTGATGCAGGATATAAAATTTCATTTCTTATGCTTAGAGGAAGTTGAAGCCACATAAAAGGAACTACTTAACCCGTGACTTTGAGTTGGCAGTGCTGGCATTTGCATTAGAGATTTGAAGGAACTATCTTTATCATGTCAAGAGTGAGGTCTTCATAGACCATCGTATTCTACAGCACGTGATACTAAAGGGATTTGAATCTGAGGCAGCAGAGATTGATGGAGTTTTGAAGGATTATGACGTAACTATTCAGTACCATCCGAGTAAAGCCAGTGTAGTGGTGAACACATTGAGTTAAAAAGTTGGAAGTATGGGTAGTTTGTCAGTCTTGAGGGTGTCCAGGAAAACTTTAGCTAGAGAGTTTTGAACTCTAGCATCTCTGATCATGAAATTTGTGGTCTTAGACATGGGTAGTGTATTAGCTATCATTGAGGTGAAGTCGATATTTATAAAGCAGATTAAGGCCAAACAATTTGAGGAAAAAAGGTTGAATGGACCACCTTAGACATGGGTGGTGTATTGGCGGACACCACCTTGACGTGAGTAGGGTCTTTGGTTTAAAGAAAGGTTATGTGTTCATCGAGTTGGTGCTTAGATTTATGATGTACTTTCAGAGGCCTATGGTTTGCATTATTCTATTCATCCAGGTATGACCAAAATGTACTGTAATATGAGACAGCTTTATTAGTGGCCCATGGTAAAAAGTTACATAGTGGATTATTTTACCAAGTGTCAAAATTATCAGTAGGTGAAGTATGAACACCAAAAGCTTGTGGGGTTGCTTCAGAGAATGACTATACCTATGTGGAAATAGGAGCACATTGCTATGGATTTTTAAGTGGGTCTTCCTAAGACTTTGGAAAACTATGACTATATTTGGGTAATAGTGGATACATTTACGAAATCACTCACTTCTTGTTAGTTTGGGTACATTAAAGATCTCAGGAGTTAGCTAAAATCTATGAAAATGAGAATGTGAGACTTCATGGGGTGCCACTTACCATCATTTCTAATAGAGATGCAAAATACACTTCCAAATTCTGGGACATGTTGCATGAGGAGTTGGGACCAAGCTCACATTAAGCACAACTTTTAATCCTCAAAATGATGAGTAGCTGGAGAGGATGATTCAGGTGCTAGAGGACATATTAAGGGATTGAGTGATTTGTTTTGGTGGTCATTAGGACCTGTTCCTTTCGTTTTATGATTTTTCATTCAACAACAGCTATCACTTCATCATTGATATAACACTAATCAAGGCACTGTACGGAAGGAAGTGTAGGTCACAAATTGAATGGTTTAAGGCTGGAGATATTAAACCTTTGGGCACTATCTTGGTAAAAGAGGCTTAAGAGAAAGTAAGGTTCATTCAAACCAAGTTGTTGGGCATCTTAAAAAAGGGAGAAAGAGTATTAGGACTATAAGGTAAGAAACATGGACTTTAATTGTTATGACCCGACCCAGGGCCTAGTTGTGACGGGCATCTCAAGCCCTCCGAGAGTCGGATACCACCCCCATAGCCTATCCAATCTAAACATAATCCAAATAATAACAAAGTGAAAGACAACTAGAACATAAAGATAAAACAGTTAAGATAACTGATATTAAACTCTAAAAGTCAATGACTATTCCCACACTTTATCCACAATAGCCTTTAAACTGAAATACCAAGTTAGGTTGGGACATGCCCTCGAACATGGCCAAAATGGGAATCCAAAATATGAAAAGAAAACCATAGGATTTCGATACTCATAAAGAAAACTAAGAAATGTCCGGTCTTCCAGAAGATAGAGGCTCACCATTTCAATGTAGACCAACGGCCGAACCAAAATCCACCTCACACTGCACAGGGGTAAAAAGGATGTCTTCGGACTGTACATTATGAAACAATGTAGAGCCCTAAGATAGTTAATGGGGTGAGTACTAGCATGTAATTTAAGATAAGGGACAACATAATGCAAATATCCAAAACAAAACCAAAGCTCACTATACATGCTCACGTACATGTATGTATATATATATATATATACCCATATAAGGATGTCGGGATAGGGAACAATATTTAGCATGAGATTTAAAAACCATTAACCTAGATTGTGTAGCTCTAACCATCTTAAAAACACCCACGGGCTATATGGGTACGGCTCCCCCCACCAGAATGTCCTTAGTGCATGTTAGACACACGAACCAGAGAGATCCGAAGAATGGCCAAGGCATCCATGACCCTGGACATTCCAAAATATGTATAAAGTTTGAATTATGCACATGATCATAAAGACCCCCACGTCAGCAAATGTGGTTTCCAGTATCGGTCCCCTCGGGACCTCTACCTTCCATGACGAGATACACAATCTACTTTAAACCCAATTAGAACCTTTGTAGATAACCCATCCATTTAACCAAGGACTCATCGTTTTAGGCATTTACCGAATGGTATCATCATACCAATTAAGTTAAGCTTGCAAGACAATTCCATTACAAATTTACCAATTTGACTCCAAAGTTGCAATTTTGAAACCACTCCATGGCTACCAAGGAAGTTTAAAAGTGTTTTTATATTCCATTAACCTTTTATGCAATGCAAGGTTCCAAAAGTGGGTTAAATCATGTATATATCCATGTTTCAATACCAATTTCACAAAGTGGGTTGAGGCTATTACCAATTCCAATACAAAAATTCATAAATTTGGAGGAATCCATGACCCACGTACCATTCACCATGACCATGCATCCAATTTGCTCAAAAATCACAAGTAAAAGCATGAATAATAATTCCAAAACTATTGGAAAACTAACAAAGTAGAAATCATATAAAAAGCTTAACCTGCCATTCAAAACTCAATAATTTAATTTACAAAAACCATGATTAAACACATGTTTTTATATAAAACCAAATTAGTGAAGAGATACATTCCTGAAAACACCAAGAATTTGGGGAAGAAACCACACTTTGAGCCCTAGGTTACCAATCCTTAGAAACCCTAGCCTTGTTCTTGACCTGGGAAACTAAGAGAGAATAACATTGTTTCTGATTTGTAAAACATAAAAATAAGACCCTTTTGATATTTTATAGTCGAGGGTTATGATTGGGGATGAAAGTAAATGACCAAAGTGCCCCTAATTAAAATGTAGGAAAACTATCGCCAGCCGCTACTGGTCAAGTAATAACTCATGGTCACTGGTCACGAATCATTACCAAGAATCATAACCTGAGACCCCAAATCCTAACCCCTTATTGTTATGGTAACGAGTCACACCCTATGACTTATGACCTCACTCTACGACTCATGGGGCCAAGTCATGATCGAGACAAAATATCACGCAACCCTCACTGTTATGCTATGACTGGTACTATATGACTCATCACCTGAGCCATACCCTTGATAAAGAGCTCAAAATCAAGAAATTCTCAAAGGGCAAACCCTGGGGTATTACATTACCCCCCCCCCCCCCCCAGGATTATTTGTACCCAAATAAGGAGTCAAGGTACCTATTAGCACAATAACAAGACAGAATGCAACCACAAAACCATGAACAAAATTCAAAAAGCGACGAGAAAAATAGAGCCCATACCTCAAGAACTTTTATCAAATGCGAGGAATAAGAATAGATTTTTGGACTTCATGTCCTCTTCAGCTTCCCAAATGGCTTCCTGTACCTTTTGATTCCTCCAAAGAACTTTTACCAAAGCCACACCGTAGTCTTCAAACTACGAACTTACCTATCTAAAATCTTTACCGGTACTACCTTATAAGATAAGAAATTTGACATAGCAACATCTTCCAAAGGGACAATTAAAGAAGAATCACGCACACACTTTTTCAACATCGATACATGGAACATCGGATGGATAGAACCCAAAATCACAGGCAAATCTAACTCGTAGGGAACATTCCCAACTTTTCTCAAAATCTGATACAAGCCAACATAACGGGGAATGAGCTTTCCTTTCTTCCCAAACCTCATCACTCCCTTCATAGGAGAAACTTTCAAGAACACCCAATCATTAACATCAAATTCCAACTCCCTTTACCTTACATCCATCGGAGTCTTTTGGTGACTCTAAGCAGTCTTAAGTCTTTCTCTAATCACTTTCATCTTCTCCATGACTTGGTGAACCAAGTCAAGACCAAACAACCTAGTCTCACCAACCTCGAATCACGCAATAGAAAACCTACACCTCCTACCATAAAGAGCCTCAAATGGAGCCATCTGAATACTCGAGTGATAACTATTATTATACACAAACTAAATGAGAGGCAAGTGATCCACCTAACTACCTCTAATATCAATTACACAATCCCTTAGCATATATTCTAAAGTCAAAATAGTCCTTTTAGATTGTCCATCTATTTGAGGGTGGAAAGCAGTGCTAAAGTTCACCTTAGTCCCCAAACTTTTCTAAAATGAATAGAAAAGTGAGAAGAAAATTGTGTAGCTTAGTTTGAAATGATTCAGCCCGGCGCTGCATTCAATCTAATAATCTCCTTAATGAACAAGTTAGCATAATCTTGTCCATAGTAAGTAGTCCTCACATAAAAGAAATAAGTAGATTTAGTCATCCTATCCACAATGAACCAAATCGAATCAAACTAATTACGAGACTGTAGGAAACCCATAATGAAATCAATGTTGATCACCTACCATTTCGACATGGGCATCTCTATCTCTTGAGACATGCCATCGGGCCACAAGTGTTCTACCTTCACTTGCTGACAGACCATATATTTAGCCACAAATTTAGCCACATCACTTTTTATATTGTATCACTATTAAATCTCCTTCAAACCATGATACATCTTGGTTGATCCTAGATGAACCGTATACCTTGACTCATGAACCTCAGTCAAAATCCTATCCCGCAGCCCATTAACATCAGGAACACATAACCTAACTTGGTACCTCAAGATACCATTCCCACCAATATCAAAGGCCATAACTTTTTGTTGACCCACATCATCTCTAATTTGCAAAAGAATGGGGTCCAAAGTCTACTTCTTCTTTACCTCAGCACCAACATATGATTTAACCACTTCTTGAACAATTACTCCTCTATCCTCAGAGTCCAACAGATGAACTCTAAAGTTTTCCTATCGGTGAATATCTTTCACCAATCTTTTTTAATCCTCATATACATGAGATAAGCTCTCTATAGATAACATGCTAAGAGTATCAAAAACAACATTAGCTTTACCTGGATGGTAGTGAAGACTGATGTGATAATCCTTAAGCAATTCAAGCCACTGCCTCTACCTGAGATTCTTCTCTTTCTGAGTAAACACATACTGCGAGCTCTTATGATCAGAAAAGATATCCACATGCACTCTATATAAATAATGACACCAAATATTAAAAGAAATACAACCACAGCTAACTCCAAATCATGATTGGGATAATTCTTTTCATGCACCTTAAGCTGCCTAGAAGCATAGGTAACAACCTTACTATGTTGTATCAAGACACAACTCAGTCCCACATGGGACACATCACAATACACCACAAATCCATTGGTACCCTCAAGAAAGGTCAGAACTGGTACAACAGTTAACTTATCTTTCGGCATCTCAAAAATACCCCCACAAGCATCAGACTACAAGAACTTACCCTTTTTTTGAATCAACTTCATCAATGAAGCAGCAATAGACAAAAAACTCACTAAAAACCTCCTATAATATCCAGCCAAGCTCAAGAAGAATCGAATGTCACTTGGATTCGTGGGTCTAGGACACTTCTTAACCGCCTCAATTTTCTATGGAGCCACCGTGTTCCCTTTACTAGAAACAACATGCCTAAGGAAAGTCACAATATTCAGCCAAAACTCATACTTAGAAAATTTAGCATATAACCTTTGATCCTTAAGATTCTGCAACACAATTCGGAGGTGATTGGCATGATCCTCCTCACTCTTAGAATACACCAAGATGTTTTCAATAGACACGATATAAAAAAATATAAAAACTCCCTAAACACTCGATTCATGAGATTCATAAAAGTCGTCGGAGCATTAGCCAACCCAAATAACATAACAAGGAATTTATAATGACCATATCAGGTTTGAAGAACAGTCTTAGGATTATTAACTTCCTAGATGATAACCCAAATGGAGATCAATCTTAAAGAAGTAACTAGCACCCTGAAGCTGGTCAAAGAGATCATTAATCCTAGGAAGAGGGTACTTATTCTTCATGGTAACCTTATTTAGCTGTCGATAATCTATACACATCTATAAAGACCCATATTTCTTGCTTATGAAAAGCATCGGAGCACCCTATGGAAAAATAGTAGGATGAATGAAACCCTTATCAAAGAGATTCTTTAAATGCTCTTTTAGCTCCTTCAACTTAGTTAGAGATATTTTATAGGGAGGAATAGAGATAGGAGGGGTATTCGATAGAAGATCAATCCCAATATCTAGTTCTCTATTGGGAGGAATGCCAGGAAGATCCTCGAAAATACCTCAAAAAACTTACTAACCATAGAGACATATTGTAAAGGTGACCTTAAGAATTAGAATCATCAATGTGAACTAAATAATTAAGACACCCCTTGGAAATAAACTTTTGAGCTCTAAGATGGGAAATAAACCTCTCTTTTGGCATTAAGGAACTCGTCTCCCATTCAATTATAGGTTCATTATGGAATTAGAAACTAACTTTTTAGGTCCTACAATCCAAAGAAGTATAGCACAAATGAAGACAATCCATCTTTAAGATTACATCAAAAACTATCAAATTAAGCTATACCAAATCCACCTAGGTCTTTGTATGAAATATTGACACCACACAACCCCTATAGATCTTTCTAGCCACAACAAACTCTCCACCGGAGTAGAAATAGCGAAAGGCTTGGGAATAGTATTGGGATCAAAATCAAAATATACAGCCATATAACGGGTAACATAAGAAAGAGTAGACCTTGGATCAAGTAAATAATGCACATCACAAGAGAAAAGTTGTGTGTACCAATAACAATGTTAGTAGATGCCTCATTGTGTGTACCAATAACAATGTTAGTAGATGCCTCAGATTTTTTATGAGTGGCAAGAGCATAAAGATGATTTCATCCAGTGTCGGTATCAGAAGTAGCACCCTTTAGTGCAAGAGACAAAGAAGTGGCGACAGGAACTTTATTAGCCCCAGTAGCCACCTTACTTGCCAGACAGTGTAGCTATAAATGCCATGACTGACCATAATTAGAACATCAGTTTCTTCCCTCATAGTGGGGCTAACTGAGCTCTACTAGCCTGAGACTTAGCACCCTGTGCCTTAGGACCACTACTAGCCTAAAAATAATGATTGCCTAATGGCTTAGTATAAGGATCACTAGCCTTTGATTATGAATTAGAATTTCCCCAATTTTCCTCTTAGATCACTCTCTATTATCTTTTATAGTATTCTATTAATCACCACCCTACTTTGAGTACCTAAACTTTTTGTTTTGCCTCTCTTCCAAGTCTTGAGTTATCCATATCATTGATCATCATCGTACCCTTACACTTCAATACCAATTTACGAGACAAACTCAAAGCAAACTTTTTCATTCTATCCCTCATACTAGAAACTAACTTCGAAGCATAATAAGATGACTGATGGAATTTTAGGGCATACTCCTTTACACTCATTCTTCTATGCTTCAGATTCACAAACTCTTTTGCCTTAGCTTCCCTCAACTCCCAAAGAAAGAAGTGGTTAAGAAAAATACCAGAAAAATTATACCATACTGCTCGCTCAACATCATCACCCCTTAACTGCTCTCACTCCTTATACCACTGATATGCAATATCTTTTAACTGATAAGCAATAAATTTCACACCCTTAGAATAGTTAGCATGCATGACTCTTCAGATTTTCTCTATCTCATTAATGAACCCTCGAGGATCCTCCTCAATCTTAGAGCCAATAAAGGTTAGGGGATTCATCATCATAAACTAACCAACCCGAGTAACCTCATATGAAACCACAGTAGAATCAATATGACTAGACTGATGAGAATGAGGTGCCACCAATTGAGTACACAGATGAATAGAGCGACGAAACTTCACATTAGAGATATCCCCCCGAGGTGACTGAGCATGAGTGTTACCAGCCAGGGAAAGATTAGTGGGGACTAGTGGAACTCTATGTAGGGCAGCAAAATGATAAGCAGGGACCCTAGACTAGGTCTATACTCCATAAATAAGACGAGTTCCAGCCACATTGTCATCAGGTAGGAAAAAGGGTCAAGCAGAGTTTCTACGAGCCTCAGATCTTTAGGGAGGCATGATCTAAAATACAAGCAAACTGGGAGTTAGGGAATTTCATGACACCAGACTATATACCCAAAATAGAACACAAGAAAGTGAAAGATTCCAAAATGGGTTTTAGCCTTCTCTTTATAAGTGTGGCGCGCTACACACCCTTAAAAAATCTTTACTTGCCATGACTTTATGGACACGCAATGATTCTAACTCATGCTCTCGTACTAAGCTTGTCATGACCCCACCCCAAGCCTAGTCATGATCAATATCTAAAGCCCTTCGAGGGCCAGAGATCCCCCTATAGTCTGTCTAATTCAAACATAATCCAAATAATAACAAAGAAGAAGAAAACCAAAATATAAAGATAAAACAGGTAAGATAACTCAAAGTAAGCTCTAAGAGTCAATAATTATTCCTACACTTTGTCCATAATAGTGTCTAAACTGAAATACTAAGTTAGGTCAAGACATGCCCCCGACCATGGACAAAAAAGGAATCTAAAATATTAAAAAAAATTGATAGGATATTGATACTCATAAAGAAAACAATAAAATGTTCAGCCTTCTAAAAGATGGAGGCTCGCCACTTCAGCGCAGACCAACTGAAGAACCAGAATCCTCCTAATATTGCATGGGGTTAAAAATTGTATCTTTGTACTATAAATTATTTAAAAATATAGCGTCCTAGGATAGTTTGTGGTGTGAGCACTAGCATGTAACTCGGGATAAGGGATAACAAAATGCCAATTTAAAAACAAAACTAAAGCTCACTGTACTTGTTCACATACATATGTATATATATATATATATATATATATATATATATATATATATATATATATATATATATATATATATATATATATATATATATATAAGAATGTTGGGATACAGAACATGGTTTTGAATAAAAATTAAAAACCATCAACCTAGACTGTGTAGCTCTAACAATTCTAAAAATACCTACGGGCTATATGCGTTCGGCTCTCTTTATCGAAAAAGCACCAGTATGTGTTAGCTACATGAACTGGAGAAATCTATGACCCCAGTAATTCCAAAAAAATGTATGAAGTGTGAGATATGCACATGGTCATAAAGACCCTGACGTCTGAAAATGTGATTTCCAATATCTGTCCCCGGGGATCTCTACCTTCCACGATGAGCTACATAACCCTCTTTGAGCTCATTCATTTAGCCAAGGGTCATCCATTTAGGCATTCACCAAATGGTATTTTCAAATTAATTAAGTTAATATTTCAAGCCAATTCCATTGCTAATTTACCAATTTGACTCCAAAGTCCCAATTTAAAAACCACTAAATGGACAACAAGGCCTTTGAGAACCATTTTTATATTCCATTAACCTTTTATGTAATGTAAGGTTCCAAATTTTGGTTAAATCATGTATATATCCATGTTTCAAAATCAATTTCATAATGTGGGTTGAGGTTATTACCAATTCCAATACTAAAATCCATAAATTTGGGGGATCCACGACCCTCCGTCCCATTTGCCCATGCATCTAATTTTTTTAAAAACCATAAGTAAAAGCATGAATAAAAATTCCAAAACCATGGGAAAACTAACCATATAGTAATCATATAAAACCCTCAACCCATAACTTAAAACCTAATAATTTAATTGATATAAACCATGATTAAATACATACTTTTAAAAAAAAACAAGTTAGGGAAGAGATACATTCCTGAAAACATCAAAAATTTGGGGATGAAACCACACTCCGAGCCCTAGGTGACCAACCCTTAGAAACCCTAGCTTTGTCTTAACTTGGGAATTTGAGAGAGAAAAAAATTATTTTTGATTTGGTAAAAGATGAAAATAATACCCTTTTTAGGTTTTATGGTCGTGGGTTATAATTGGGAATAAAAGAAAATGACCAAAGTGTGCCTAATTAAAATGCAGAAAAAATGTCACCAGTCGCTACGAGTCAGGTAACGACTCGTGGTCACTAGTCATGAATTTTTACCCATACTCATATCTTGAAACCCCAAATCCTGATTCCTTACTATTAACGTCACGAGTCATACCCTATGACTCGTGACCTCACCCTTTGACTCATGGGGCCAAGTAATGATCATGACAAAATATTAGGCAACCCTTACTGTTATGACTACGACTTGTATTATACCACTCATGAGGAGTCTTCATGACTTGTCACCTGAACCGTACCATGGAAAATGATCTTGAAATCAAGAAATTCTTAGAGGCCAAAACCTAGGGTATTACATTAATGTTGGAGAGAAAATTTTTCTTAAGGTGTGTCCCATAAAGAGAGTTATAAAGTTCGGTAAAAGGAGCGATATCAGTCTTCGGTATATTGGTCCCTTTGAGTTTCTTATAGAGGTGGGTCCTATTACGTACAAGTTAGATCTATTGCTTAGATTGTTGGGAGTCCATATGGTATTTCATGTCTCTATGCTTAAGAGGCACCATTAGGGTGGGGACTACACCATTAAGCGAGACTTCGTTCTTTTAGATAAAGACTTGACTTATGAGGAGGAACTAGTAGCTATTCTTTATTGATATATTTGAAAATAGAGAATGAAGGAAATTCATTTGGCTAAGGTTCAATGGAAGTATCATATAGTTGAGGAAGCCACTTTGGACACCGAGAAGGACATACGAGATATGTACCCTTAATTGTTTGAGGATATATGTACTCTCTTCTATTTTTTAGCATATGTTTTTGAGTTTTATCATTTGGGGACAAATAATGGGTAAATTGTTATATGTTGTAATGCTCATTTTTTTCATAATGTATAAACCTCCCATTGAAAATTCCATAATAAATTTCTACCTGAATTTCAATTTGTAAATTTTAAGCTAGGCATGTCTTGATCAAAATCAAAGTGAGGTAGGGTATAGGGAAATCCAGAAATGATTTGGGAAAGTATAGTGGTGTTTGATTTGATTTTTATTTATCAAATACTATAAGAAACTCATAGGAATTTATGAAATTAAATTTGAGTTAGTAGAACTCCCGAATTTGATCTTAGCAAAAAGTACATTGTTTGAAATGTCTTAGATTTAAGGTGTGTTGCAAAAATTATGATTTTTGGGTGAAACTAGACATTTTTTCCCATCAATGTTTCTATAGAGACATTCACACTGCTATTGTAGGGTATCTCTATAGCGACAATCAAACTTGGTCAATGTCCACTGCTATAGTGGCAAAACTCGCAATTTTAATAAATTATTTTCCTAAAATAGTTTATTTTTCTAAAACTCATTTTGGGGCCAAAAAGGAGCGATTTGGGTGATTTCCACTAGATTTTTATTGTTTGGCATCGCTAAGGTAAGGGTATCTTCCTCGATAACTAGTAATTGATATTTAAGCCTTAGAATTATTAATTCATGGAATTTAGAGAGGGATTTAGGGTTGATTTTTGTTATTTTCTGGTGAAAGGGGGAGAATAAAGTAATAAGCTAATGGTTTTTTTATTATTAATGATTGATTTAATCTTGAATTTATTTAATTCGCTAATTTATCCATAGAATTGAAAGTTTTAGGTAAATTATAGTAGGAAGGCCCTAAAATTGGAAGGAAATGACCATGAACTACACATTAGGGGTTGAGTGTGAGTTATAAATCCCAATATGGTAGGTCATTTCATTAATTATGTGTTTATATGCATGTTCTAGACCAAGAGCAAGCGAAAATTGCACGGGAGCACAAATATCCGACTAAGAAGAGTTATGCAAGCTTAGTTCCAGGCAGGCGATGGTATTGTATTTTAAAATCCAATTTATGTTATATGTGTGTGTTAAGTACGTTGTAGTATGACTTATTAGTGCATGTTTTTTTGTGTGCTTGATGCAAATGATTTTACTTTGTTGTATGATTCTTACCTACCTTATTACTAAAATGGAATAATTTGGTACTTTGAATGTTCTTATGAGTTAGTGGTGAAACAAGGTTGGTAGATATTTGTGTTTGGGATTTAGTACATGGACAAAAAATTATCGACTATAGGTCATCTCTAGAGGGTGGATGTTTACCCAAAGCATTGATATTTGAGGGTCAGGTGAATTTGACAATTCCATGAGTGAACTAAGGAATATTTTTTGTGCGTGATAATTGTTTACATGTATTGACTTAGCTTGACTGAATGTGACTTGGTGATATTTTGTTGTCCTGTTGGTTGTAACCTTAAACTGCTCAATTGTTGTTTGTTATGCTAAGTATATTGTTGTTGAATATGGATTATCTTATTGTACTATAATTTTGGTATGTGTTCATATTCTCATCTTTATTTGCCAAATGAATCTACCAGTACACTGTTGCTTCTTGTGTGTCGATACAACACCGTTCTTACTTTTGTGAATACAATACATATTCTAGCGAATCCTACGAGACCTCACTTGTGATTCCATAGGTTGACTTCATATTTAATTGTGAGCAGCATGTTTTGGTCCACCATGAATCCTTCTTGGATAATAGTGTCTTTATTTCTGGACTTACATTTTTTTATTTTAGTTTTTGGGATTGCAACCCCTTTTTCCCAATCATTTGTAGTTTGGGAATGGATGACTTTCGATTCCTAGGGATGGTTTTGGTTATGTAAGATGTTATGTATTTTAGTTGTACTTAGGTTTTTTATTTAGAACTAAATATCTTTATTGATGGATTAGTTTTATCAACTCTTTAAAGCTGGTTTTGAGATGGAGTTTCAAGTAGATGGTTGTCCCACTGGGTGAGAATTGTTGGTTCCATTCACAACAGGTTAGGGTTATGAAAAAACTTACTTGGTAAACTATGAACCTTAAGGATGATCATAAAACGTAATCAGGACTGTCACACCCCTTTTTTCTTAAAACTCCAAAAAAGATATCATTTTAGGTTTGAAAGGATTTTATTATTAAGTGACAAAAAATGAAAATTCTATTCCGAAAAGGATTTTTTTATAATTAAATTCAGAGTCACCACTTGGCATAATACGGTGTGCCAAGTCACCTTTGGAAAATTCTTTTGGAAATGGTTTGACTCTTTAAAACTGGTTTGCGAACAGAGATTCCGGCTAAGGAATTCTGTTGGCCGAGGGGAAGGTGTTAGGCACCCCTCGATCCCGACCACGGTCTCTTGGCGGAGCATATCAACTAATTTGGCACTACGAATGTATAAACCACACAAAGCACGCAAAACAATCAATCAAGCAAAACAAAACAAAACAATCCAAAATTTAGCGCCCAGGCCAATTATATAGTCCAAAAAATAAAAAATGTAAAAATATAAACCTACGCTAACCTACACTAATCCTAACCATGCTCCAATGCTCTACCCGATGCCTCGGGCCTTCATCACGAATATCTTTCGCCAACATAATACTACGGGGCATTCCCCAGTGAATAAATACATGAAACCTCAGGGCATTCCCTGGCCAAATGAATACACTTGAATCCAATGTGATAAACTAAAAGACATTCCACAAATGCGCAACCAAACATTCAACGGAAACACCATTCCTAAATTTTTGCCTACCCAACCTATGTTTGCCTAAACCAATCGACGTATCATGATACTACCAAGATCAATTAAAATTCATTTCCAGTCAAACAACCCATGAATCAAGCTAACCAAAATTCACCAATTATATCAAGTTTTCAATTCTCACCCCCAAATTCCCTTTTAACTCTAATTTTTTTCTCAATTCATGATTTCTATTTCAATGAAATTAAGCAATAAGTTAATATCAAAGTATCAATTCATTACTAATCAAGATCAAACAACACACAAATTTCATCCAATGCACCATATTTTATCTACAATGAAATAAAAAGAGGAAAGGAATAGAAATGGACCTCAATGATGGTTTTACTCCGAATATCAGTCAATGGAGAGAAAGAATCCGTATGCTAAAGAACCTCGATTCGGAACCTCAACTCAAACCTCCAGCTCTGTTATGCATCCCTTTTACCATCTTTCAATGACCCCAAGATAAAATCGCTCAGAACAGACAATACACGAACAAAAATCCGCCAAGAGTAGTGAACCAACAAATATCCAAATTTTACAAGAAAACCATGAAAAAAGATGTATGGCTGGAACTCCAGAGCTCAGACGGTGGTAAAACTGATGGAAGAGGGTCAGATTTATGTGACAGCGAGTGTTTTTCGGTGAGATTTCACTGTTCTGACCGATCCCTATTGTTTTTAGTCCATTTTGAAACCCCTTTTCTCCTTAATGTGCGTGTATATTTTTGGGCGGGTGTGTGTGTACTGTGCGTCGACGACAGTGTTCTTTTTGGTGAGTATCAATCCGTATCAGTGCGAGTAGCTACTTGTGAGATATATGTTTGTGGATACGTACTATGGTGATAAATTTTATGGGTGCGGTCCGCGTTATTCAGAAAATAAAAATAAGAAAAATAGAGTGGTTCCTCTCTATCCTTCACTGGTGAGGATGAGTGTTAATATCAGTGAGCCCCTCAGTGAATTTTCTCGTGAGATTATTCTCTTGCTAATTGTGAGGGAGTGTGTATTTGTTATGCTCTGTGTGAAAAGAAGAAGAAGAAGAAGAAGAAGAAGAAGAAGAAGAAGAAGAAGAAGAAGAAGCCAAAAAAAATATTTTCTCCATTGGTCTCCTCCCCTTTACTATGCGTGTATATCAAAATATATAGAGAAGAAGATGGTGACATAATGGGTCCTTTTTTTTAGGTGTACCCATAGTCCCCTCCATATTTGTTATTTTCTTAATTGGTTTACAAAAATAAAATAAAAGGTGAAGTGGGGTAGGGTAGGTAGTGTAGAGGTAGGGTGTGGTTGGGAGTAGGTGATTAGGACAAAGTTTGTTAGGATAGGATCCAAACAAGATAAAATTTGTTAAAGGTTGTTATTTTTGTCATTTTATGGAGGGTATAATCACGTTGGTAAGGGTGTATGATAAAGTGAGGTAAAAATGAATAAAATTGGACTTAGGAGGGACAAAATTAGGTGTCTACAAGGACCATTCCTTAAAATAGTAGGTTTAATGTCTAGAATATTGGTTTTCAGGATTTTGAACAGACGATTGATACCATGATCATGACATCTAAGTACGATCGTGATGACTTATCTTTAGCTAACTCTCAAATGTCATCCCTCTAGATGTATAATGTTCGAATGATAAAAACCACAATCGTGGATACTGTATAGTTCATCTAATTTCATGATTTTTTTCTAGAAGACTCTTTTCTTGAATAGTATTTAAGAAAATTTTGGATTGTTCAGTATATCACCAATTTGTAACCCAAGATTCCAAACAATTGAGAATAAATCCACCAGGGCCAAAATACAATAGATGCAAGATAGAAAGGAGGGCTGAATGCTTTTTTTTTTGCTATTTTTTCATCTGTTAATTATTAATCAACCCATTCATACACTCTATGCGATCAAATATTTCCTACACACATGAGTTTTATACAAGTTATCAAACTTATGATCTTTCCATAATAATGCACATCATTTGTGGGTTCAATGTCGATTCCAATTCTAAAGTTTCTTTTCTCCACAATCCTTGCACAAGTAACATATGTTACCTTATAGAATAAAAAAGTACAAAATCATGGGTTGCCTCTCAAGATGTGCATAAATTAACGGCACCACACAACATGGCTAAGTTGGTTACTCAAACTTCACCAACTATCTCATGAGTTGCCCCTTATGAAGTTCCTAGTTTAACATCAAGACATTGCTCGGGTGTGCTTGAATGCTTAAGAACCATGTAGATCCACATCACATATCACTTTCACTTCATCGATGTCATCGAGGTAGTGTTTCACCCTTTGGCCATTCACCTTAAACTTCTAGCTTTATTTATTCTCCAGCTCGATTGCACCATAGGGGAACACTCTAGTAATTCTATATAGTTCTTTCCACTTTGACTTTATCTTGCCCAAAATTAACTTCAACTTCAACCCAAATAGCAGAGCTATATCGCTTGTAGTGAATTCTTTTTCTCAATCTTGTGATTATGTTACAATTTTATTGCCTCCTTGTACAAAGAAGATCATTCATAGGCATGGAGATGGAATTCATCCATATCATTCAAGAATTTAAGTCTCATCTTAGCCGTATCACTCCTTTGCAGATATAACATCTTGATTGCTCATAATACCTTATGATCAAGTTCAACAGGAAAGTGGCATTCTTTACCATACAGAAGATAATATGAGAAAGCACTAATACGAGTCTTGAATTTTATTCGATTGGCCCATAGTATATCATCTAATATTTTATCCTAATCCATCGTATTGGCATTCATAGTCTTTGCCAGAATGGATTTGATCTCACGATTGGATATCTCAACGAACCCGCTTGTCTGAGGATGGTAAGGAATTCCTACCTTACATTTAAAACCATATTTATTAAGCAAGGTTTTGAATAAAAGATTGCAAAGTGCAAGCCCCCATCATGAATAATAACCCTTGGTGTCCTAAATTTGAAAAATATGTTTTTCTTAAGAATGTTATGGCACTCTTCCCTTCATTGTTTAGAAGCACAACTATCTCTTTTCATTTTGAAATATAGTCAAAATCTAGAAAGATATACTTCATACAATAAGAGCTCACAAAGGGCCCCATGAAATCAATATCCCATAAATCAAAAGCTCAATCTCAAGAATGGTGGTCATTGAAACCTCTTGCCTTCTCGAGATATTTCCTTGCCTTTGGCATTGGTTATCAGCCTTGGCATTATTATGTGCATTTTGTAAATGGTGTACCAGCAGCAACCACATTGGAATATTTTGTACACAGATCGTGCACCACCATGATGACCCCTAATCGGTGATGAGTGACATACCTCTTCAACTCAACTTTAGGAACGTATCTCTAAACTACAAAATCAAATCTTATGATGTAGCCAATACCTGTTCATCCGAAAAAGTATCATCAATCTCAAGCTTATCCTTTAATTTCAACATGGTTGTTTCTTTAAGAAGAAGTGGTTGTCCACTTTATTCTTAGTCCCTTTTCGATCCTTAACCTCAAAGTCAAATTCTTGAATTAAAAGTAACAAACAAATCAACTATGTTTTTGCATCATTCTTTTCCATGAGGTAGCTAAGAGTTGCATGATCAATATACACAATTATTTTTGTTCCAAGAAAATAAAATTGAAATTTCTCAAATTCAAACACCACAACAAGAAATTCTTGTTCAATCACAGTGTAATTTTTTAGCAGGATTAAGTATTTTGCTTGCATAGTAGATGGGATGGAAGATCTCTCACATTTGTCCTAAGACTTCACCTAGCGCCAAACTACTAGCATAGCATATAACCTAAAACAACAAGGAACAATCTAGAGACACAATAATAGGGGCTCAAATCAACTTTGCTTTTAGGAACTTGAATGCCTCCAGACATGTATCATTAAACACAAACTTCACCTCCTTCTCCAACAACTTGAACAAAGGATTTGTAATTTTAGAGAAATCCTTGATGAATATCCGATAGAATCCCACATGCCCTAACAAGCTATGAATACCTTTCACAGAAATTAGTGGAGGCAACTTTTTAATCACCACAATCTTCGCTATGGCAACTTCAATACCCTTTTTTGAAATCTTATAACCAAGCATTATTGCTTATTTCACCAATGATATCAGCAATGGACCATATAATGGCCCTCTTAAACCTCTTCAAATAAGAAACTAAATCCTTAACTTGCCAATCTACCAAATTAACTATAATAATAACCAGCAAAGTATTGTTGGATACCAAAATTGCATAACAAATATGTAATGGAAGAGCTTTGAGCTCTAAGACTAGAGGCTCCTCCAGAGAAGGCCAAGCTCGTAGGGTCACTCCATTCTTCAAATCAAGATCTAACTTTTTGGTGTATAACTACATGAACCCTTGCCTATAAGTTCACTAACCATCTCATCATAACCCTCAAAATCATCATCCTCAGAATTCATAATTATTGTTGTATAGGCCTCAACTCTATGTCTCTCCTTAATAGGAGTTAGCAAGTCATCACCATCTATTGTATCTGTCACATTAATCACACCCATACTCTTTAGCTATTTTATAGATTGGCATACATTAAAGGTAATCTGGTCATTATTCAACCAAAAATTTATTTTTCCAATCATAATGAATGGTCTTCCTACGATAATGGGAACCTTAAAGTTAACCTCACAATGCGATCTATCATGAGAAGTCTCATCAAAGTATATTTAGGTTCCCCCAACCCCAAATATCTATAAATTTCTAGCAGCATCAAGTTAATTCTAGAACCCAAATCAGAAAAAGCATTTACAAAGTTGAAAGATCCAATAGTGTACGGGATCATGAAGGCACCAGGGTCTTTCATCTTCTCAACGAAGGATCTAGAGGCTATTGAACTATAATGGTGCACATTACTAATGGGCTCATAACTCACTGTCCTCTTATTAGTTACCAAATCCTTCATAAACTTTGAATAACCTAGTATTTGTTCAAGGGCATGAACTAGCGGTATATTTATCATCAACTCGTTCAACATAAAATACAAAACCCACCAATTTGTAGATAATCTAATTATCTTTCTAACGAAACTAATTTCACCTTAATCCGACACCCGAACAAAAAGTTATGGCTTTGCAAAGGGGTTTGCGTCCCCTAACAATTGCAAACGTTCACTGGAAAAGTTTTTCCATAGGGTGTGAACTGCAAACCTTAAGGATTTCCATAAGGTGTGCGACGTAAACCTTAAATTTTTCCATAGCTTCTGCGACTCAAACCCCATGGCACAATGACCTAGATATTTTGTTTTTGAGTTATTCCGAGGGCAACTAAGCCATTTGACACCTCTTAAATGTCCCTAAACATAACTACACGATATTTATAGATCCTAAATACTTTTTAACCCTAATAACATCATCATTTTATCATCTAAAACATAAAAGGACAAAAACTACTAGGGTTTGCAAAATCAAGATCAAAGGTTCAGTGTTTCAGCAATTTCTCTGTCGTTAAGGTATGTTAGATGTTCATCCATGGGTCCTTTTCACCCATGTAGTCCAAGAATTCATTTTCAAGTTTAAAGTTTTGATCTTTACATGTTATTAAGAATTATATCCATGAACTTCAATGAATCTCGACTCTATATCATGCTTATAAATTATTTTTGATGGAATTTGTCCATAACAGGTTCGAAGGGTGTTTTTTACATGTCATATCCTTAACCCATGAGTTTTAGCAGTAAAATTATGTTATTATCTCATGTTTAACTATTCCCATGCTTTAACTCTTGAACCCCATGTGTTTGATGAAATACCTAAATGATTGGGTTTTGAACAATGACAACTTATTACATGTTTACAATAAATTACCTCCATCAAAATCTTATGAATTTCAATCATGTATTATGTTTTCAAGAGTTTGATAGAAAGATCCCTTACACATTTGAAAGTTGATGTATGTTTATCTATACCTTGGTAATTTGGTTTCAAGTTATGATTTCAATTATTTTCATATGGAATGCATTATAGTATGTTTTAAATATTGTGGTTTCCATAGCATGTTCATATGATTTTAGAATAAAAGGCTCAATTTATGATTTATTTATGTGATCGTGCTATCTTATCATATTTGAAAACACCTCCATTCTAAAATCTTAACCCCTACGTGTTTGATAAAATACTTAAGTGAATAATTGTGAAAAATGATTTCCTTCCATGGTTTCAAAGATTTTTTGTGTCCTTGTCGATATTGATATCGAGTCCTGAGGGTTATGAATACTCAAAATATAGTTGTTTACTTAGTATCAGTATTTTTAGAATGGTTTCAGACACGTATAAGGATTATCAGTTTAGTCAATTATCGTGTTAGTCAAATTTAGACCAGTTCATTAATTCGAGTCAGTTCCTTCTTTAGTTAAACTTAGTTCAGTCCTATAATCAGTGTCAGTTCAGTTGGGAGTAGGATTCAGCACCGAGCGAACGTGGGGATAGGGGCATTCTTATTAGTATAGGGTTTGACCCTTAGTAGCAATCCCTGAGTTATATAACTACATAGCAAGCATAGGTTTGAGATATCTTCCTACTATTTTAGGGTTGACACATATCTCATGACTAGTTTAGGGTTGATACAACCATTGTTAGTACCCGTGGCATGGTTCTAGCACCCTTCCAATTGGGGTCATAGGTTGGACCCCTATTGTAAGACCCCGCAAAGTTTCCTCGTAGTCTAAGCCATTAGAGCCCGTCAAGTGAAGCCTAATTTCCCTCTTAAAAGACTAAGGAATGGATTCCAAAGTGTTTAGTGTTTAAAACATATATAATTTTCCTAATTTTGACTTTTTATCATGTGGGAAATTGAATTATCTTTCCAACGATATCCATTTCGTCAAAATCCAACACCGGAAGAGAAAGTTATGGCCGAATTACAGAAAATAGTCTGAACTACCCAGGTGCGACGGAAAGGGCTGACGGACCGTCGAGCTAGCGACGGACCGTCGCCCAAACTATCCCAGCAGCGGCCATGTGGCCAGATGCAATGGAATTACTGATGGACTATTGAGCTAGCAATGGACCGTCACCTATGCCATTGCAGCCAAGACAATAAGTCCCATTCTGGCCCAGGTGCGACGGTCATGCCGAAGGACCGTCGAGCCAGAGATGGACCATCGTACGAGCCATCACAGTTCCTATTCAGTATTTTTAAAAAGGACTTTTTGACCATTTTCTATGCTTTCCAACATCTAAATACACCTTTCCAAGGCAAAAACACCATATTATCCTCAAGTATAAAAAATTTAGGGTTTCTTGCAAAATTTACTCCCAAGAATAAGGTCCAAATCTTGCTCCAAGAAATTCAAGAATTCACCATAGTTTACAATTAAGTTAAGATTCAATACTCCCAAGTCAAAAGCTTCAAGAAACCTCATTCAATAGTACAAAAAAAGAGTCTCAAGCAAGCTTGTTCATCTACATTCAAAATCTAAGGTATGTCGAGTTTGAACAAGGACACTTCTTTCATCTTTGTGCCCAAAAGTTGTTTTATTTATGAGAATATATAATTTTATATGTTTTAATATGAAATTAAAGTATGGGTTTATGCCCTATGTTGTTATTCCTTGAGATTTTAATAGTTTCAATGTTCTAGAAATTGAAGTACATGAGTATGTTGATATTTTACGGCAAAATGTTGAAAATTCCAGATTTTCTATATGATTTATGAATCTTTAGGACATCTAGTATGCACTTTGATGAGTCTTAACTTGAGATTTTATTATGGGTCATTAAGTCCTACTTGAGATTTGTAATTTTTTGAACTTTTGTGCTATAAGCACCCATGAATTGAGCCCTTTGATATTATTGAGAAAGAGTTGGCCTTTCGGTTCTAATAGAGTTGAAATCCACATTGATTATGATTTAAAGCAAATAGAAATATGTTTTGGTCTTCATTATAGACCCTTGAGTTATTTTGAGGTGGATTTCCTAAGAGTTCTGAGCTGAGTATGGGAGTAGTATTTGGCACCGAGTTGGGTATGATTCCAAGGTCTCATACCCCAGAACTATGTGCCACCTTAGGTTCGAGATTTATGGGCCCAAGGCCAAGATAGTGATCACTAAATATGAGGTTCTACTTCGATGGCAAGGATAGAAAAGCTCTCCCCAATGTAGGCAAGGCGTTAGACTCCATGTAGCTCACATGGTTTATGTCGGTTAGAAGAAATTTCCAAGTTCCAAGTGTCCCGAGTCTAAAAGAGTTCCAGAGTTCCCAAGTGTTAAAAGTTTCTAAAAGTTCTAAGTCCTTAAGTTTTAAAGAAGTTTTACTCTCTACAAGATAAAAGAATGAGTTTGAAAGTATTGTTCAAAGCTTTCTTTAGCCTTGAAGTACTGAGAATAAGACGAGAGTATAGATTTTAAAGTTAAGTAGTCCAAGTTCTTTAAGTCCCAAAGTCCTATAACCTCTAAGTTTTAAAGAAGTCCTTTATTCTCCTTAATATAATAATACAAGTTTTGAAAGCTAATGTTTTAAGATTTCTCTTGCTTACAAGTTTTGAGAATAAGGTGGAGAATGCATATTTTTGAACTAAGTGTAATGACTCATGAGATTTGTGCTATATGCTTCATTATACATGATTTATGAGATTCAGATTTTAGTTTTTCTCAATCTATGTAAGTCATTCATATCGTCATGCATGTTCTATAAAGAATGATATCATTGTTAACTTAAATACATACACCACCATATACTCAGTACATCCTCAAACTACTGATCCACATACACATCTGTGTGCTACATTGTCTCATAATATAGGTACAAGTTGTAGCGCTTATACCATATTTAGACAGTTTGCAGCTTCCAGTCAGCAGGTGATGAGTCCATTTGATTCAATGTCTTGAGTTAGTTATATAGTTTGAGAAGTATTGTATTTTCTTTACTCAGTCGTATTGAGTTGGGATAGTTGGGAGTCATGATTCGTCTACCCATAGTCAATACTAGTAGAGGCTTCATAGACAGTTAATAGTGTCGATGTATTTTATTTCAGTTTTGTTCATAAAAGCAGAGTTGTAATCTTGTAAACTCAGATTTTTTATTGATCAAGTTCAAAGAAGTTTTATTGTTTCCGCCGATTTTGTTCAGATTTATGTATTTTATTCAGTTGTTTGTAAGTATGCCACTAGAAGGGTTAGATTGGGATCACTTATGACCCCAAGCAATGTGTGACGTCTCGGGACCCATTTTGGGGTGTTACACCTATCAACTCAGATTTAGGGCATGTCGGTTAGACAATACCTCCCACAGTTTCAATTTCAATATTCAATTTAGAACTCAGTTCAGTTTTGCTAGACCATAGCATATAGTTTATCAGTTATTCAGTTATCAGATTTCATTATTTTAGTTTACAGACTATTTTAGAATTATGTTATATACTCGGTCATGTATTATCAAATTTTATAGAATTCACGCATGTATATCAGTTATGCAGTTACCTCATCTACTCATTCAGTCAATCATTACTCATGCACATAACCCATGCATAATTTCCTAACCTCATCCAGCATACCAGTACATTCAAAGTACTAACCGCAAACATATTTCTTATGCTATGATGTCTCATATCATAGGTTCGGACGCTAGGTTCCTAACATCACTTAGTCATTTTAGTGCATCAGCAGTAGCAGCAGTGGTGAGTCCTCATATTTTGAGGACCTATTATATTTATTTTAGTGTTTTTAGTTTTAGTTGGGGCCTATCCTATCAACTCTTATTCAGTCAGTTTCAGAGGCTTTCGTACACTTTAGAAAATCAGTCAGTTTGTGTAACGACCCGAGATTACCCCCCTAGTCATCACACGGTGCTTAGGACCATAAGTGAACCCAAGCTAACCCTTGTACTGGCATACTGTTAAGCAACCAATTTAAATATGTAAAAAATGATTCAGTTTACTATGCAGAAATATAATCATGAGGAAATCTGAGAAAAATACAATACTGATATAATTTTACATTTTGATAAAATTGAAGAGCGAAACTGAAATTATATAACTGACTCTGACTAACATCTATGAAACCTCTACTATACTAACTATAGATAGCTGGGATGTGAATCCAACTACCACTAATCAATACATATGAGTAAGAAAGTAAATTACATAAACAACATCTAACAGAAGCCCCCGAAGTATGAGGACTTATCATCTGTTGGCTGGAATCTGCAACTGTCCAATTATGATATATTGACTACAACTGAACTGGAACCTACATTATTAAACAATGTAGCACATAGACGTATAAGTGGATCAGTACTTTTGGAATGTACTGAGTATGTGGGGGGTAAATGCATAAGTAAAACAATACCCCAATATTCATATAAACTTATAAAATGATGCATGCTAAGTATAAATGACTCATATTGGATGGAATAACTGAAAGCTGAAAATCATGAATCATGAATGACAAAACATACTGTATAAATCTTGTGAGTCAAAATACTTAGTTCTAAAAGTTGTACTTTTACTCTTTCTGCCAGTAGAGTAAGTAGAATCGAAGTTAATTCTGTTTTCAAATCATGTATTCTAAGTGTAAAAGGACTCACCTTTGTATTTGTAAACTAAAAGATAAAATCTCATAGCTAATGACTTAGGTAAAACAATTTCTGAATAAAATTGTGATCCTTTAAACTTAGTTTCTAGAAGCTATTCTGTTATTCTGTTTTAGGACTTAGGAAATTCTTTTAAAAGCTTCTCTATAATGGCTTAAGTTTTAGGCTTTAGGGAGTTTTTTCTAACTGACATAAACCATATGTGATATCATGGAGTCCAACATCTAGTTCCCCTAAGGGGAAAACCTCATGTCGGGGAGAAGTGTCATACTTTGACAAGGAGTATAACCTAAACTAAGTGATCACATCTATAACTATCATCCATATAGAAATAGGAATAATCTGAATCTTTACCTACGTTGGCTCGTAGTTCTAAGGTAGTAGGATGCACTAAACCCACACTTCCTGCTCGGTGCTAAATACTACTCCCTTTAATCTGTATGTTCATTCTGTAGAAAATCCACTTTAAAAAAACTAGCATAAGGGCATATAATGAAAATCAATTATGCATATGTCTGTTTTAAACTATAATCAAAATTAATCTGTTTTCCATAAACTATAATGAAAATGTAAAGTGGATTCCATATCTTAACTGAGGATCAAAAGAAGAAATCTTTTCTGAAAAATTTGAATATAAGCTAGTCATAGGGTGCTTAAAAGCAACATCTTCTTGAAACATCAATATTCAAACTAGGGCTTAAACCCATGCTTTAACTCATGTCAAATCATCACCATGTTCATGCTTGATAAATATGATCTTGAAATTTTTTTGACAATTCTATTCAAGACAATGCAATTTAAATTCTTTATTTATGTAAAACAAGCCGAACGTATGGACATATAATAATAGAGATGTAATTTATCATTCAAGTCACTAGTAATATCATAATCTGCAAATAATGATCACTGGGTATGAACCCTACATTGAAATTAATGTAAATTCATGTAAAAATAACATTAAAAGCTAGTTTTGGGCACAAGGGTAAAGGGGTTACCCTTGTTCATAACTCCACATGCCTTAATTGATTAAATTGATAAAGACACTTGACATTGAATTCTTATTTGTGCTCTTGAAGATTGTTTCTTGAAGATCTTGAATTGGGAACCCTGAATTTTGAAGTATCTTGGAAAAGAAACGGTGAATTTTGGAGTTTCTTGAAGTTGAATGTTAAAGCCTAGGGTTTTCTTGGAGGGTAATTTGATGAAAAATCCATATAATATACTTAGAATAGGTTAAATCGTTTGTTTTCACGAATTAGGGTGAGAAAAATTGACTTCAATACCCATTTGAAATTATAAAATTGCAGCTGGAGCCCGATTTTTCACCTCGGCGCTATCGCGTCGCATCACTGGAAGTGGACGAGCCCAATTTTACTCCCTAGCGCGACGCAGGGATATCGCGTTGTGTGACTAGAAATGGAAGAGTGCAAATTTGCACTCCTCCACAACACGGTGTTTGTCCCACCTCAATTTCTGACGTGGCAAACCACTGCCTCACATAAAAAATGTCATAACTTCTCACCTGGGTATCGAATTAGGGAGAGATCAGTATTGTTGGAAAGCTGACTCAATTATCTACAATTTAGTGGGTATTAAGCTGAAAAATTCAACATACATCAATGGTCATACCCCTTTCAAAGTTGACCCCTTATAGAATCGAACACCAAACTTTGAAAGAATCTAAGGTTCTTGGTTCAACTTGGCTCTAGGTGATTTCTATGAACATTAGTCATCTACTAAACACTCCACACAATAGGAGTTGAATTAAATTAAGAAAGTATGGGGTATTACATTTAAAGAGAGTCAAAAGTGATTAAACCCCTCAACACTTAACTTTATTTTCAGGTTCTAAGTGTTATAGGCACATACTAGGGGCTGAGCTGAACTAGAAACGTACGAGGTATTACAATATCTCCCCCTTGGAAACATTCGTCCTTGAATGAGACTGTTTAGACTAAAAGTACAATACTAAGGTAATTGAGCTCATATACTGAACATGCATGACTTGGAAATATGATTGCATAACTGAGTTTGAAACATGATACATAAACTGAATATCATAAACTAAATTGATTCCTTGAATACATACAATGCCATGAGAATGATTATAAGGCTGAGATAGAAACGAAAGAGTCAACTTATGCGTAACCATTACTCTAGGCTGGATCTGATTTCGTAAAGATACTGACTTGGCTGAAATACTATGGAAAAACAGAATTGAACACTAATGGACTAAATCAGGACTGAATATCTGAATTTGAAAATGATGCATGATGCATGAGCTAAGATGAATTTTCAATTTACATGGATGCGAACAAACTGCCTCTTGGAATGGCCACACTCATGAAACTTCAGATGATAAGACTATAGCGGAAGACGAAAAAACTATAGAAATTTGTCTGTCTAACTATTAAACTGATTGCTGGCTATACAGACTGAATTATGCTGAAAGCTTATACTCAACTATACCTTCCACTTCAAAACTGCACATCAATTGAGACTACAGAAAATATTCACATGGGCACTGATAACTCTACCTACCGAAGTCTGAGCTGAATCTAGTTCTCTCACTATATTCAAGCCTACCCGAATCTACAAAGTGCACACATCACACTTTAATACTAGTTTGAATCATGAATTCAATACACCCTGCACTTTCACAATTTCTCATCTCATAAATAATTCTTATTACCACTTTAACAGCTATATCTAACCTCTTACTAGGAATTCACTAACGTGCAATGTATTCATATACTTATACATCACTTCATAACCACATATGCACTTCTAAACAAACACCCATAAAAGTATCTTTCTTATATTCTCTAATACCTCTATCAATAACAACTTTCATGCACTACTCTTAGGAAGACACGCATAAAAAAAATATTCTCAACTAACCAAGTCATACACAAAAAGCTTCACCTGAATATTCCTTCAAACTTATAGACTTACATAAAACAAGCATACAACAATATTTCCCAACACAACACATTTACTCTCTCCCTTCTACACCATTGTTCATCATCACTATCATGACCTAAAGGGAGGTCATTGAAAGGTTGGAATATCCGGACCTGAAACATGAAGGGCTACTAAGCATAACTTGACACTTTATTGAGGCCTGAGGAATAGAGTATTCATGACATGGATTCATTACAGAAATCAAAACTGAGGATATACATGGCAAAATCTGCATTTCACTGACCATTTAAAGTGTAGCATGAGTGCCCAAAACTGAACATACTGTAAAGCATGATTACATGAGTCATGAGCTGCATGACCAGAGTATGGAGTTTATAATTTCCTGGAACACGATTCATACTGCTAAATGAACTAGAACTCCTCATACTAGGAACTGGAAAATTACACAATTCTCTATTATGCGCATGAACATGAACTATGATCATGGAACTGACATGTAAGGCATGAGTAGATATCGGGATAACTAAAGCATAAATACTAAAATAAGAAAGGGTTTGGAACTATCCTTCCTTACTATTTTTGTCACGTCGCAAAATAATCTCTCGACGTGACTGGCACCCGCAAAAACCACTTGTCGAGAGAACCAATCTTCCTTACACTTTACCATTTAATAAGCAACATAAAGATGTGCAACTCCAAAGCATCAATAAATAACGAATAATCATTCAAAAAAAATCCATAATTAAGCTATAAATCCAACAATTATTCAAAAACTAATTCTTTATTCCAAATCTCACTCTAAGACCATGGAGCATCTAAATAGATTTACATGAGTTCAACCTTCGGGTATGCAAAACCAAAGAAAAGAAACATAAACTAGATAGCTAAAGCTGAGATGAAAGCATCCACAAACAAATGCGAAGGCTCACCTTGATAATAGAATACTTACGAAGAAACCGTCACCCACGAGTTTCTCCTTACGTGTTAGTATCTGCAGACATGTAAGTAAGGAGTGAGCTATATATATATATAACTCAGTAAGATCATCGGCTCGCTACTTTAAGTACTAGGATCAGAAGATTAATGGGTTTTGGCTTTTGGCTTGCCCACTTTAATTATATTAATTAATTCTAATAATATAGGCTAAATGACTAATCTACCCCACATTAACAGTCTAAGTTATTACATTCTCCCCCACTTAAAATAACCTTCATCCTTGAACATGATAAGAATCATACAAGATACATCAAATGAGTGGAGAAATCTAACTCGAATGGGCAAGTAAAAAATGACATCGAATGTGAACAACCTAGGTAGCTTGGGCAAATAATCTGGAAACATACCAACAATTTCTCAAACAATAGGAACACTGCAAATAGTAACATTCTCAGCTCGTGATCATGATTAGAAGCAATAAAATTTGAACACCCATGATTAACCATTCGGCATGCCTTTACATAAAATATTATCTTTTTTTGAGTCACATGAGTCATGACTTTTCACATTAAGGTCGCTCTCCATAAGAAAATCAAACCTCATAAGCTTAGTATAATCAACCAAATCATAACATAATGTCAACCATTCTAAACCCATAATCAAAATAAAGTCAAACACAAGCAACAGAAGTAGATCAACTATGGTATCCCTGTACTAACCAATTATCATACAATCTCCATAAACTCTAATCACTGATAAAATGTCCTCCACTAAGGTCATAACTATATAGGACACAATAAGAGTCTCAACTTTTCCTTCTAAAAAAATAAAGCAATATATGGAAATACAAACAAATTCATAGAAAAAATATCAATAAAGAAATATCCATCAAGAGAATTAACAATATAATACCTGTGACAACTACATCAGGTGCCTCGTTATCCTGTCTAGCCATAGCGAAGAATCTCGGTGGCCCACCCCCTATTTGAGAAACCTACGCATCGTGTTAATTTTGTTTATAAGCACCCTGTGGAGCAGCTCTACCTAGCTGAGCTTAGGTTTGTGCTCCTGCAATATTCCTTTGCACCTGAGTAGTAGCTTGACTAGTCCTAGAATCTCCCTTAGGACAAAACTTAGCAATATGTCCTTTCTCACCACAAGTATAACAAGCCCTATTCATTTTGTAACAACGACCACTGTGATTCCTACCACAATTAGAACACCACAGATGTTTACTTGTTTGATAGGACCTATTACCCTTCCTCTGCATCTGTTGTTTACCCTGTCTAGCTGAATAACTGTTTCTCAAAAACCTGGGTTTCCCATAGTAAAAACTACCATTACCCCCAAATTGAGCACCACTAAACATATCTGAGTTATGTTTCTTCTTGTTTCCCTGATTAATTCTTTCCATATCATAATAGGACTCAGAACGAAGAGCGGTGTCAACCACCTTAGTATAGGATCCATTATGAACATCCCGTATCACTAGACCACGTTAACAAGCCTCAAGCCATCCACAAAGCTTGTTAATTTCTTTCTCTGATCTACAACCAAAGATAGAACATACCTGGACAACTCAGTGAACTTACCTTCATACTCAATAACTGCCATGGATCCCTATCGTAGCTCATTAAACTAGCAACTCATGTCATCTTATTTGCTCAATGGAATAAATATTTCTATAAACATGGCAGAAAACTCTGACCAAGTGATCGGTGGTATCCCTGCTTGTCTATCCCTCAAAATAGAAGTCCAACATACCTCAGGAGACCCTGAGAATAAAAAAGTGGTAAATTTTACACCAAGAGTCTCCTTCAATCCCAAGGTAGTCAGTATTTTCTCATAGCAATCTATAAATTTTTAAGGCTCAATAGAAGATGGTATAGCATCAAACTCCGGTGGCTTAAAATCCATGAAATTCTTAAGATACTTGGGTTGCCCCATAGCTGCAACCAAAAGATCAACTGATTGAGGTGCCTAAGAAGTCACAATATTTAACTGAACTTGTGTCTGCATTTGCAAAGTTGCCTGAGGAGATGGAGCTCAATCTTGATTAGGCACCAATGCCTCAAGTACATTCAACATTCTTACCACAATGTCAGCAGGCAATGCAACAGTAGGCATAAACAGCTGGCACTGCTGTTGGAACATCCCGATCAACCTGAAGCTGGACTTGCTCTGAAGCAATATCTCGGGGCTAACCCCTATTCCCAACTTCAGGGTGAGGACCGGTCTATGTTCTAGTTCAAGGCCTAGCCAGATGAGACCCAACTTGACCACCACCACGAGTAGAACTATGTCCAGCACCACATCCAGTAGGTGCATTAAATCGACTAGCATAGGAAGAACCTCATCTCTTAACCATCTGTGAATAATAGTTAAAGGTTAGACTAAATTCAACTCAAACGCACAAATAATGAATGAAAAAGGGAAAACTTCCTAGATATTCCATAGCCTCAATTTTATAAGTATGGGCGCGTACATACCCATGAACAAGAATCTACTAAACACTGCTCCATGAACAGGGACCTACAGCCTAGGCTCTGACACCACTTTGTCATGTCCCAAAATAATCTCTCGATGTGACTGGCACCCGCTAACACCACTTGTCGAAAGAACCAATCTTCCTTACACTTTACCATTTAATAAGCACCACAAATATGTGCAACTTCAAAGCATCAATAAATAATAAATAATAATTCAATAAAAAAAATTCATAATTAAGCTATAAATCCAACAATCATTCAAAAACTAATTCTTTATTCCAAATCTCACACTAAGACCATGGAACATCTAAATAGAGTTACATGAGTTCAACCTTCGGGTATGCAAACCCAAAGAAAAGAAACATAAACTAGATAGCTAAATTTGAAATGAAATCCTCCACGAATAAATGTGAAGGCTCACCTTGATAATAGAATCCTTATGAAGAAATCGTCACCCACTAGTTTCACTTTGTGCATTAGTATATGTAGACATAAAAGTAAGGAGTGAAATATATATAAATATAACTCAGTAAGATCATCGACTTGCTACTTTAAGTACTCCTGGGACAAGTATTAGAAATTACAACAACACCAAGAACGTAAAGTTATTTCACGCAGGAATTATATCATAATAAGATGACCAATGAGGCCCAAAAATCCTTCATCAAGAACCATATACTTAAATACAATTCATACAATGCACTTATTATAATTTGTAATTAAAGTAATTAGCCTACACCAGAAGTTTCGGGCAACATACACAACGCGCCAAATACATCAAGAGTATACACAATACTTGAAAGCATACAAAATGCCCTATATCAAATCAACAAGAATACAGAATACTCAAGGAAATCATACACAATGTCCCATATCAAATTAACAAGCATACACAATGCTTAAAGGAAGCCTACATAATGCCCCAATAAAATTAAGAAGCATACACAATGCCCTAATCTCACAATATATAATCATGTAACATCATGAAATAATTTATAACAAGAGAATTGATATTCTTAAACATAAATTATATACGGCTGGCCTTGAAGGCCACCGATTCTGCTAAGCACATGCTCGTCCCAACACATGAACCTTGCAGACGAAAACTCAATTTTAAAATAATATTTGAAAAGCAAGCACTAAGCTTAAAGTCTCACTTACCTCACTAATAACAAGTTCTCCAACCCGGCAATGTGTGGACACCAACCAAATAGCCTCCAGTGGCTTCAATCTATGCAAAAATATTAATTGTTGATATCAATTATACTAGTCGGGATCAAGCATCAATATCCGCAGCTATAAGTCTTATTGTTACTCCTTAATATCTCACACCTTAACCATGAATTAGAAAGTTACAAATATCCCAACCTGCTATCCAAACATAGTACTTCCAAAAAAGATGAATTGTTCGAACAAAGACATCAAATTTTTTGACCAATATCTCTTCCTCTTATTAATAGAGCCACAATTATAGCCATATGGGTTTCTCATTATTAGTTAATTCCCCAATCAAAATATTTATTTCTCTACTCTTAGAAGTAATAGTAATCAAAGTTAAAATTGAATAAATAGGAAAAAAATCTAATGAATGGTTGCTTCCCAGTGCTAAGTTCTAATAATATTTGTTTGTCTAGCTCTACTATCAGTTAATCACTGACCAACAATTTAGTGCTTCAACCATCAACCTACTATTAAAGCTTTATTTTATACGAGAACTCCAATTCGAGAAAAGTAACCATGAAGAATGGGAATAGTTGGTACCTGCTACTAGTCTTCTGAAAATTCCCAATTTAGTGGACAACTCTTTACATTCAATTTTCCAAGTCTCCAAGCCACAAAAAAAACTAGTTAAAATCGTGTGCTTTCTTTCTCCCCAAAAATAATGAAACAGAGAACCCCTTATATTACAAAGTCGTGAGATCTGAAGATTAATGGGTTTTGGCTTTTGGTTTGCCCACTTTAATTATATTAATTAATACTAATAATATAGGCTAAATGACCAATCTACCCCTCAGTAAAAGCTTGAGTTATTAAAGCTATTCTACAACATACTGACATCCCTACTAGAATCTGAAAGCTTGACTTGGTTACTTGGTCTATCATCTCCCCCTTAGCTTTAAGCCATCATTCTAAGTCTATGGAACCCTTTACTAAACTCAAAAATGAACTACACTCACTGCACTCCAGATTCTGGAATACAACAATACATGTAAATAATAAAGTTACTCTGAAAGACTACACCTGAAAGTGTAGAAAAACACTACTAATACTTCCTTCTGAGATACAAATCTATCTTTCTATAGCACAGTAGTCATCATATAATTACTTGAAAACTTACTAACTTAGAATCTTAATGACTATCACCATAGCTGGTGTTCACACCGTCTAGAACTTCAACTCTTATTTCTATTAGCTCAATCTTAAAAGATTCAAACTTAGATTCTAACACTTAACATGGATATCCCTAAACCTTTAATGAACCATATTGCTTCTATCATAGCCTACTAATATCACATCTCTAAACTCATATTTTTTCCTAAACCATGAGAATCAAGATCATATCAAAAGTCTCAATATTATCAATCATAAATCTTTAACTTAGCTATTAAGAATACCATATACTATATCATTAGTCTCTTTCCACTTAGAAACTCAAGGGTAAAACTCACCACACATAACACATAATAGCCTTATAAAACAATGCAACCCCATATCACCTTTGGGCACACCTCTACAACATACTTAATTATGAATAACTGAACTTTAACTCTTGTATACACTGTTCAAGGCAACTAGATCACTTCCATATAACTAGAATCACTAACCAAGCAACCATTATATCCACCTTGATGATCATCCACTATTCAATCTTAGTGTCTAGTGCTAGAAATTCTTAACAACCCAACCTCATATACTATTCTCACTTGGAAGCTATAAATAAGACATCAAGAAACTAGAGCGCCATAACAACCATAATCGATCACAATCCTAAGGTATACTTTATTAAAATCCATTAGCACACCCTCTTTCTACATATTATGACTATTTACCTATCCGTACACCTAAATTACTTTCATAGCTCTATAAGTTTCAACTAAACTTCCCTTTTATAACCTCAAGGAAAGCTTAAATCAACAGTACTCAACCACCAAATACTTCATTAATATCCTATATTTCTAACACAACAAATATCATCAATAACCCCTTTCATACTACAAGCAAACTATAATTCACCTTAACTAATAACTCCTTCTATATCTTCCACTAAACTAATATACCAGGACATATCACCATAACGTATTATAGCATACATAAGTTTATCTCCATACTTTCTATCAAACGTCATTCCTATTTTTTGTCACTGCACTTCTAGACCTATACTTCTAATTATAAGAAGGGCCTACCATTTATGAATCATAACACTCAAGGTCACAACATCCCTTAAATACAAACTCTATTTAACACTTTGGGTTCATACCATCTCCTCTCATGAGAACTATCTGGATAAAAGGGGTTATTGAGAAATCTAAATACATAATGTATTCTGTATTAATTGCACAACTCATATGGATGAGGACATAATCTTTTTAACTTAAGGAACTTTTAACACACTAGCGAGCTCTTCTCAAGCCCCTTTGTATGACTTTATAAGTTACTGATAGTAAATCTGAGAGCATCATCCTGGGAGGAATTAGAATTTAGTACTCAGGTTATCTCAAAAGGTTATGGGTGGAGAATTATGGGGTTACACACAAACTGACAGAAGTTTATGAGAAAACAACTTTACAACATAATCTAGAGCATGAAAAAAGGAAACATTTCTTAAATGCCTTGTAGCCTCTTGAAAAAAAAATATAGATATCTCTGTACCATTCTATAAGACTCTACTAGACACAGCTTCATAGACACCCTAGGAAACTTGAACTCTGTGCTCTTATACCAAGTTCGTAACGATCCGAGATTACCCCCTAGTCATCACATGGTGCTTAGGATCATAAATGATCTTAAGCTAACCCTTGTACTGGCATACTGTTAAGAAACTAATTTAAATATGTATAAAATGACTAAGTTTACTATGCAAAAATATAATCATGAGGAAATCTAATAAAAATACAATACTGATATAATTTTGCATTCTAATATAATTGAAGAGCGGAACTAAAATTACAGAACTGATTATGACTGAGATCTATGAAGCCTCTACTATACTAACTATAGATAGCTCATATGCAACTCCAACTACCACTAATCAATACATATGAGTAAGAAAGTAAAGTACATATATAATATCTAACTGAAATCCCCAAAGTAGGAGGACTCATCATCTGCTGGTTGGAATCTGCAACTGTCTAATCATGATATATGGACTGCAACTGAACTGGAACCTACATTATTAAACAATGTAGCACATAGACGTATATGTGTATCAATACTTTTAGAATATACTGAGCATATGGGGGTAAATGCATCTGTAGTATAACCTGAGCTAAGTGATCACATCTGTAACTGTCATCCATATAGAAATGGGAATAATTTGAATTTGTACCTATGTTAGCTCAGAGTTCTGGGGGAATTAGGATGTGTTAAACCCACACATCCCGCTCGGTGCTAAATACTACTCCCTTTAATTTGTATGCTTATTCTTTAGGAAATTCACTTTAAAAAAATTAGCATAAGGGTTTATAATGAAAACTAATTATGGATTTGTCTATTTTAAACTGTAATCAACACTAATCTATTTTTTATAAACTATAATTAGACTGTAAAGTGGATTCCATATCTTAACTGAAGATCAAAAGATCAAATCTTTTCTAAGAAACCTTAATATAAGCTAGTCATAGGGTGCTTAAAAGCAACATCTTCTTAAAACATCAATATTCAAACTAGGGATAAGTACCCATACTTTAAATAATGTAAAAACATCACCATGTCCATGATTGATAAATATGATCTTGAAATTTCTTTAACAATTCTAGTCAAGACAATGCAATTTAAATTCTCAATGTATGAAAAACAAGCCCAACATATGGACATATAATAATAGAGATGTAACTCATCGTTTAAGTCACTAGTAATATCATAATCTGTAAATAATGATCATTGGGTATGAACCCTATACTGAAATTCATGTAAATTCATGTAAAAATATCATTTGGGCACAAGGGTGAAAGGATTACCCTTGTTAAAAATCTCACATACCTTAATTGATTAAATTGATGAAGACACTTGACTTTGAATCCTTATTTTTGCTCTTTAAGATTGTTTCTTGAAGATCTTAAATTGGGAACCTTGAATATTGAATTATCTTGAAAAAGGTACAGTGAATTTTAGAGTTTCTTGAAGTTGAATGTTGAAGCCTAGGGTTTTCTTGGAGGGTAATTTGATGAAAAATACATATAATATGCTTAGAATAGATTAAATTATTTTTTTCACAAATTACGGTGAGGGAAATTGACTTAAATACCTTTTTGAAATTTTAAAATCACGATTGGAGCCTAATTTTTTACGTTGGCGTGATGCGGCGCTGTTCATCGCATCACTGGAAATAGACGAGCTCGATTTTACACCATGGTGTGATGTGGTGCTATCCGTTGCACCACTAGAAATGGACGAGTGCCAATTTGCACTCCTCCATGGTGCGGTGTTTGTCCCACCTCGATTCTGACGCGGTAAACCACTGCCTCACACGAAAAATACCATAACTTCTCACCTGGGTATTGGATTAAGGAGAAATCAGTATTATTGGAAAGATGATTCATGTATCTGTAATTTGGTGGGTCATAAGCTAGAAAATTATACACACATCAATGGTTATATCTCTTTCAAAGTTGACCCCTTATAAAATCGAATACCAAACTTTGGACTAATCTAAGTTTCTTGGTTTAACTTGGCTTTAGGTGATTTATATGAACATTATTCTCCTACTAAACACTTCACGCACTAGGATTTGAATTAAATTAAGAAAGTATGGGGTATTACATTTAAAGGGAGTCAAAAGTGATTAAACACCTCAAGACTTAACTTTATTTTCAGGTTCTAAGTGGTATAGGCACATACTAGGGGATGAGCAGAACTAGGAACATATAAGGTATTACAGTTTGTCATTACTTTTATTAGTTCACAGATAATTTTTTTCTGCTAGTTGTGTTTAGACATGATTCAGAAATATTTTAGTATTTAAAACCTTATGGTGAATTCAGTTATTCCACATATCTGTATTTTTTCATTATTATTCAGGGCTCACAACAGGTACCATCTCATGGTTTAGCTTGTGGTCACTGGTAATTGTAAGCAATGTGTGGTATCCAGGGTGTACTCCTGGGGCATTACAGTGGTCTTCGATCCTTGGTGTACTTGACATACCCGTCATGAACATGTGCAAGTTTGGGTTATGAAAAAGTTGGTATCAGAGCCTAGGTCATGGTTAATTAGGTGTCCACTAAGCCATGTTAAGTAGAGCCTCTTTTATAGGTATGTAGTGCTCCACATTTATGAGGAAGAGGCTACGAGACATTAGGAATATTTTTTTCTCGTTGTTCTATTTTTGGGCTTAGAGTCTAAAGCATTGAATCTCCTTTTATTCCCATTTGTTTGTTTTTCAATTCATGACTCCCAGATTATCTGAAGCTCGCAAAAACTCCTTTGTTCCACCTAAGGACAATGCAGATGGAATCTATCCTACTTATAGGGTACAGACTTGGTCTAGGGTTGCTATTTGTAATTGCCCCCATGGAGTTCCATTATTCTCCACTAATCATTCTTCATCTAGTGACGCTTATGCTCAGTCACCCCAAGGAGATATTACCAATGTCAAGTTTCATTGTTCTATTCATTTATTTATCCAGTTTGTGATATCTTAGTTACGTCAGTCGAGTCCTATTGCTGCTACTATAAGATATTAAGAAGCTACTAGAGTTGGCCAGTTTATGAGGTTGAATCCTCCTATTTTCACTGGTACTAGGGTTGAGGAGGATCCTTAAGGTTTCATAGATGATATGGAGAAGATCTTTTGGGTTATACATACTATTGATGTAGAGGTTGTAGAATTCACTGCTTATCAATTGAAGGATATAGCGTAGCAATGGTATGAAGAGTGGGAGAAACTTAGGGGTAATGATGTTGAGTCTAAGGAGTTCATGAATTTAAAATAGGGGAAAATAACTGTGAAGGAATATGCCTTGAAGTTTCATCAGTTGCCACGTTATGCTCCTAATTTAGTGTCTAGTGTAAGAGTTAGAATAAGGAAATTTTTTTCTAGGTTGTCCCATGGTTTGATTTTAGAGATCAAGGTCTTTTTTTAAACAAAAATAGAGAAATCTATAGACTTGTGGTGTACATACAATAAGTTGAAGATGAAAAAAAAAAGCAAGATAATATGGGAGAGAGGCAGAGTAAGAAGTTTCAGTACTCAAATCAGGTGGAAGGTCAGCAGCAAAGTGGTAGAGAAGGTAAAAATTGTGTAATTTGAAGTGGGGAAATTTTGGTTTCTATTCGACGGCTAGTGCTCCTTATCTAAATTCATTTGATGATCATTATTTTTAGGGTAGTGATGGTCCTAGGGCACAGGGTGTCTAATCTCAAGCCCAGTCATCTCCATTTTATCCTTCATATCAATTTTATGGTCAGTTGCTTTGTGGTTTCTATGATAAGGGGAGGCCATTGTTTTAATTGTGGTCAACCTGGACATTTATAGAGAAATTATCCCTTGGGTGAGGTTACTTCGGGAGACAATAAGTTTCTTGTGGCTACTTTATCAGCTCCAACACTAAAAGGCACCACTTCTAGTATCGGCCCTAGGCAGAATCGTCTGTATGCTCTTGCCATATACTAAAAGTCTGAGGAATCTCCTGATATCATCTCAGGTACATTATAGCTCTTTTCTTGTGATGTGTACTATTTACTTGATCCAGGGTCTACTCATTCTTATATGACCCCATATATGACTATATATTTTGGTTTTTATTCTGAGTGTATTTTTGACCCTTTTTCTATATTTACCCCGATGGTTAACTCTGTTATGGCTAAAAGGGTCATTAGGGGTTAGGTCGTATCTGTCTGTGGTAGGGAAACTTTGGTAAATCTGATAGAGTTAGATATGGTGGATTTTGATGTTATTTTAGGAATGGATTGGCTTAATTTGTGCTATGCCTCTTTAGACTGTCGAATTTGTAAGGCTATTTTCAAATTTCCTAATGAGTTAAATAATGAGTACGAAGGGAGTTCCCTAGTGCCTAAGGGAAGATTCATATCTTATCTTAGATCCTAGAATTTAATTTCCAAGTGGTGTCTTTATTATTTGGTTTGGGTTAAATATTCTAAATCAAAGGGATTGCTGTTACAAATCGTTCTTGTGGTTAATGAATTTTTTAAGGTCTTCCCTGATGATCTTCCTGGTGTCCCTCCCGAAAGGGAAATTGAGTTTTGGATCGATCTTCACCTAGACACTCATCGTATCTCTAACCCTCTCTATGAAAAGGCTCTAACTGAGTTAAAAAAGCTTAAGGAGTAGTTGAAAGATCTCCTTGATAAAGTTTTATCCACCCTAGTGTATCTTCATAGGGTTCTCCTATTCTCTTCGTGCGTAAAAAAGATGGTTCCCTTCAGATGTATATTGAATATAGCCAGTTGAATAAGGTGATGATGAAGAATATGTATTCTCTCCCTAGGATTAATGACCTGTTTTACCTGCTTCAGGGTGCTAAGTACTTCTCTAAGATTGATCTTCGGTCTGAGAACAATCAGCAAAATATTAGGGAGGTAGATTTCTCTAAGACTGCTTTTTGAACTTGATATGGTCATTTTGAGTTTTTGGTGATGTACTTTGGTTTGACTAATGCCCCGGTGGCATTTATGGTTCTTATGAACCAGGTATTACATCAGTTCTTAGCTTAATTTATGATACTGGTTAATTTTGGTGTATTCAAAGAGTAAAGCAAATCATGTTTATCACCTCCGTATAGTGTTGCAAACCCTTAAGGATCAATATTTGTATGCTAAATTTTCTAGGTGTGAGTGTTGGTTGAATGTTTTTACTATTCTAGGTCGTGTTATTCCTAGTGAAGGGATCATGGTGGATTCACAGAAGGTTATAATGGTTTAGAAGTGGCATATACCCATGACTCCAATCAATATTTAGAGTTTCTTGAGTTTGACTGGGTATTATAAGATTTTTATGGAGAGCTTCTCTTCGATTGATACTCCTTTGATGAAGTTAACTCAGAAGAAGGTAAAGTTTTTGTGGTCGGATTCTTGTGAGGTAGTTTTTAGAAGTTGAAGGATAAGTTGACTTCAGCTCTAATTTTAGACCTACCCGAGGGTATAGATTGTTTTGTGGTTTCTTATGGTGCATCTAGTGTGGGGCTAGGTTGTGTGTTGATGCAGCGTGACCGGGTGGTGGCGTATGTTTCTAGGTAGTTGAAGGTTTATGAGAGAAATTATTCGACTCATGACTTTGAGTTGTTGGTTGTAGTATTTACATTAAAGATTTACTAACACTATTTGTATGGAGTTCATGTTGGCGTATATTATAATCATAAGAGCTTGGAGAATATATTTACCCAGAAGGAGTTAAAGCTCAAGCAAAGGAGATGACTTGAGTTGCTCAAGGACTACATATGAGTCTCCATTATCATCCAGGTAAAGCTAATGTGGTTGTTGATGGCCTTAGAAGGATATCTATTAGGAGTCTATCTCATGTGGATGAGGAGAAGCGTGGATTGGTGAAGGATATTCACCGTTTGGCTAACCGTGAAGTTCGTCTTTTGGATTCCAAAAATTGAAGTGTGTTTGTTCAAGAGGTGGTGAATTCATCTCTTAGTGCTAAGGTAAAAGAGAAGCAGGTTTTGGATTCTATCTTCACGCAAATCAAGGATGATAAGGGCCAACAGAAAGTTATGGCTTTCTAGATTAGTGGTGATGGTATCTTGTGGTACCAAGGTAGATTATGTGTTCCATATGTTAATGAATTATGACAGAGAATCTTGGTTGAGGCCCATGAGTCGCGGTATATGGTTCATCCTGGATCGATGATAATGTACCATGATTTAAAGGAAATTTATTGGTGGAATAACATGAAGCGGGATGTGGCAAATTTTATGGCTAAGTGCATTGTGTGTCAACAAGTGAAGGTGGAGCACTTGAGACCCGGTGGGTTATTTCAAGAGATTAAGTTGCCTGTGTAGAAGTGGGAAGTGATTACTATGGATTTTGTTAGCAGTCTTACACAGTCTCAAATTCAGATGGATTCGATTTGGGTCATCATAGATAGGATGACTAAGTCCACTCACTTTCTGCCAATAAGAACTAATTATTCTGTTGAGGACTATGCGAAGTTGTTTATCCAAGAGATCTTGAAGTTGCATGGTGCGCCTATTTCAATTATTTTTGATTATGATACTCAGTTCTCATCATATTTTTGTTGTTTATTTCAAAGAGGTTTATGGAATAAGGTAAACCTTAGTATGGTTTTCCACCCACAGACGGATGGACAAGCGGAGAGGATGATTCATACATTAGAAAATATGCTTGTGTGATTAACTTTGGTGGTAGTTGGGTTGAATATTTTTCTCTCATCGAGTTCACGTATAATAATAGCTATCACTCTAGCATTGGAATGAACCCTTTTGAGGTTTTGTATGGTTGGAGATGTCGTTCTCCTATTGGGTGGTTCAAAGTTGGTAAGACAAGGTTATTTGGTACTGATTTGGTTCATCAAGCAATAGAGAAGGTGTAGGTGATTCAGGAAAGGCTTAATACCGCTCAAAGTCACCAAAAGTCCTATATGAACGTGAGGCAAAGGGAGTTGGAATTTAAAGTTGGTGATTGGGTATTATAAAAGGTGTCTCCTATGAAGGGAGTGATTTGGTTTGGTAAGAAGTGGAAGCTCAGCCCCTTGTATGTTGTCCCTTACTTAATTTTGAAGAGAGTGGGCAATGTGACCTATGAGTTAGAATTGCCTTCTAGTTTAGGTTCCATTCATTCGGTCTTCCATGTTTTGATACTGAAGAGGTGTGTAGGTGATCTGTCCTTGATTGTTCCTCTTTAGAGTGAGGGTATTTCAGATTCCTTGTCTTGCGAGAAAGTCATAGCTAAGATTTTGGATCGTCAAGTCCATTGATTGTGGACTAAGGATGTGGCTTCCGTGAATGTTGTATGGAGGAACCAAAAGGTTGATGAAGCTACTTGGGAAGCCGAGGAGGACACGAAGTCCAAATATTCGTTCTTGTTCCCCGTTTTGGATAATCGTGCTTGAGGTATGTGTTTTCTTAACATCTTTATTTTTTATCTTTGTTAAGGGTATGAGTGGGTGTGTTTGTGTTAAATCGTGCTAAAGGATGCCTTGAACCATCATTCGATGATGAATTATCCTAAGGGGGAGAATAAAACATTCCAGGTGTTGGCCTCTGAGAAATTTTAAGTTTTAAACTCACTGTCTTGACTACAACTCACTGTATGAGTTGTAGGGTCTCTATATGGGTCTTGAGATCCCAATCGTAGAATGTCTAGTATGCTTTTCTAGTGTCGAACTCTTAGTACAACTTGTACCTCATGAGTCATTAGCACTCGTTACGAGTTGTATAGTCCAAATTGTTGGCCAACTAGTGTACTATCCCAATGTTTCTATGTCACTATGACTAGACTCAATAAGTCGTATAGGCTCATTACGAGTCGTAATATGACTTTAGTAAGGTAACTTGTGTAGGGCCTTGGTGGTTCTATCTTGATTATGACTTGGACCCTATGATTCGTAGGGTCACGTTATGAGTGGTATGGTGCTTCTCATGACTAAACCAGTATGGTGCCCATGGGCACTGTCTAACCTACGACTAAGAGCCATGAGTCGTAGGGTAGTCATAGGGTAACCCAACGAGTCGTAAGATCACTCGTAGCAACTGGGCGATAGTTTTCAACTTTTATTTAAGGGGCATTTTGGTCATTTCCCTCATTACCTCCTTAGACCCCAACTTCATAAAACACCAAGGAGGGGTTATTTTCAACACTTTAATATATCAAATACTCTCTTCACTCTCTTAGATTCCCTATTCAAGACAAGGTTAGGGTTTCAAGGAAAGTGGCCATCTAGGGTTCTAAGGGTGGCTTCTTCTTCATGTTTCTTGGTGATTAAGGCATGTATCTCTCTCCTTAAACTTGGATTTTTTTAATGGCATTAAATTGGTTTGTTATTCAGATAGTTTGATGTTAGGTCTTGAATTATGGGTTGAGGGTTTTGGATACAAATTTTTTAGATGTCTTTCCCATGATTATTATTAATTTGTTATGTATTGAATTGTTGGTGTGTGCACTCATTGGCATGCATGGGAATGGTGAATGAATTTAAAGGTACAAGGATTCCCGGAATAATTGGAATTTTGTGTTGAAACTGATAACAACCCCAACCCACTTGCATAATTAGTTTTGGAATGTCATTTATTAATTGGTGTGACTTATTTACTTAATATTAATGTGTTGAATAAATGTCTGAATTATTAAGGATGGCTTTGAAAACCTTGTGTGGTACAAGGATTACCCCTAGTTGATAATAATGGTCTTGAAAACCTTGTGGGGTACAAGAAACCCCCCAAGTTGATTTTAATAATGGAGTCTGGGGTACAAGGATTCCCCAAAGTGTTGCCTTAATGACATTGCTTGCAAGCTATAGACGGTATGAAGATCCACTTAATGATTCCTTAATAATTGATTCCTAAATATAATGGTTGGGTTATATGTTAAATGTTTTAATTGGACTTAATGGGGGTTGTGTTAGCTAGTTGTGAAGGTGTGAGTCCCGAAAGACTGATACTGGAAACTCATGTTTGCCGATATGAAGGTAGATCTTGATGACCGCGTGCTTATATATAGATATGTGTGTATTTTATCATGGATGGTGAAGAGTATGAGGATTCCTCGACCTTCTATGATATCTCTGATTCGTGCGGCTAACACGCAATGGGCTCAACCAGGGGGAGACACTGTACCCGTATAGCCTGTGGATAGTTTTATGATGGTCAAGCTTCACAATCCAGGTTAAGATTTTCAAATTACATACTAAGCCTTGTTTCCTACCCCGATACGATATATATATGTATACACATATGCTTGTGCGCAGTTGGATTTTTAAACTGATTTTGAATTATTGATCATGGCATTACTTTATACCTTATCCCGGAGTTACATACTAGCACTCAACCCACTAACCATCTCTAAATGTTGTATCCTCATGTAATGCAGGCACCAGAAATACTTCAACTTTTTCTGCACAGTGACTCCGTGATCGTGGGATAGCTCGTGGGTTGGATTGAAGTGGTGAGCTTCCATACTTCGGAAGACCTCATTTCATGTTTTCGTTTCCTGTAGTCATAGATAATTCATTTGGCTCTTTATGGCTATCGTCGGGGGCATGTCACAACTTATATTATTTTTGAATTAGTATAGGCTTTGTAGATATTACTATGGATTGGGTATTGATATTGGCACTCTTAGATGTCTTTGAGTTTATTATTTTCTATCCTATTATATGTTCGAAATTCAGCTGCTGCTAAATATGTTATGCTCTATTTGGGATCGGCAAAGAGAGTGGTCTATGGTCCTCGGTGGACTTGAGATACCCATTATGGCCAGGACCTGGTTTGAGTCGTGACAATTTCATCTATAAAGACCTAATAAACATATCATGTTCAGTCCCAGTCATTATAGGACCTAATATCGGGCGAGTAAAAACCTTAGTCCTTGAGACCTCATCTATCCTAAAAATAAAGTTGTAGCAGGCTGCATCCCTAAAAACTAGTGAGCAGGTGTTGTAGGCGAGACTCTCGTATCTGTATCCAACTCAAAAAAGTAAGAACCTGTTGTATCAACTCAGACGATATTTGTTGAGTAGTGATATCGATATTTTGATAGTACATTTAAGGCTTTCGACTAGGAATAATTGTAAGTTCTCAAGCAACTCTTGTTACTTTTAGTCATTTTTTCTTTTACCATGCTAACAAAGCTAAGAATCAGCAAATAGGAGAAATTGATCTTAAAGAAAGCAGTGATGACTAAGTTGACAAGACATCACACTTGTGCAGGCACATTAACTACCTTCCCAAGATTAAGTAGAATGTGGAGTAAAGAAAAGTTAAGTGGCGTCCAAAGATACAACCGCCAAGCCTGTGAGGCGTCTTCACCTTAGGTAATCAACCCTAAAAAAATACTATACATATAATAGGCAAGTAACGGACAAAATAATGAGATGTCAACCTTATGATAAGTCGTCAACTTCGCCATCACATGCGAGCTGGGAAAACTCTTAGTTTCAATTTTAAATCAAAATTCCCATTTACCATAAATTGTAACTAATGGAGTATTTTTCTACATCTCATGTTAGATAAAAAAAAAAATACTCTTGTCTTGAAATTCTTGGAGATTTTTAGCGCTTACTTTAATTTTGAAAGATGATTTGATTGTTGAGTTCATCTATTGAAAGGGTAATCTTCATTTATGTCTTCAAATATTCTATTTTTTTTCTAAGGTGATGAGTGGCTACAACGCCACACATAGGGTTGTGGGATCCGTGAAAAAATAACAACTCCAGAGTAAATTTAATTTGGATTTGAATAATATTTCTGTATGTCTTAATAGAATTTAAATGGTTGTAAACACTGGGACAAAACTTAGGTTTAATTTGCTTGAAATAAGAGGTTAAAATTAGAAAAAAGACTATTAATAAGGATTTAGAGTTTTTAACCTTCATCTAATGGTTACTACTATTACAAGCTTAATCTACTCAAAACAAAAATCAAACTCGTATTATCATCTCTTTAAGTTTGAAAGAATTAAAGTGATAGTCATCCAAGTAAGTTAAGAAATGTTAGGATGCAGGTTAGAAATTGATATGTTTTCGTTATTCACTATTATGAGAATCCATTATCATATTAACTCGAAAGTGTTATAAATCCTTGGTGGACACGCTCCTAGTTTGCTTTCTCTACTGATTCATATATACCAAAATTTGATGAATGTTACTTATAACAAGTGGAATATCGATTTCAAAACATATTCTATAAATCTCCAGTTACAAAAATCATTGACTAGAAGTCATCTTACTCACAACTGACACTATATTTCCTATGGAATTCGACCCCAATCTTTATTTGATTCTATATTTGACATCAATCGCTTATACTTCTTTAAGGAGATATAATTTAAGTTTTTCAAGGAGTTTCACCTATCGAAACTAGTATTACCTCCTTATGCTCCAAAACTTCCTCATTTACAACCTCATCATGTTAATCCTGAGGTAGAAGTGGTGTCTCAAATCTCTGTTACGCTGAATTAGTTATTGCTAGAGATCCACCCTTGGCGGGTATCACTCTACCTCATTTTATTCCTCTATATCTTCCTCTACCTTAGACCACTGGTTCTTCAATTGGAGTTGTTGGTGTGGGAGCTAATACTTTGGCTTTGTTGCTTCTTATATACACCATCTGCGAACAAAAGAAGTGAAGAAATCAGATATCAGTTGATATCGCCAGATACCAATTGGAATCAAGTTATAATAGCATGAAGGAAGAAAGAAAGTGATAATTCCTAAATTCTTATAGCCTCTCAAAGAAAAGTAAATGCATCTCTATAACCTTCGGCAAGACTCTACTAGACTCATTTTGGTACAATAAGATCAATGAACCTGGGAATTTAATACCAATTTTATCATAATCTAAGCCCATCATGAGTGGCATCCATACTATCCCTATCTAAGCCCATCATGAGTGGCATCCATACTATCCCTATGGTGGGATAATCATTACCCCAAATGACCAACCATTCTACTCAACGAATTTCGAAAAAACTAGCAATTCCATTATATAGCAAATCTCACAAAAAGTTCTAATTTTATTAATAATAAACAAATGTAGAAAATATACGAATATCAAAAATATCCCTAAGAATTAAAATTATAGTACCAAGACTCCTAATAATGCCAACTACGGGTTCAACCTGGAAAATGAAATAGTAAAGTGTCTAGGTCCAAAATGAGAATAACACAACCACATTTATACAACAACCAAGTCTTTTATAAAACCTCATTAGATGTGATTAGACACTTAGAATATCATTCAATAATTCAACCTATTAAGCGTGCATTGTAACAAGTACACAAAGAGATAGTTAATATACACACATAAACTACATTGAGTTTTGAACTACATTTGACAATAACCTGTCTCAATCCAAGCTTGCCCTTGCTCTAACAAACTTGAGCTTTACCCTTTCTTGTAATTTAGCTTGAACGTCCTATACAAATCACAATACAATGCACATTTAACAAATGAACTAATAATATCAAAGATTATAACCTAATCTCAAACCCCAAGGTTAAAAATCATGATCGTTCCATTTTCTAGGGTTTTTCTCCCTTCAATCTAGTCTAACTCTACCAATTTCTAGTTTACAAAGATGAATCTTAAGCATGCAACTTTATTTCATCTACCTTTTACCAAAACCGCAATTTCACCCTATAATCACTAAATTACACCAAAAATTCCATGTAGGAGAAGTTAAATCCTCTTTCAGACGTAAAAACTAGTGATTCTATGAAAATTTCTTTGAAAAACAAGTTTAAAAGAGTAGGATTACATACCTTAACGAAGGATTTTAGTGAAAAATAGGTTGAAATCACCCAAGATTGTCTCTCCTAGTTTTGAACATATTTGAAATGAGAAATATATTATTAGGTTATGTTTTCCATTAAATAATGTTTGTCCCACTATAGAAGAATGGTTTCCACTATAGATGCATCGCTATAGCAAGGTTGACCTACTATGACAGGATTAACTAACTCTGAATTCCACTATAGTGGAACAATTCCCGCTTTGGTAGACTAGTGATAGCGGTCTACTTCTCGTTATAGTAGCCTAGGCCGAGCTTGAAAGTTCATCTACCTTAAAAATTTATTTATTTTACAATACACTTCCTGATATTGGCATTCTGAACTATCCCCTTTATATCAATTGTGATATCCGAAGTTCTACTAATTTGAATTTACTTTCAAAAGTTTCTATGGGTTCCTTAACATCGTAGCTATCCCAAAATGGCTTCAAACTATTCACATATCAACCCATACTTACCTAATTTAGTCTAGACCATACCATACTCAGATTCCATTCAAGATTAGCCTAGCATAAAAATTTTAATTCTTTATTGAGGGAGAATCTTAACCCAAATTTTGACATGCTAGACTAGGTCTTTATAATAAAAGAGAGTCATTACAGTAGTTGATGGTGAAAATTATGGATAGTATCTAGTAATGGTGGTGATATAGAGTGGTGATGAATAATTATAGTTAATGGTGATAGCTGATGATGATGACTGTTAATAGAGATAAATGATATTGGTAGTGACTAATTATGGTTGTTGGTGATATATGATAGTGGTTATTGTACGTTTTTATGATTGATAGTTATAGTGGTAATGATGGATAATGGTGGCGATTGTATATTGTAGTTAGTGGGTGTGAAAACTGAGTTTGGTGATTAACAACAATGATGGTTGTGGTTGTAGGTGATGATTATTGATTGTTGTGTTGTGGATAGTCTAGTGGGTTGTGATAAAATTGAATGGAGTAGTGATAAAGTGTTTACCTTATAAAAATTATTGAATGCGTAGCATATTAATAATATTTAATTTATTATAGGTTTTAATTGTTCTGAACTTTTAAAACATATTAAGTGATTGTAAAAAAATACACTTAATAATGCAAATATGCATATGTAAAAGCACTTTTAGGATGTGTTTGGTATGACGAAAATAAGATTTTCTTACCTTTTTCTAGCATTTCATAAGTAATGAAAAAATATTGTTCTAAAATTATTTACATATAATTGGGCCAATACTATTTAAGTGGGGGAGAGGGAATTAGGAATTGAGGTGAAGGTACAAGTATCTTGCATTTGTGTAACCAATCCTTTATGACATGCATTCATTTGAGTAAAAACCCTCGTATTAGTGATTCTTCAGAAGTTTCTAAAGACATTTTTAATGTCATATACATCTTCATGTTAGGACAAAAAACTTAATATTTTCAATGAACTTACAGAAAAAGCTATATTTGATTGTACATTATTAGTAAGATATATTAATAGCCCAATTGCACTAATATATGATATTTCAACCCAAAAAAATTTCTCTATCATTTTCGTAAGATCGAAACTGATCTTTCTTTATATCTCACAATCATCAAGGTACTTAATAGATACGCTTAATCTATATTTAATTATTTTAAATACTTTTCAATATCGATATCAGTTAACAGAAAAAAAATTCATCTACCATATATTTAATTTGGAGATCAAGATTATTATTTGTATTTTATTTTAATTTTGTTCTTCAAACATTCTATTTTTGAAAGCTTTTTAGGAGTTCCAACAATATTTCAAGTCATCTAGCCTACATAATGATTATACATAATAAACTTAGATTTAGAGCTTTTTCTAAAGACACAAGAACAAATAGGATCATTTTTATATCCTTTCTCTAAAAGGTATATCATTCTGATCTTTTCAAACATATTAAGTGATTGTAAAAAAAATACTAATAATGCAAATATGCATGTAAAAACACTTTTAGGATGTGTTTGGTATGAAGAAAATAAGATTTTCTTATCTTTTTCTGGCATTTCATAAGTAATAGAAAGATATTGTTCTAAAATTATTTAGATATAATCGGGCCAATACTATTTAGGTGGGGGAGAGGGAATCAAGGATTGAGATGAAGGTACAAGTATCTTGCATTTGCATAATCAATCCTTTATGATTTGCATTCATTTGAATAAAAACCCTTATATTAGTAATTCTTCAGAAGTTTCTAAAGACATGTTTAATGTCATTTATATCTTCGTATTAGGAAAAAAACTCAATCTTTTTAATGAACTTATAGAAAAAGCTATATTTGATTGTACATTTTTAGTAAGATATATTAATATTCCAATTACACTAATATATGATATTTCAATCCAAAAAGTTCTTCTATCATTTTCGTAAGATCGAAAATGATCTTTAATTATATCTCACAATCATCAAGGTACTTAATAGATATGCTTAATCCATATATAATTATTTTAAATACTTTTCAATATCGATATCGGTTAATAGAAAAAAATTCACATACAGTATATTTAATTGGAGAATAAGATCATTATTTGTATTTTATTTTAATTTTGTTCTTCGAACATTTTATTTTTGGAAGCTTGTTAGGAGTTTCAATAATATTTCAAGTCATCTATCCTACATAATGATTACATAATAAACTTAGATTTAGATTTTTTTATAAAGACACAAGAACAAATAGGATCATTTTATATCCTTTCTCTAAAAGGTATATCGTTCTGGCCTTTTCAAACATATTGAGTGATTGTACAAACACACTTAATAATGCAAATATGCAAATGTAAAAACACTTTTAGGATGTGTTTGGTATGAAGAGAATAAGATTTTCTTATCTTTTTCTTTCATTTCATAAGTAATGAAAAAATATTGTTCTAAAATTATTTACATATAATGGGACCAATACTATTTAGGTGGGGGGGAGAGAATCAAGAATTGACGTGAAAGCATCTTGCATTTTTCTAACCAATCTTTTATGACTTGCATTTATTTGAATAAAAACCCTCATATTAGTGATTCTTCAGAAGTATCTAAAGACACGTTTAATGTCATATATATCTTCGTGTTACAAAAAAAACTCAATATTTTCTATGAACTTATAGAAAAATCTATATTTGATTGTACATTATTAGTAAGATATATTAATATCCCAATTGCTCTAATATACGATATTTCAACCCAAAAAAGTTCCTCTATCATTTTCGTAAGATTGAAAATAATCTTTATTTGTATCTCACAATCATCAAGGTACTTAATAGATATGCTTAATTCATATATAATTATTTTAAATGCTTTTCAATATCTATATCGGTTAACAAAAAAATATCCATCTGCAATATATTTAATTTGAAGATCAAGATCATTATTTGTATTTTATTTTAATTTTGTTCTTCGAACATTCTATTTTTGGATGCTTTTTAGGAGTTTCAGTAATATTTCAAGTCATCTATCCTACATAATGATTATACATAATAAATTTAGATTTAGATCTTTTTGTAAAGACACAAGAACAAATAGGATCATTCTATATCCTTTCTCTAAAAGGTATATCATTCTGTCCTTTTCAAACATATTAAGTGATTGTTTAAAAAACACTTAATAATGCAAATATGTATATGTAAAAATACTTTTAGGATGTGTTTGGTATGAAGAATATTTTCTTATCATTTTCTAGCATACCATAAGTAATGAAAAAATATTGTTCTAAAATTATTTAGATATAATTGGGTCAATACTATTTAGGTCCGGGAGAAGGAATCAAGGATTGAGGTGAAGGTACAAGTATCTTGCATTTTCGTAACCAATATTTTATGACTTGCATTCATTGGAATAAAAACTCTCATATTAGCGATTCTTCATAAGTATCTAAAGACATGTTTAATGTCATATATATCTTCGTGTTAGAAAAAAACTCAATCTTTTCAATAAACTTATAGAAAAATCTATATTTGATTGTACATTATTAGTAAGATATATTAATATCCCAATTGCACTAATATATGATATTTCAACTCAAAAAAATTTCTCTATCATTTTCGTAAGATCGAAAGTAATTTTTATTTATATCTCATAATCATCAAGGTACTTAATAGATATGCATATTCCATATATAATTATTTTAAATACTTTTCAATATCGATATCGGTTAATAGAAAAAAATTCATCTACAATATATTAAATTTAAAGATCAAAACCATTATTTATATTTTATTTTAATTTTATTCTTCAAATATTCTACTTTTGAATGCTTTTTAGGAGTTTCAATAATATTTCAAGTCATCTAGCCTACATAATGACTATACATAATAAACTTGGATTTAGATCTTTTTATAATGACACAAGAACAAATAGTATCATTTTTATATCCTTTCTCTCAAAGGTATATCGTTCTGATCTTTTCAAACATATTAAGTGTTTGTTGAAAAATACACTTAATAATGGAAACAGCTTATGTAAAAACACTAATAGGATGTTTTTGGTATGAAAAAAATAAGATTTTCTTACCTTTTTCTAGTATTTCATAAGTAATGAAAAAATATTATTCTAAAGTTATTTACATATAATCGGGTCAATACTATTTAGGTGGGGGAGAGGGAATCAAGGATTGAGGTGACGATACAAGTATCTTGCATTTGCATAACCAATCCTTTATGACTTACATTCATTTGAATAAAAATCCTCATATTAGTGATTCTTCAGAAGTATCTAAAGACATGTTTAATATCATATATATCTTCATGTTAGGAAAAAAAACTCAATCTTTTCAATGAACTTATAGAAAAAGCTATATTTGACTGCACATTATTAGTAAGATATATTAATATCCCAATTGCACTAATATATGATATTTCAACCCAAAAAAGTTCCTCTATCATTTTCATAAGATCGACAGTGATTTTATTTATATCTCACAATCATCAAGGTACTTAATAGATATACTTAATTCATATACAATTATTTTAAATATTTTTCAATAACGATATTGGTTAATAGAAAAAAAATTCATCTACAATATATTCAATTTGAAGATCAAGATCATTATTTGTATTTTATTTTAATTTTTTTCTTCAAACATTCTATTTTTGAAAGTTTTTTAGGAGTTTCAATAATATTTCAAGTCATCTAGCCTACATAATGATTATACATAATAAACTTAAATTTAGATCTTTTTTATAAAGACACAAGAACAAATAGGATCATTTTTATATCCTTTATCTAAAAGTTATTCACTTAGATGATTTTAGCACATTCGTCTTGATTGTTTCAATCCGTATAAGATTTTTTAAAGACATTATTAAATATGTCTCATAGGAACTTTTATATGCTTCAGCCTGATTTAATCTTTTAGGAATTTTCATAAAGATTTTATTGACCAATGAACCATATATATATATATGTAATGACAATATTTCTAAGAAGCATATCAAAAATTTTATAAATTGCTGGATTCGTTAGATATCTTAAGATGATTGTGTTATCTAAGGTATCTCTTCTTCATGAAGTGAATGATTTTTCCTCAACATTTTCATTATGTCAAAAGGTTTCATTATCTATTCTAGGTTTAATTATAAAAATTCATGTCTTACTTGTGAGGAATCTTTATGAACTCATGACTTCCTATCATATCACCCATTCTCCATGACATTATCCTTATTTCAAGACTTTATTCATTTTTTACTATAAGATTCTAGAAGGCATGAACTATGATTTTATGATTTTTTCTTCAAAATATCAATCCTCTAAATTTCTATTCAAATGTATGAACTTTATTATTTATAATGTGATTTTGTATAATTTTAAATTATTAACTACAATTTATGAACTTCAAGAGTCTTGCAATATAATGTACATGAAATGAACTATTTATGAGCTATTGAGCTAATTGTGTTTTATGGGTTTTAGAGCCAATCATAATTTATGAGCTATTAAGATTAAGCTTGACTTATGGTTATTAGTCTCTGGGCTGACTATGAATATGATATGAAGAAACTTAAATGAATAATTAAAATGGTATTAGTTCAAATAACAATATCCAAAATTATGTTTGCCAATGTAGGATTTGAAACGTACAATTGAGCTTCACATATCCTTTGTTTTGCCCCATATGATGTTTTATGGATGTTTTACTTGAAAAATTATGTCATGTATATTTCACATCCAATAATATAATGATTCAAATTGTCGTTACACTAAAATAGAGAATAGAATCTTTGTTTTGTTTTTCCATAAATAAAAAATTAAAGTTTAGGGTTGGTCTAGTCTTAGGTATATTTTGAGGGTATGGTGATTTAGAAAAATCTGGTAGTAATTTGTGTGTTAATTCGTAGTTTCAGTTTGATGTTGAGTTAGAGTATGACTTCAAGAAGTCATAGAAACTTTTGGTACATAAATTGGGTTTGTAGAACACCGGTTATAGCGATTATCATGAAAGAGTTAGTTCTTGATATAGGATTTCAGAATGTGTGTTGTGAAATAGCCAGAAATGAGATCAAGTTCTAAGTTACTAGTTTGAGTTTGCTACAACAGAAAGCAATGTCATTGCAACGAAGCCACTGCAGTGGCAGAAGTACAACCACGGTGACAACCCATTTTCGCCTAGGGGCTGCTGTAGCGGCGGATTCTCCACTACAATAGTGTTACCGTAATAGTTAAAGTATTGTTGTAGTGGTAAAAATGCAAAAACAATTTAAAACCTAGAAAAATAATTATTCTCATTTTTCCAAAATTATGTAAAGTCTTAGTAAATGACAATTTTCTGTAAATTTTAGAGTGTTTATCTTTGGAGATAAGATTTCTTTACATTCTAAACTTGAATTACTTCTTAAAATTCTTAGAAATCATAAAAAATTTATCCATATTAGAAATTAGAGTTTTGCCATAATTTATGAATTAAAGAAAAATTGTTGGAGAATTCATTTATTTCAGTTGTTAGATGTTAGGGTGTTTTAAAATACTTCTTATGATAGAATTCTTGTTAATAATGTTGATTATGTAGAATTCATGAGGTTTAAAGGATAGAAACCTCTACAATTATAAATTGCTGTAATTTCATAGGATAAGTTGGTAAACTTAAGTTTTTAATGGTTAGAAAAAATGAATTATTAAAATAGGCGTCTATAATTATTGTGTATAGATCAAGAATGGATTAAAAGAGAAAGAAAAGCCAATGTTATGGTATTATAATAATTCAAACAAGGTATCAAGGTAGATTATGATTTAATTATAGTAAATACTTTCTAGACTCTGTGATGATATATGAATTGAATGAATGTGATTGTTCTCGAACATTACTTGTGATTATTGACTGCATCTTATATTTATATGGATATTATTGATGATATTCATGGTGATGTTGAGATAATGTTGAGATGATATTGATGATAATATTGAGATCGTGATTAGATAATGTTAAGAATGATATTGAAATAATAATGAGATAATATTGTTATGATGTTATTGAGACGATGAAGCGATGATGTGTACGTACATCTTTCATGCATGCACTCGTCATATGCAAATGAATACATATATGTGTGTGTGTGTGTGTTATGGTGAGCCTTATTGAAGAATTTGCCTAAGTGTAATTGGTGTAATCGTGTACTTATTTTTTGATGATGTGAAGTGATATATGTACTTGATATTCATTAACTATAAGTTGTGCTTTGATCATTATTACTTGCATTTGATTTTCTTAGTTTTATAGTGTTGAGTTGAGTCGTCCTATGATGCCTACTAGTATCTAGTTAGTGCATCGATGTTGCCTGTAGTCTTTTTTTTTATTGAGTGTAGAGCATATATTAGGATTTGATATGAGACCCCCACTCTAACTGGTGATTTCAGACTTTGATTCAAGGGTGAGCACCATAACTGGGTAGTCACTGAATCCTCATATTGTTGTTCACATTTCTTATTTCGGGACTAACACTTTTCTATTATTTCAAGATAACTAGTCATACTTGATTTTGAAAAATATTAGATATCCTTGTGTTGGAACCCTTGGGGGTTGCACCATACAGTGAGGGACCGGGTCTCTCAAAGTCAATCACAAAAAATAGAACAGTAAAGCAACTACGAGGTACTGGTAAAACAAAGAAAGTGTAAGAAAGTAAAAACACAGGATTTTTACATGAAAACCCAGGAAGGGAAAAACCATGACTTTTCCTCATAAGCACCTCAAGAATTCCACTATAGTCAACCTCCTGATTACAGTCTAGATTTCAGCCTCACTCTAGGCTCCTTTTCCTAGCAGGCAAATTCATCACATTTAATCAGTGTGATTACCACCTGAAGATGAATGTTTCCCTATCATCATTCTTCCTCAATCATGCAGCACAGGACTTGGTCCCTTGCTGTAATTTGCAAAAAAAATTTTTGAGCACATTTACTTTCCCCGGTCACTATGCCTTATCATTCACTTAGCACATCACTTACTTTCCTCTATCGGCATACACGACACATGAGCACACATACATATTAATGGTACCTGGTCCCTGCACATCACACTAATCACACCTGGTCCTTACACATGAAGTCAGTATTCTCTCTTTTGGCCTTATTAAAAAGAATTAATAGTAAATCATAAGTAAAAATAAGTACATGCTAATTAACTCGTGGCTACTGGGGGAACACTAACATGAAGAACAACTTAAAATAAAGGAAACAAATGAAAATCACATATAAAGATTCATTCATGAATAATCAGGATAAGTACCAATACAATATACCGAAAAGAAATTACAGAACAGTTTTTTACAAAGGCAACAATAGAATCAAGGACCAGAAACTAACACAGAAAACAAACACACTAGGACTTAGGTGAAAGGGGGATTTGGGAGAGTGATTTTAGTAACATATCCATTCTAGTAGCCTCAGTAGCATGAACATCCAATAACTCTTTGATAAGGTTTTTTACTTTTGCATTTAGGTTTTGAACCTCACTAGTAAGTTCTGCAACCTTGACCTTGAGCTTGCCATTTTCTGTTGCAAGTTCTTAAGAAGCACCTGGTCCCTCTGAGGACAACCTTTGATTATGTAGTTTCAGATGCATTATTTTGATGTTCTTTGCTGCTTGCACAATTCTCAACTCCTCCAATTCTCTGGTTAAGTTTTCTTGAGCAACCAACATTTTTGATACTTGGGATATAGTTACAGTTTTTTCTTCTATACATTCATTTTGTACCAATATTGTCAAACTAAACCATTGTTTGATAGTTCCTGGGGTCCCTTTAGTTCCAACAACACTAAAATGTTAAAATACTTTGTTCAGGAAATATCCATAGGGCATCCCATGTTTTATTACTATCTCATGAGTCACGTTGTGTATATGCTCTATTATTAGAGCAGATAGGTTTATTAGCTCAAACTTACTCAAACTTTCAATCAGAAATAGATCAACTGCAGAAGCAATAGTTCTTTTCTCTGACCTTGGCAAGATGACCTTGTTTATGAACTCAAACACCGACTAGAACCCACTTCTGAGAAACTTCTTTCTCACCCCTGCTATAGAAGTCCCTCCTACCTTGAAAGCATTAACCATGAATTCAGTTGAGGTTTGTTGGTTCTCAATAGTTTTCACCCCAATACCAGGCACATCCAAAATTTTTTCCAGTAGTTCTTCATCCAGCTTAAGAAGATTTACCTGCACCTGTGCAGTCAAGCTCAAACCATCATCTGAGAATTCCATAGAGTATTAAAATTCTCTCAATTCACCTTCAAATACAATGGAAGTTGGTTTTTCTAAAAGATTCAACCAACTCTGATGCCTCACATATTCTACCAGTTCTATCATTCTGGGCTTCTCATAAATCTTTGGATCAAAAACTCTTCCCGATAGCTCCTTCTGTGTTTTTAGATTCTCATTTCTTTGTTCCATAGACCCAACCTTCTTTTATTCTTCTTTCTTTCTGCTTTTTGTATCACTACTAATTTTTTTTTAACAATTTTTTGTTTCTTGGGATCAGGTCCCTTAGAAACTTTCTTTCTTTTAACAGCAATGCATTTTCTTCTGCTTACACCATGACTCTCAGACTTTGAATCAGAGGACCTGGTACTTCCATCACCATAAACTTCTAGTCTTTTCTTCTTATATGCAATAATAATATCCATTTTAATATTCTAATCTTCTCCGACCTTCACTACTTCAATATTTGCCCCCTCTACTATGACAGCTTTCTTGTGTCTTCTTCTTTTAGTGGTAGAAGACTTACTTTCTTTTATAGCATCTGCCAATAATTTTATCTCAGACCTACTAGTGGAGTAAGATCTTGTAACTTCTATACCAGATCCAATCAATTTCTCCTTCCCCTTACTGTCCTTCAGTTTATTCGCTTTTCAAATCAGAGGTTGTTCATCTTCATCCTTTTTATTTTTCTCATTTGGAGGTAATATGAATTCCCCATCCTTTTTCAAGTTATTCTCTTCCCTTATTATTTGTTCCTCTACACAAGTTGAGCTTTCCATGGGATCATGAGCAAGTAAGAGTAAATTCTCAACTACCAAAATCATGTTGCATAAAGAATCAGACTTTTTTTATAGGGATCTCTTCAATAACCAGATTAGCAAATATAGAGTCTGACTCAAAAAGGGTAGGAGAACTAGGTTCTTCTAAATTATCTAAAATTTCAGTAACTTTCAAATCCTTAGAGGGAACCTGGATTTAAGGGGAATTTGAGGATTCTAATTTATCTAAGGAAAAAGGTCCTTCAGTTTGAAGAATCTCTTGTTCAATTGGAGACCCAAAACGTTTGTTTAGGTCATCTATTAGGACAAAACATTCACTGGAGCTTAGAGTTTCGACTAGAGCAGTTTCACTTAAGGTATCAGGAGTCTCATGGGAAGGAATGATAGGTAACACACTTTGTGGCTCTGGATAATGATCAGAAGACAACTCTTTCATAGGGTTTGAAGAAGAGGGAATTTCAAAATTTTTGAATTTTTGAGAAAGGAAGAAGAAGGACTAGTTTTCATTGAGAAGGAAAATAATGTTGAGTTAATTGTGAAGAGAAAGAAATAAGAGGGTTTGAATTTATAATTTAAGAGATAACCATTGACATTTAAGAGATACTTTTTTAATGAACGCGTTTGATGACAACGAGTGTGAATGACAACGAGTGTGACTCTTCACATTTGAACTAAGTGGACAACTTTTGTTTATATAGGATTGGACATGTCGCCTTTTCAAATATAAATTTAAAAAATTCAAGGCATATTAATTTGGTACTCACCTAAGAAACGGGACCAGGTCCCTCTCTTTTTGAATGAACTTTTCAATTTGTGTTTGCTCCAACCGTTTCCTTCCAAAGTTGTCCCCTTAGGCATATACCTGCAAAGATATGATACTAAGTTAGATTAATCATGTACCTACTTTATCGTGGATACTTGTCTCCTTTACATAACCTAATTTGAGAGGAGACACTGATTCATATGATAAGTTAGGTTGTCTTGATCAATTCATGTTTTAGCCCCTGCACTCCCCTTTGTTTTGAAATTTTCACCATAATTTGTCAGGGAACAGTTCCCTTGAAATCAACTATGTCAAAATATGACACCTCTACTTGAATTGTCTTGAAAGAGTGGTTGTATTTAATCTTCCATACTTAAGCTTTGAACACTACCTTTTAATGAGTATACTTGACAGCAGTCCCCTTTCCCAAACCTGGAATCATGTTCACTTGTGTGATTTGGGAACCCACTTTAGTTTGAGTTCCCAGTAAGAAGACAAGGGTGTGATCAATACTTTCTTGGCCTACCTAGGTAGAGAATTCTTTCTCACCTTTTTCAGAGACTTGAACCTCTTAAGCCATGTCCTCTCTTGCTGGTCATGTCTAAAATTATTCATTCTAGATCTTATCCAGCTCTGATAACTTTCCTTAGTGTCCTCATCCTACCCACAATGAGTATATATAGGATTAATAGCCTTGTTTCTAGCCTCACTGATAGATTTTCTTGCTACCCGGTAGGTTGGAATTTTTCTCTATAGCCTAGTCCTCTACCATCATTTATACTTGACTATTCAAGGTAGAAAGAATCAGTGAGGAAGTAGTCCATTTAAGAGACTTTTTCAACTTTTCTTTCAAGTGAACTAGGTCCCTCTCTAACTCTTCATTCCTATGAAATGCAGACATAAGGTGTTTTTGAGAATCCCTCAGTCTTTCTTCAAGATCAGTTTGAAGTCCTGAAGTTTCTTCCTTTCCTTTTCCCTTTACCCCATTTACCTTCTTCAAATTACTCATCAAACTCAGATTTTCAGATTTTTAGATTTTGTCTTTGTCAACAACTCTTCAATTTTAGAGATTTGGAAAGTTAAAGCAATCAACTCATGTTCTTGACACTTTACTTTCTCCTCTAATGCATTCTTCTCATTAGTTAGTTCACACAATGAGTCTATTAACACGCTAACAAGCTTCTTTATTTTCCTGGCAGAGTAGTTATCTAGATTTTCTTTAATATCAGAAAGAGTTACCTCTTTTTCTTATCCATCTTCAGTGCTGGATATGAAGGCAAACAAGGAGTCATAGACAACTGGAGTTTATTGTACAGCCTACATGGACACATCTTCATGCTTTTCATCTTTATCTAATTCGCTGGAAGAGTTTCCCCATCCTGCCAATGCTTGCTTTACTGCATACTCAGTTGTAGTTTTTCTTTTTGACTTTCCAAGGACTTGATCATTCTTTTCCATTTGGTAGTTTCTCATGAATGCTTCTGAGCTACAATTTTTGTGATAGCCTTCAATCTTACTATTTCTCTTGCTAAGCTAACCACCCCTTTTACAGCTCTAATAATTCTTACTTCCAAAAGTGCAACATCAATGTCTTCTTCACCTGAGTCAGACTCTAAAGACTTCAAGGTCAAGAATCTTTCCCTTTTTGCTTCTTTTATTTCCACCCCTAGTTCAATTATAGCAGCCATGATGACCAGAAAAGTCTAGGTATGAACCTTTTAGAGTAAAACTGGCTCTGATATAACTTTTTGGAACCCTTAGGGGTTGCACCATACAGTGAGGGACCAAGTCCCTCAAAGTCAATTACAAACGATAGAACAATAAAGCAATTATGAGGTACTGGAAAAACAAAAGTAGTACAAAAACACAGGATTTTTATGTGAAAATCTAGAAAGGGAAAAAACACAGCTTTCCCTCACAAAAACCTCAAGAAATCCACTATAATCAACCTCCTGATTACTTTCTAGATTTCAGCCTAACTTTAGGCTCCTTTCGCTAGTAGCAACTCTACTACAAGATCATTTTGGTAACTCTACCAAGGACTCTCTCTACTGATTAACTCTAATTAGTCTCACATTTGGGCAACTCTACCTAAGCACTCGCTACTCAAACATAAAAATTCATTAATCTTATAACATAAGTAATTCTTTTACAAATCAACACTCACTCAAGAACAATCTCAATTTAAGCTCACATAAATAACTAAGAACTTGAGCAGTGTTGAAATAGGTTTTTTACTGCCTCTCTTCACTCTTTGTAATTGTAAAAACCATTTGATGAAGAGGCATCTATTTTGTTTTATAGTTGAGTGATGATTAGGGCTGAAAGATCATTGGACCATCCATCCTAATTAGTAAAAATAGCACCTGTAAGTTTGTTACACAAGAGGATAAAAATATGCAGATAACGGGTGTCAGTTGTACTGTACCTTGCACATCCAAGGAACTGGTCCCTAGCAGTTAGATGCTCATCTTCAAAACTAAATATAACACCTTGTAAGATGACTCTAGGTCCTAAGAATTATAATAATTTATGATATTCTACACTATTTTTCTTAGTTATTACTATTGTATAAGATTAGATTTTACTTCAGTTGCTCATTATTGTGTTATAGTGATTTAAAGATAAAGAAATTATAAAAGAGACTTGAGGAGGATCTGACTCAGTTGGTAAGTGTTGGTTTATATAATCCTCCCACTATAGTGTTAGACTAGATGCCAATCATGACCATTTGCATCATAACAGACAAGGTGAGATGGCCTAACTTATGGGTCTATGACAAAACTTTATGTGCTTCCATAATAATTTATGTATGTTGGTTATACCAATAAATGACGAAACATGAATGATAATGTCAATCTAATATTTTCTTACTTCTTTTATTACTTTATGTTATAACTATGATTTGCTCTTTTTCTAATCCATCTCTATAGTTATGTCCTATGTTTCTGTCATATTACATAAAATATAATTCTATATGTACTTGCTTCCTTTTTGTTGCGGGCGCTACATTTCAAATGATGTCTGCTTAGGTACTAGGATGATCTAGTAGTATGCGGTGTTTTAAAATAGTGGGGCATAAGGCAGGGCATTTTACCTGTTATAGGGCAAGGCGTAAGCCTCAGATGATAAGGAGTAAGCCCCATAAAATTTTGATTTAAATATTTCAAAAATTAATTATTAAAAAAACTATTTTTAAAAAGACTAAATCACAAAAAATATAAGTACAACTACACACACAAATTATAAAAATAAGTGAAATATGTATCTAAAATTATTTTAGCTAAAACGAATTAATCAAAGCAATACAACACATTCAATATATCAACTTTTTATATAATAAAGTAATAAACCATTATTTATCCTCAAAAATACAAGTTTTCTAAAATATAATGCATAACTAATCAAACCCCACCCCCATTTGTGAATAAAATACATAACACTAAGGTTTTGATTTCAATATTCAGTCACTATCAAAGTGGAGTTTATCATTATCATCCATATTGCCAATGAAATTTTTCAGAATCTATAGTAGTAAATCTAACTTTATCACCAATCTGAATATTGTTCAATCCTTTGTTTGAACTTGAGTGTATTTTTTTCATAAATTTTAGAAGAATACATCAAAGTTAATTTTTATTATTAAAAGTTAATTTTTATTATTAAAAGGTTAGGAGAGTTTATGCTAAGGGAGCAAGAGTAGAAACGTAATTTATAGCAAGACGTTACATAGCAAGCTAGATGTTAACAGCAAGGCATCACATTACAATTTAGAATAGGAAACTAAACATAGTTTATGCTAAACATGCAATATGACACCTTGCAAGGCAAAAGCATAATTTATAGCAACTAGAAGTTTCAGCTACTCTTTGTCTTTTGCTTGATCTAGTATTACATTCCTCTTCTTGTGAGCTATGCACAGCATATGACACCTTTACCTTACATGAATTTGTATAGAAAAAAATAATATATATTTTATACTCACTAAAAGTTTCAGCTACTCTTTGTCTTTTGCTTGATCTGTTTGTATCATTCACATTACTTTCATGAGTAAGGTCATCCTCATATAGACTGGAATGTACCATTTTAATAATATAACATCAAATAAGTTGTCCTCATTAAGACAAGAAGGTTTTCTTGGGAAGCACGTAATCTTCTAATTCAGTAATCCATTCATCATCTGAATCGACTTCAACTAGACTAAGATCAATTCATCACATTATTTTATGATTGATTTGTCGTGAACTTACGAAACTTTCATCACTTAAAACTATGAATATTTGTGATGAAGGAATTTTTATTTGTATATGATGTATTTTTGGATATTTTCATGTCAAACAGATTTGGAGAAGGAAAGTTTTAAATTTTTGTGACTTAAGGAAATCAGATGATCCATTTCATGATCGTGGAATGTAACCACGATCATACCATGCCATCGTGGATTGATCCACAAGAATAACTTTCACGAGTTGATAAAATGACTACATTGTACGATCGTAAGTCGTACTGAAAATTATACCATTGAAGACTTGAAGATGACAAAGTCCAGTGCCAACCTACGAATAGGACGAACAATCATGAATCAAACCACAGTCGTACCTTTCTTTCATTTGATGTGACCAACTCAACAATCCTTTTATGTTTAGGATAAGTTTTATTTTGTATATAAATACTCTTATTCAATATTTTATATTAGTTTGCGTTTTTTTACATTATTGTAAGGTTCTAGGAAAATTCCTGATCTTGGAATCAAAAATATAGATTTTTAGAATTTTAATTCAAAGTGAAATCTTGGAGATTTTCATCTTATTATTGTTAGTTCATTATTATGCTTTCTTATAAGAATTCTTCTTGTGTTCTTACAATTATGAGTAGATAAATACAACAACTAATGTGTAATTCCCCAAAAAATCTAAACCAAGATTAGAGCCATGTACCAAGCTCATGCATAGTACATCATGGTTCTTTTATAGTTTTATAAGTAAGTTAGATGTATATTAAGGCTTCAAATGACTCCCAGCTATCAGACGAATCAAAACATTCCTCACCGATTGAATTCTTGAGAAAGATATTGCCATAGTTAGATTCAAACGAGCATATCTCTCATTATACTTGAAATCTTTGATATTATGACCTATCAAAAGATATATAATTGAATTAGCTTTCCAACGATACCAATTTCGTCTAAATTCGATATTGGAGCAAAGAGTTATTCCTATTTTTCTCCAGTATACCAGGCTGGAAACAGTGTGATGGCATTCGTGGTAGCTTACCACATTTGTGACGCCTTATCACGAAGGTCGTCAGCCTTAGGCAGAAACCAGCTCCTAAGTGACGACATTCATGGTAGATTACCACATTTGTGATGCCCTATCACAAAGGTCGTCAGCCTTAGGCAGAAACCAGCTCCTAAGTGACGACATTCATGGTAGCTTACCATATTTGTGATGCCTTGTCACAAATGTCGTCAGCCTTAGGCAGAAACCAGCTCTTAAGTGACGACATTCATGGTAGCTTACCACATTTGTGACGCCTTGTCACAAATATCGTCAGACTTAGGCAAAAATCATCAACTCCAGCTCCTGTGTGACAATATTTTTTTATGGCTTACCATATTTTTGACGCCTTGTCACAAATGTCGTCAGCTATGATTTTCAGCAACTGGGAATTTATTTCATAAGGGTATTTTGGTCTTTTCCTTCACCTTCCATGACTTATAACCCTAAAGAGGTATAAATTTTCCCATTTTTTTCTTCAGTTAAGCATCTTAAAAACCCTCTCTTACACTTTCAACCACAAGATTAGGGTTTTCTCTCAAGATTATCTCCTCAAAAGCAATCCTAAGAAATTCTTCAAGAACTTTCAAAAATATTAGATCTCTTTCAAGATTCAATCACTAAGGTATGCGTAGTGTTCATCTATGGATCCAATCCGTTCATAAAGCTCAAGAACCATGTTTTAAATATTATTTTGTAAACTTTTTGTGGTGATATGAGTATGTACATATTAATGATTGTTTTTTAATTTTCAATATGATGTCTAAAGATGTTCTTATGGAATATATACGTTTGTTAATTGAAAGCCATGAACTTTAGGTGGTTTAATATGGTGCAAGTATGAAACCCACCTATGCCTTAAAGAATGATGCAAGGTGTTTGATAAAATGCTTAGGATGCTAGAAATTCATGTTTGTATGGTTTTATGATATCTAAATGACAAGTTCATGTTAGCTATATACTTTAATATGAATTCCATGCTTTTCATGTGTTCCTATTATGGTGGTATGAAGCATGCAAGATAATGGAGATATACAATATGTGCATGAAATATATCCATGCATTCCCTACAATGTTTAAGATGTTGAATAACTATATGAAATATGATATCCCCTACTTATGATATTATGAATTGTGGACTCAAATCTTATGATCAATTCATGTCATGTGTGTCAGTTTCCTTCTATCGAGTCCTGGGGGTATTCGTACCCAAAAAACATAGTTGTGTGCCTAGAGTCATGTCATGTTATCACAATAATCTCAGTCAAGCTATAATCTATAGAACTCAGTCAGTCATGTGACTCAGGAAACCTTAGAAATCTCATGATCTCAGTTAACTCTCAGATAATAGTACTACTCCGTCAGTCAACGGAAGTCAGTTAATCTGTCCATGTACAGTCAGTTGAATCATGTTTAGTCTCTTCAGATGGAAGTAGAAGTTAGCACCGAGTGAACCTAAGGATGGGGACTCACCTACCAGTTTAGGGTGTGTTTCTTAGCAGTCATCCTTGTGTTCTAGAACTATGTAGCCAATGTAGGTTGAGACATCTTAGCCTGTCAAATTAGGGTTGAGGAGGTGGCTTAACTTGTCAGTTTAGGGTCCCACCATTCTCACTTTGAGTACCTGCCAAATAAGGGTCACTTATAACTGTCCTTACCAGTGGCGCAGTATTAATCCAAACCATAGCTCAAAACTACAAGTAATGGGCTATTAGTGGATAATGGCATAAATGCCAAAAAAATGCAAATAATTAGCTTACAAGGCATAAAGTAGACGAATAATAGCATAACTGAAGAGAAATGATAAAAGAGCAACAACATTCCACGACCTATTAAAATTGGTACAAGATCCTATAATCAAAAGTATACGAGTACTAACAAGTCAAATATACAACAGTCTCGAAACAGAAAGACTATCCAAAAATAGAAGATGAAAAAAAGGCCAACTCTCGCTCTGAAAGCTCACTCTGTCTCTGAACTCTGACCAGCACTAATATGGTATTAACGGTAATATCTAGTACTCGGATCTACACCAAAAAGGTACAGAAGTATAGTATGAGTATCAAAGTATTGAATAATCAGTAGGCATGATCGACCGACTGAGCTAAATCATAATATAAATACAATAAAATGTGAAATCATAAGCTAAGTCAAGAGAAAAGGAAAAACTTGAAAAAATGCTTTGAATACTGAAAGTAAATAACCGAAACAATAATAATGAAGAGAACATAGCTATTTCTAGCATAATTGGGGCCCTATAAGCCCAGAAGATGCAAACATAAGTAAATAACCCAATGTGGGTCTCCATAAGCACAGTTAATGCAATCAAGAAGTAATAATAGTAATTGTACCAATATTCATATCTCAAAATTGTAATCATGGATCTTTCTGTACCGTAAATACCGAACTCAAATCGGTCCCATAACCATCGTAAATAACCTCTCAACAACGAGCTTGAACTGTAAATAGTATCTCACATACTAGACTTGAATTGTAAATAATATCATGAATATTAGACTTAAATTGGGAGTAGCTTCATCATTTATCAGACTTGAACAGGTCTTAATATCTCCCAAGTACATGGCTAGAATAAGGCATAATATATCTAAAACCTCCTCGGACTCAAGAATGTAAGAAAAATAACTTAAAATGATAAATACCTTCGTGACGATTATGATCTTGAGGCACCACTTTAAAGAGCCTCATGTTATGACTTATAAGCTTAGTTCGGGTACAACCTTGTAAGCATGGGTTTTCTGGCCTAAACGTGCAACCGTTAGGCGACGTTGCATTATGCAAGATGGAGTATGCCATGAGGGATTGATATATCAATATCCAACTATAATATGTATGCAGAAAAGACCCAATATATAAAGTTTGCCTCAAGAGCATGCTAACATTTCAAGGTTGAGGTCATGAATTGAGTAAATGGCACAACTAAAGTTAAATCTCAGAGACAAGCTCCGGTATAGCACATGATTTGCACTAAGAATCCTGGGAAAATCATAAGGTTGGCTTGTATCCTGAAAGGACTACAGGTGTCACACTAAAAATTAGTGTATCATTGACGCTAAGAAGGGGTTAGTCTATGATAAAAAAACATTAACTAGATCAAAGTTGGGCACTTGGTGATGTTTCTTGTCTCGAATCAAAGACATCTTAGATTATTATCTCCAAGAATTGGACCATTTTTCCTCCATACGACTAGAATCATTTTGTTATTAGGCAACCAACGGGCCTCACCTCACAAGATCTTTCTCCCAATAACAACTTACTTTTTAGCTAAAGCACACTGACAATGGTTCCCATCTTAACACCAATCAACTTCAAGTCCAACGTTAAAGTTCAGTCGCATGATGCTATCCAAGTTCTATTATAGACTTTTCAAACTAGATGTAGTTTTTCCACACTAAAGCATAGACTTTGCTTTTTAGCCTATAAGTAAGTCCTCTTACATAAAAGATAGACATCAATTCTTTGTTTTGTAATTAAGAAACAGCTTTATTAAGTCTTTAAAATATACTTCATCTGGTTGTTTTTCTTACCTTTCTCTTCACTTGTGCAATTGACATTTTTATACTCGCACACTACTTTATTGGTTTGCCAAAAGATAAGAAGCTTGATTGTCTTATTTTGGTTAGCGAAGATAAATGATGCTAGGTGATTCTTTTTATCCGTCTTATTTTAGATGCACAAAATTATCTGATATTTATTATTAGTAAGAGGTGATAGATATCTTGTAAATTTAATCTATGATACGAAAGCTAATTAACACATAATTATTAAAATAAAAATAGAGAATCTTTAATAATATTATGATGAAATATACAAGTGTGTGTGCATATCCCTCCTGTCAGATGGGGTTTTACATGAAGGAGGCTGTTTCTATTTTTCACACTTTATTCCCTTGATCAACTTTATTTATTCAGCCTGTCTGTGTGGGTCCCATACGGTGTGAAAATAAATGAGAGTAAATGGGCTCCCGTGATGTTTCAAGTGAAAAAGAATGTGGGCCAATTATTCCGACGCCGGCCGGGCACTCGTGACTTTAGCGGCGGCCTCTTTCATTAGCCTCTATACTCAAAGGCCCATTTATTCACCCCCTCCTCAGCTTTTTCGACAACCACACTTGAATTCTAAAGTTCTCTTTCCCAAAAAGAAAATTGATAAAAAATAATCATTCATTAAAATAATAATCAGTAAGTATATATTTCTTATATATTACCATACACTGTACATAAATATATTTTTGATATAAAATAATGTACATATCGTGTATATCTAAATAGCGAATGATATTATTTTTAGTCAATTGTCAAATATATAGGGTCTCCTCTTCTTTTTCATTGAAATTGTTCTGCTATTTCCCTTTGGATTGTTTCATTTAGAATTAAGTTAGGCAATAGTTTAACTAGTATCCACCGTCAGTGGAAATTATTTTTTACACAAGCAAGAACTTTAAAGTCTATAATAGGTAAGTTTCAATAATTTTAACTTTTTAATCTTAATAAGAAAAATTATTGTATAAGACAATTTGGACTCTATATTTACTCTACCATTTTTTTATACCACTATGACTTTGTTATTACAATTACAAAAGATCAATCGTGTCTTATTCATTGATCGTCAATTTCTACTTTATTGTTATTCAACACCATCTAATTTGGATCATATATTAACATCAACCTTCAAGGCAATCACCAAAATAAACATAAGCAACATATCACTATTCTATAATATAGTAGTCTCAATGTCTCAATTTTTATGAGACTTTCACTTTTTGAGATTCAAATTTTTTAATGTTGACCATACAATTAGGACTATAAAAATTATATAAAAAGTAAACTAGTTTAATTTTAACGGTAAAATATATCAGTTTTTAATAAACTTGTAAAATAAATTATAATAAAAAGTTAACTCGTTTAACTCTCCAAATCCAAATATCAAAAAATAAATTGGGACTCAAAAATTTTATAAGCATGATTTTAGTTCATTATAAATTATCGATAGGAGAAATTTTTGAGATAAAAATGAGTACAACAATAATTTTTTTGGATCAATAAAAAATTTAAGAAGAAAACATGTGTAAGAGCAATTATCAAGTTCTATAATTAAGGAATAGAGTGAGAAAAAATCAAGTAATTAAGAAAATAATTTTATGAAAATAATGTCATGATTTGAGTCGCTATCCAATATGTGACTCAATTGTTTCAATTTGTTTGTTTGATTTTGACTTGATTTATATTTTTTTATTTCGCCTCCTTGTTGAAACCATCCAACCCCACCGGCGACCACCACCAACCAGCGAAACCCCTTTTCTTCACCTCTTCTCTTTCTCTCTCCTTCCTTTCATTTCCTGGAACCAAGCCGGTGACGGTAAACTTCAACTGTAAAGGCCCATTAACATAAAATTTAACTAATCGGACGACGCTGACAATGTTGATGGCGTAGACGCACCGACAATAGATAAGGTTTACTCTCTCTCTCCCTCAGTCTCTTTACCCTCTTTTTTTCCCTTTCCCTTTATCCTCTTGTCACTGCTATCGCCGACGGGATTAGGGTTTTTATCGATTCTACTCCGACGACGGTATTAGTGTGCAGCACCAGATGATGCAGGTTGGTATGACCACAGCTAGTGTCCAGACTCCGACAATACACAGGAGACATCCGGCGATATTTAGGCGATGCACCGGCGGCATTATTTCGACGACTTTATTCTGGCGACTCTATTCCGGTAATCAATTTCGACATTAAATTATCAAAATCCAGTAGTAGCATGCAAGAGGAGAGGACTTGGCACACATGAGTATCCCGGTGACCTCTAAACTTTGATATTTAGTTCCTTCTTTCAGTCTAGTTTCGTCATATTATTTTGTTTCTTGTGATTTTGTTGTGACTGGTTGCTTTCTCATATTGGTGGTTATTGTTGTGTTGTTCTTGGATGACTATCTTGTTTGTGGGTAACGATTTACTTAATGTTTTACTTTTTTATTCTGCTTGCTTGATTACCTTGTCTAATTACTATTACCTAGTTTACTAGCATTTCTAATTATTGTGGTAGTATAGTTCCCGTTATTGATTGTTTTCAAAACTTGCATTATATTATTGGTTTTGTTGCTTTTTATATATTATAGATTGTTGTTTGTGTCCTTAGTATATAGTGGGCACAAATTCAAGCTTCTTTATTGATTTAATCATAACCAGTGTGTCTTTTTAGCCTTTGCTTTATTCCTCTTTGTTATCTTTCTTCCTTTTTCTTTTCATCCTTTTTCCCCTATTTGCATAGTGGTTTTAATTAGCGATGGTAGATTAGAGTTATGTCATATGTTGGGTTCGGGGTTGGGGTTAGGTGGTGTTGGGTTTGGGTCAGGTATAGGATCGAGTTTAGGGTTAGGGGTAAGGAATAGTAAGGTTAGGTGGGATAAAGAAGCGTCTAGGTTACAAGTTGGGTCTTGGAACATAGGAACTTTGTAGGGTAAGTCTATAGAGCTAGTAAAGATTCTTATAAAGAAGAGGGTTAGTATAATGTGTGTCCAGGAAACTAAATGGGTAGGTACTAAGGCGAGAGATGTGGATGGATATAAGTTATTTTACTCGGGTAGCGTGAGACATAGAAATAGGGTAGGTATCTTAGTAGATGAAGAACTTAGGGAGTAGTGGTAGAGGTTAAGAGAGTTAGTGATAGGTTGATGTCTATTAAGTTGGTCATTGAGGGTCTACGGTGAACGTTATTAGTGTCTACGCCCCACAAGTGGGTTGGACAAAGAGAAGAAGAAGAACTTTTGGGAGGTTTTAGATGAGGTGGTGAGTAGCATCCCGAGCACTGAGAGGCATGTCTTGGGACGGGATTCCAATGGTATATTGGGTCTTTGTCGAGAGGTTATGATAATGTGCATGGCGATTTCAGTTTTGTGGAGCGGAATAAAGGAGGAGATTCTCTTTTAGATTTTTCTAGGGCTTTTGGGTTGTGGATAGTGTATTCGATTTTTCCGAAGAAGGAGGAACACCTTATTACATTTCATAGACTCAGATAGAATTTTTGCTTTTTAGGAAAGGAGATAGAATGCTATGTAAAGACTGTAAAGTCATACCTAGCGAGAATCTTTTATCTCGGCATAGGTTGTTGGTGATGGAATTGGTTATCAAAAAGGGCAAAAAGAAGAGAAGTGTGGAGGCTCGACCCAGGATTAAGTGGGGTAGCTTGACCTTGGATAGTGCCTTGGAAATAGAGGAGAATTTGAAGAGTAGGGGGCTTCGGAGAGTAGGGGATATGTATTGTATGCTGGAGACGACCGACAGTTGCATTAGGGAGACTGCTAGAGAGGTGTTGGGTATCTCGAGATGTTTATCTAAAAAGCATCGAGGAGACTGGTGGTAGAACGAAGAGATTAAGAGAAAGGTAGAGTCTAAGAAGATGGCTTATGCTAAGTTGGTTGAGAGCAAGGATGATCAAAAAAGACAAACGAATAAAGAGGAGTATAAGGTAGCTAGAAGAAAGGCTAAGTTAGCGGTTACGGTGGCTAAGACTGCAGTTTTGAGAGCTTGTATGCGGCTTTAGAGGAGAAAGATGGAGATAAGAAGTTGTATAGGCTTGCCAAGGCCAGGGAGCGGAGGGCTCATGACCTTGACCAAGTGAAGTGCATCAAAGGAGAGGATGGTTCAATGTTGGTTGAGGATTCCCTCATTAGGAAGATGTGGCCGTCTTATTTTCATAATCTTTTGAACTACGAAAGGTTTCGTGTTGAAGGACTTGGAGAAATCTGAGGAGTGTCACGATTTTGATTATTGTAGGCGTATCAAGGTCGAGGAGGTCAAGGGTTATTCACAGGATGCGGCGGGGTAGGGTGACGGGGCCAGATGAGATTCCAATTGATTTTAGGAAGAGCACTAGCGGGGCAGGTTTAGAGTGGTTTACAAGGTTGTTTAACATTATTTTTAGGGCGGCGAAAATGCCTGAAGCGTAGAGGTGGAGTACGATGATTCTAGTGTGTAAGAACAAAGGAGACATCCAGAGTTATAACAACTATAAAGGTATTAAGTTGTTGAGTCATACTTGAAGGTTTGGGAAAGGATGGTAGAGTTGAGGACGAGAAGGATCGTGAAGATCTCTGAGAATCAGTTCGGTTTCATATCACTCGACCACTGAGGCCATTCACCTTGTGAGGAGATTAATGGAGCAGTTTCAGGAGACGAAGAAGGACTTGAACATGGTATTTATTGATCTTGAGAAGGCATATGACAGAGTTCTCATAGAGATTCTGTAGAGGTGCTTGGAGGCTAGAGGGGTGCCCGTGGCATACACTAGGTCGATTCAGGACATTTATGATTATGCGAAGACTCGTGTGAGGACGGTAGGTAGAGATTCAAAGCACTTTCTAGTTTTGATAGGGTTGCACTAGGGATTGACTCTTAGCCCGTTTTTATTTGCCTTGGTGATGGATGTTTTAACTTGACATATTCAAGGAGAGTTGCCTTGGTGTATATTATTTGCAGATGATGTGATACTGATTGACAAAACTCGGGGTGGAGTTAATGATAAGTTGGAGATTTGGAGACAGACGCTTGATTCTAAAAGATTTTGGTTAAGTAGAAACAAGACAGAGTACTTGGAGTGTAAGTCCAGTAATGCGTTGCAGAAGGATGGAGTGGTTGTGAATTTGGACTCTCAGTCCATTCAGAAGAGGGGGAGTTTCAAGTATCTGGGGTCTATGATTCAGGGAAATAGTGAGATTGACGAAGATGTCACGCATCGTATTAGGGTAGGGTATTTGAAATAGAGGCTCGGTTCGGGAGTTCTTTATGATAAGAAGGTGCCCCCAAAGCTTAAGGGTAAGTTCTATAGAGTGGTAGTTCGATCAGCTATGTTGTATGAAACGAGGTATTGGCCAGTTAAGAACTCTCATACCCAAAAGTTGAAGGTGGCGGAGATGTGAATGTTGCGATGGATGTGTGCACATATCAGGAAAGATAAGGTGAGGAATGAAATTATTTGGAAGAAGGTGGGAGTTGCCTCAGTGTAGGACAAGATATGAGAAGTGAGGTTACGTTGGTTCGGGCACGTGATGAGAAAGGGCTCTGATGCTCTAGTGCGGAGGTGTGAGACACTAGCTATGAATGGTTATAGACGGGGTAGAGGTAGATCGAAGAAATACTGGTGGGAGGTGATTAGGCATGATATGAAACAGTTATAGCTTACGGAGGACATAACCCTTGACAGGAAGGTGTGGAGGACGCGGATTAGGGTAGAGGGTTAGGGTGTGGGAGTGCGTCGGTAATAGTAGGGGAGCGTTCTTTTGTGTCTGGAGTTTCTTGTTCGTGGTGTTGTGGCTGTAGTATTATCGTGTGGCTATTTTGCATACAGTACTAGTTTATATGCACTTATTTTTTGTGTTTGCTAGACTGTTAGTTTATTTTGCGTACCGTAATAGTTTATATGCACTTATCTTTTGCTTTTGGTATACTGTTATCGGTTCTAAGCTGGGAGTTTATCAAAAACAGTCGCTCTACTTCACCTGAGGTAGTGTTATGGTCTGTGTACATTCTACCCTCCCCAGACCCCATTATGTGAGAATACACTGTATATGTTGTTGTTGTAATGTCTTGATTATCTATTACCTATTAGAATCACTGCTTGTGTAAAAAAGAGTTTCCACTGGCGGTGGAAATAAGTTTACATGAAGTATGATGTAGGAACCATTAATGAAGATTGCGATGTAGGTATGTAATGCACGAATTATAGTATAGGGGTATAATATTTTTGGTGTTTTAGTAATTGGTTGTAAAATATTATCTTAATTTTGTGATACGTGACTCGGTATAATTAAGCATTAATTTTCACTTAATAAGGAAAAGAAGAGGCGCAAGTGATTGCAGTTATTTTTCTCTAAACAATTCATAGCGACCAATATTTACATCATGAATTTTTTAAAAATATGTTTTTTTTTTAACAATGTGAATATTACCATTGACAAATCAGAGAAATCATCAATTATTTTTGGTAAAGATGAAGTGAGTTGCACTGTGTGAAGATTATAAGAAACACAGTCAACATGAAATGCCACTTATCAAATTTCTTTTCCTTACTCCTGCTAAGGAAACTATTCTCCTCACTTTTAAGAAATTTGTTTTCCTAAAACAAATATTTTGAATATATATAATATTTAAAAAAAAATATTTTTCTTTGTGCTAAACACACGTTAAAAAGGGAAAAGGAGGAGGGGAAGAAAAATAAGGGAAGCGAGCGGGGAGAAGAATGAAGTAGATTGAACAAGGCGCGAGGATTAAAAAGAAAAGGACACAAGAAGTGAGTGGTTTTGTTGCTTGTCCACTAGTAGTACGCTAAGCATCAAATGTTTGCTTATTCTACCCGTGCTATTTCTTGTCTCTCCCTACAAATGTCACCAACGTTAAAGTACGATACAATCACTCACTTATGGACGTGCCACTTTAACTATCTCCCAGTACCTCGTAATTCCGTTTATTAAAAAAATATCCCAGTACCTCGTAATTCCGTTTATTAAAGGAGGAACATTAGGGGTCGTTTGATATAAGATATAAGGTAAATAATTTAACCACAACGGTTGGTGTGGTGGTTCAACACCTCACCCCTTAAGCAAGAGGTTGGGGGTTCGATTCCCACCTCTGGCGAATGGAACAAACTCTGTAGCCAGTTTCCTACCGCTTAGTGCGCTGACCGAAGAAACGAAGAATTAGTCTCACGGCAGCCGGCTGTGGGGATACCTTGGAAAAAACAAAAGAAAAAAAGGTAAATAATTTTGAGATAAATATAGAATTATTTTATTTTATATTTGATTGGAGATGTTAGTTAGTTTTGAGATTATTTATTTTATCATTTGAAATGGTAATGAAATAAGTTATTTCATGTATATGATGGAATAACTAATCTCAAAATTAATTATTTCGAAATAACTTGTTCTCAATTAAACAATCCCTAACTGTTCAAGATAATTGTGTTCAGTAGTTAGAACAACAATAACGTAATGCAGTATAATTTTATAAGTACGGACCAGGGGGTAAGATGGGTAAGATGGATATAAAGCTTACCTATTGTGATCCAATAGATGGAAACAGACCAAATTTGAGTATATTTAATATGTTGCTGGTATTTTATTTATTATTTTTCACATTTAAATATTTTAGTTTTCTTTTGAATTTTTATACTAAGTCAAATTATATTATTCCTCGTCCTATTTTCTGTGGTATTTTTTTTTTTACTTTGTCTCAAGAAAAATGTCACTCTACTCTAATTAAAAATAATTTAATTTAAAAATCTTTGTTCTATCTTAATAAAATAAATTATAATAACCACTTAAACATGTAATGTAAGAATTATTTTAGATTATAAATTTTTAAAAAAATTCCTTTAAATAAATAGTAAATTAAAATTTAAAAAGAAAGATATGTAGAAAGAGAATGCAAAAGAAAAAGTGGCACAAGTGGGAAGTAGATAGCTACAAAGTAGTAAAGTTAGATGTAGCAATGACAGTGCAAGTAGCAATGCCACTGGGTAACGAAATCCTTACGCAGTAGACAAAGAGTAAGAGGTAACTTGGGAGTTCGGACTAGTAACTACTAAGGAGTAACATATAGGTCTCCTGTCTGTCACAATATTATACGAGAAGATTTTTGCACAAGGGACACTTTCGAAAATTGCATGGCCATCAAAAATTGCACATTTATTTATTTTATTTTTATTTAGAAATTTAGTGTCCGAGTCCTGATTATAGAATTATCTTAGATAGAAGCATTTTATTTCTAAAGTGAACTTTATAATCTAAATTCAAATTAATTAGATCTTAATATGAATATAGAATCGGCTAATACATTTTTATTTAATTTGTATTATGGGTTTAGAAAAGTCTGATTCTTTTTATAATTTTAAAAATTCAAAGCAACATTTTGAATTTAGGAAAAATAATATAGTTGTCCACACGGAATAAAATATTGGGTAAATAACATAAATTTCATTAATTTGCTTTGTAATTATTTTCTCTTTTGATTTCTTTAATAAAATTTTTCCTTCCACATTTTAACTATTTATATATATAACTGAACGTCGATATACATAAGTATCTTATGTATCATAACTAATTTCTTTAACGATATTTAAGGGAATAACATATCCTCCTTTAATGTTGAATGCAATTAATGACATATCTTTTAATGTGTGATTAATGAATCCCTTAAATTCAGTAACAACTTTTAGTTTCAAAAATTTGAAACATCAAATCAAGGTAGTCGATCAAACAAATCAGATTTTATATTTTCGATCAAAATTTTGCTATTTTCTCAAGCTTTGTTTCTTCAAAAAAAAAATCTCAAGAAGATGAACATTTCTATACTGTTGAGGCATTTTGGTGTATTTCATCCCTATAAATGATATACACTGCAAATCAACATTAGTTTAATATGCAACAAAACTTAAACAAAAATTTTCAATACTGATAATACAGATGAGCAATGGCTAATCCATATACGTAAGTATGCTATGTATCGATTTAAATAACACAGTTCAACAGGTCTAACAGAGTTATATACATAACTATGCTATGTATATTTTATTTCAATATAGATTCGCAATTGCTTATGTATTCCCATAGTTATGTATATGGGTTAAAATAAAATAACTCGGCAATTTGTATGGCATACAAATAGTGTTATGCATATGGGTTTAGAATAGAACAACCCAACAGTGTCTGGGTCAAACATATACATAACAAAGCTATGTATATGATTTTGAAATAAAACAAACCGATAGTGCCCATGTCAAACATATATATGGCGTGACGTAATAACTCTCAGCAATGTCAAATGACATATATACACATACATGTGTTATGTATCAGATTATAAATAACATAATGTCTTCATTGCTCAAACCAACCAACACAACGACGAGATCGTCTACGATGAAATGAGCTCACAGATCCAACAATCACGAGCTTCGACCAACCACGTCGTTGCCAAAACGTCATCTCCGATGAAAAAGCAACCAACAACAAATACAAGTATGACATCGTCTTATCCCACAATCTCCATTGAAAAGGAACTAAAGAAACACCACCGATAAAGAAAACTACAAGTATGATGTCGTCTTCTCCCACAAACGTCACCCCCAACCACCATTGAAAAAGAAGGAAAGAAAAATAAGAAAAAAGATGGCTCGCCGTCGATGATAATTATTGCGAGCATGGTAGTGTCGACTTTAGGGGCTGAATTTAAAAGGAAGAATGTTGATTGGGAAAGAAGCGGGCGAAGTGTTTTGGTTGAAAGTTTGGAATTAGGATTTTGTGGCGGAGAGGTTGACGTTCTTTGCAGCCTCTTTTAATTCAAAATTTGAAAACCGTTTGATTGAGGTTCCTTGATTTTAGACACTCTTTGAGGAGCATTTAAACGTACGAAAAGAATATGTGAGATACGTATATGAAATTCGGAGAGAGAAAATGTCAAAAAGGGTTTTTTGTACTTACATTTGGTAGTTGAAATTTTATGTAATAATAGAAATTTAGATTGTAGTTTTAGGTAATTCTTCCTAAAATACTACCAAGCATTTACCCCTTTATTTTCATACTCCGTACTATTTATACAAAATAGAATCTCGCTACTGATCTGCTAGTCACGCGAATAAAATCTTGGATCAAAATATTAGCCTAGACATAATCTTGCGAGACACACCAACAGAAAATATATCTTCTTCTTCTCCAATTCAAAGCCATCCTAGCTGCAATTGAGTTTTGTTTCTGCTCTCAGGATCTCACTAATGTATCATGTCACAATTTTAGTATAACACAATGAAAGTTGGAATTCAAATCGATATAGGCTGAATACATATACAGGCTCCTCAACTATTTGACTTTTTCTGTATAGGCACCTTAATTAAGTCATGTACCTATTGAACCATTTACTCCTTCACAAAATATGTCAATTGAGTCCAGTCACTGACGTAGCACTGACATGGTGTGGCAGGTGCAATACACTCTCCTTAGAAATCATAATTAATAAAAAAAATTAAACATAAAAAAAACAACCAATAAAAAAAATACATTAAAGAAATTATAAAAAAAAAAAAAAAAAGTAGCATTCATCTTCTTCTCCATTCAAAGAACCCACAATAATGGAGAATTTCATTCATACACACACAATACAGAGAAGCAAAAGGAAGACTCCATTTTTCTTCTTCCTAAATATATACACACAGTTACAATAAATACACGGACTCACAAAATTCCACACACACCAATCCTCCAACCAATTAAAAAACCACATTAAAGAAATTAAAAAAGAAAAAAATACTCATCGTCTTCTTCTCCATATCTTCTTCTCCATTAATGGTTTCTTTAAAAATCATTCATATATAAAAAACCTCAACCAATAAAAAACAAAAGCACATTAAAGAAATTAAAAAAAAAAATAGTCATCATCTTCTCCATATCTTCTTCTCCATTAATGGCTTCTCCACGGGGAGGGGGAGTTTCCTTCTAGCAGTAGTAGTATATGTAATGAAGAAGAATAATAAGATACAATTCTTTTTTCTTTCTTTTTGCGCTGAATCGACTAGGAAGAGGGGGGCGGGGTTGGGGTTGGAAGAGAAGGGCTGCTAGGGGTGGGGTGCTGCTAGGGGTGGGGTGTATTAATTTATTTATTTTTAATTTAGATTTAATTATATTAAAAAATTATTTTTATAATTATTTTAAATTAAAATGTCACGTGTCATTGTTTGATTTGTCACTTTGCCACATCATTGGCATGTGTATTACACACAGTTTATATTTTTTGCCACGTCAGCAGATTGGACTCAATTAACACGCTTTGTGAAAAAGTAAAGGATTTAATAGGTACATAGCTTAATTGAGGTGCCTATACGGAAAAAGTGATATAGTTGAAGGGCCTGTGTATGTATTCCGTCAATCGATATATGTCAATCCGATATTCCTACAAATCCTAGTTGATGCTAATTGCACTTTGACAAATTTAATCTAATAAATATCAACACAACTGCAAAAGGATGTTCATTCGAGCAACATTGAAATTAAATATGCACTTTTCCGTCAACTTTCACTGAAAAAAAATATTCAACGATATGAGAGTCAAGCGTATATTGAATTGAAGAAAAACAATCTTGTATTCACTGCATATCAATTGGCTATATTATTTACTCGCGCATCTATCTCCATAAGTAGTCGATCAATAAATCAAACCAACAAAAATATTATTGGTTTATTGTTATTGGGTTAATAGTTTTTTAATGTTCTTATAAATATTTTTATTGGGTTATTGGTTCTATTTCGATTTTTTTTTATTAGGTTATTGGGTAAACACATCATGTAGGATTTTGGCTGCAACTAAGATTTGATTTTTTTTATGTAGTTGCTATTATTTTTATTTTATGAGTATTTCTTATTGGTTAAATCGAAAATCAAACCGTTAAGGACTAAATATCGATAAATCAAAAATCGATAATAAATATCTTATTGATTTAGCATATTTAAAAATTGAATATCGATAATACATAAAATAAACCAAATTGATTGATCCATATCTCTATCCACAAGCATGTCAACCCTTGGTTATTCGAAAATTCATTAAATATATATACATATAAATATATGTGTGTGTACACAGAGGGTTATTTGAAAATTCATTAAACATATATACATATATATGTGTATAACTCTATAATAGAAGAGTGAATGGAGGAGCTTAGGGTCATGCTGCCTGCTTCAGCTGTTTTAATCGTAATTTTACTATATTTTTCCTAATTAATTATTATAAGTCATTTAAGTATTAAAAAAATATTTAATATAAAAAAGTAAAATAGACATTTCTGACATGTCAGCTTCAGTTTCTTTACCCCGTAATTTTACTATATCAACCCTAATTAATTATTATAAGTTATTTATGTAGTAAAAAATTAATAATATTTAATGAAAAAAGGTAAAATAGACATAAAATGATAAATTGACTCTTGATATTTTAAATTAACTTGACGTCTTATGTGAGGTTCAATTAATTTTTTTTCATAAGTATTTTTTATAATAATTTTGTTATATCACTTCTAATTAGTTATTATAAGTCATTTAAAATATGTTTGCTTCGTTGTTTCAATCGTGATTTTACTATATCACCTTAATTACTTATTATAAGTCATTTACGTATTAAAAAATTAAAAATATTTAATAAAAAAAGTAAAATAGACATTTATACAGGTCTACTTCAGTTGCATCAATCGTAATTTTACTGTATCACCCCTAATTAATTATTACAAGTTATATAAGTATTAGAAAATAATAATATTATAAAATAGATAAAAAAATAATAAATTAACTTTTGATGTTTTAAATTAGTTTGACGTCTTATATGAAGCTCGCTTAAATTTTTTCACAAGTATTTTCTTTTTTAGTAATTTTGTTATATCACTTCTAACTAGTTATTATAAGTTATTCAAGACATGTTTGCCTCGCTGCTTCAATCGTGATTTTCTTATATCACCCCTAATTAATTATTTTGATCAGCTAAGTATTGTGTCAGTTAAATTGAAATAGAAGAAAAAGTATTATAAATCACAATAATTAAAACTTTAAATTATTAAAAAATATAATTGACTACCAATGCCACAAAAAGTATGTACAAGGAGAGCAACATATTATTTTAAAATTACCTATAAAGTATAATAAATTACAATAGTTAATAACTTAAAATATCTAAAAAAAAATAATTTGTTATGTATTTCAAAAAAATACATAAAAAATTATAAATCACAATAATTAATAATTTAAAAAATTTGAAGGTCAAGTGGTCAACATATCTGCTTTGGCACAACTTCATCGGTCATTTCCTTTGCCTTCATTTTTTTTCTCCATTTTAATTTTTTGTCTTATTTTTTCTAACTATAAATCACAATAACTAACAACTTTAAAAAATTAAAAATATATAAAATATTTAGTTGATTCTGAAAATTATATCAGTAGCACTTAAATTAGAATAGAAGAAAAGGTATTATAAATCACAATAATTAAAAACTTAAATTATTTTTAAAACATAGTTAATTATCATGCCACAAAAGTTTGGACAAGAAGAGTAACATATATTATTTAAAAATTACCTAAAAAGAATTAAAAATTACAATAGTTAACAACTTAAAATATCTAAAAAAATTAATCTATTTTATATTTAATAAATATAAACTATTTATTAAACACTGTAAATCACAATAATTAAATACTTTAAAAAAGTTAATAAATATAAAATATTGAATTGACTCTTGAAATTATATCTGTGCCACTTAAATTGAAATAGAAAAAGAAATATTATAAATCACAATAATTTAAAACTTATTTTAAAATTAAGTCAAAAGATGAATAATATGATTAACAAAGTAGACAATGATATTGAGAGAAGACAAGAGATGAGAGTTTTTCATTCTTTCAAGTACAAGTATACAAGTCTTTCAAGTGTATCTTGTGTGTCTTTTTTTTAGGCTTAAGTCATCGACAGACACTTAAAGTTGTCCCAAAAATTCACTTGGACCCCTCAACTAAGGCATGTACCTATCAGACACCTCAAGTGCTAAAATTGGTACCTATCAGACACAAAATGATGATTTGGCAAGGAGAGTGTGTTACACTCTCCTTGAGCGCATGAATAGTAGGATAAATAATATTTTATTTTTTAATTTTAAAAACTTATATTTAAATTATTTTATTAATATATTTTTTAATTATTATAACTTCTTAATTTTTTTTAAAAAGAAAAGCCCCTGTCATTGTCTTCACAGTACCCACCCACCCCCTACATCATCGTCTTCACAACATTCCACCGCACCCACAATCCAGTTCATCGTCTTCAACCCCCACCGTCATAGCCATGAATTTGAGAATCAGGTCATTGGAAACTAAACAAACCCTAGAAATCGAAGTACCATCTTCTTCTTGGACACTTCAACAACTCAAACATCTCATCTCTCAAGCCTTTTTTCCATCTTCATCATCATCAACAACAACAAATTCTATTCATCTTTCACTTAATAGAAAAGATGAAGTTTATCAGAATTCTGAAGAAGAAGAAGAAGAAGAAGAAGAAGAATAAGATACGCTTCAATCTATTGGTATTATATCGGGTGATCTTGTACACTTTACTCGTAATCCCAATGTGTTTTCAATTTCAACTGATGCAATTTCACCCAAATTGAATGAATTGGATATCCAAATTGCTCAAGAATCTTAAAAGGTGGAAGATATGGACACCCAAATTGGCCATAAAGTGGAAAATTTGGTACCTAAATTGGACACCCAGAGTATTCAAGAATCTGCAAAGGTGCAAAATATGGACACCAAAAGTGCCCAAAAAAGGGAAAAAAATGGACATCCAAATTGTTCAAGAAGATGAGAAGGTGAAAGATTTGAAACACCAAATTATCCAAAAAGTGAAAAAAAATGGACAACAAAATTGTTCAAGAAGCTGAATTGGTGTTGGTGGCGGTGGAATTTATCATCCCCGTCTACTTCTCCGTTGAAGAATATACAGGTGTTGGTTCAGCATTTAAAAAAAAAAATGTTTAATCCACGTGGAAAATACTAAATGGACTAATTTTTCATGTAAGCGCGCTTAGTAACACGCATTGAAAATGTGATGAAATACGAAAAAAGTCCTAATTGGATCAAAATTCGGGTGGGTTAGGGGCCTGACAGGTACAAGCCTTAGTTTAGGAGTTTAAGTGAATTTTTGGAACAACTTTAAATGTTTGTTGATGACTTAAGCCTTTTTTATCTACAATATGAGATCATATCCCTCTATTTATAATCTTCATAGAGGCATATAAAAGATTTTCATAACATAACATTAAACAAAAATATTACGGGGGAGGTTAAAAGGTGTAAGAGTTACACTTATAATGATGTGTGAAGTAATGGAAGATTAACTACACATCATGGAAAAGATGGATGGAAGTTACTTAGTTCCTATGAGTTATGAACATCCACCATAAACATATTATTTTATAACATTCCCTCTTGGATGTTCATAAATGATGCGCCTCATTAAAATTTTACTTGAAAAAAAATCCTGTGTAAAAAAATTTCTAGTAAAGAAAAAAGAGTACATACATAAGTGCACTAATACATGATATTTTCTAATCATTTTCTAAGATCGAAATTAATTTTCTTTATGATAAGTGATTTCGCAATCATTGAGATATTCAATGGATCGACCCCCACTGGCATTATATCTTATTGTATGGACTAATTTTGAAACATCATTTTTCAAGTGAAACATAATATACTTGAATTACATATTTTATCTATCCATACTATTCGACAGATTTAAATTCAAGATCCTCATTACCGTTAATAATGGTGATTGCTATATTATACCAAAATACAATCGACGGTTATGTAATAACGGTTTCAATAAAACATAACTTATCGAGATCTCTTCATTTCATCATTTTTAGGTACCTGAACCTTTGCCAAGATTTTTTAAAGTGTTATGTCATGGTGTTTTTTTAAAGCACTTGCCTCATTATCAAAACCATCTTGATTATTTGCTCCTCTCCTTCTTTAAGGAGTTTTAAATTTGGAATCAATTGATCTATCATGTTTTAAGTGTGTCATAGATTTTGTCTTTCAAGAAATTTTTATTGGAGCATTTATAGCTGAATTATAGCATAGGGTCAGTCATGCAATAAACTTGCAACATTTTACAAATCATGAATTATCTATCGAACTTCAAATTTAATTTTTTACGAGGATTTAGATAATTCATTCCATACATTTCAGCTATTAATCATATCTCCCCCTAATATTAAGAAATCTAATATTCACCCCAATCTTATTTGTGGTTCCATCTTTGTGTGTGATGGATATTGCACATTCAAATTTTTAAATGGATTTATTTGGTTCCTGACCTTAACCAACAATATAGGAAAACCTTTTTGGTGCGATGCATACAAATGTTGATACATTTAAGTAAACTCGTCTCATATCAAATTTTTTGAGAAATTTATTCTCATAACCAATCGTTCAGCTATAATTGGAGGCAAACAGCTTTCTGCTAAATCAATAAGTATTATTAACTTTTATAATTTGGAACCATGCTCTCAATTTAACAATTTGAGCAAAATTCACACATGAAGTGCGTGTCACATATATTTGTTAGTCTATTATTTATGGGCCCATATTTACCTTACTGTACGTTTCAAAAATTTAGGGGATATCATCATAACCTTAGCCGGTATAGTATTTTATTGTGAGAACAAACAACATAAGAGAATTCTTGAAGAATCTCTTATTTCTTCAATGAAAACAACATGAATTTTTGATTATTTTTGCATCAAATATAATTTGAACCGGGATGGTCAACCAGTCATTTCAACTTATATTTTTCTTATAAACTTTTCTTTTACTACAGCATGTGATTCCATCAACACGCCCATATATTTGTATCAATAAACAAGAGATCGGGTAGCCTTTTTCATAAATATTTATAATCTGTTTCAATTGTAGTAATATGAAGATATAATTTTTTTTCATAGTTTATAATCTCAAAATAATAATAATTTTTTTTTTTGTCAATTTTCTTGGAACTTTAAAAGTTTCTTTAGAAATATTACTACAATTCTAGTATCATAAATAATTTTATTTCTCCATGTAGTAACACATTAGCTTTTTAAAGCTATCATATACTTATGTAGTACCTCATATTTTAAAACATCATTTGTATGGTAACCACCTTTTTTTAGGGAGAAAATTATTATCTTTATAGTCAAAATCATTTTATGCAAGATATCTTTCTTGCTTTACTTTTGCCTTTAATAATTTATTTTTATAATATTTGATAAAGTCTTTTTTGGCGTATCATATTTACGCGATTAATGACAAATTCATTCAACCACATCATAATATTTATTTTGATCATGACAAAAAATTTTATGGGCAAGAATCACTTATTGTTTTTACCCTTTAATAGATCATGATAAAACATACTATAGCATCAATGATCTTTTTATATCAAATTCAAATTCTTTATTTCTCAATCTCCCGTAGAAGTGAGTTTTGGTGTTTATCCAACCATATATAAGCACGTCTTTATTCATGAATTTCATCACATCTTGACACATTCACTTTCATGAACGGTTGAACATCCACGATATTTATAACAAATCACATTCTCTTCAAGAAATGAACTAATATATTCTATGTGCTCAATATCTTAACATTTATCATATTGATATGATATATATCTCAACATCATTTTGAAAGATTAAATTTACCGCCACATTTATTTATTTTAATAACATTTATCAAATAAGATCGCACGATAATCGTGTGCCCATTGACCTTTTATACCAAATTGATGGCAAAAATTATCTTCACTCTTGAAAATTTATTTTAAGAACCCATAATGTTCTTTTTTTTATAATTACCACAATGATGACTATGATTACTTTGTCACGTGCTACATCCATATTCATTTGTACAACCACAATTATTTGTTATCTTTCAAACTTATCATTTGTACAATCATATATACTTAATTTTTGTCATTTTTCAGACTTATTTGCACAACTATCACAAACTTATCATTTGTACAATCATATATGATTAATTTTTTAATCTTTCAGACTTATATGCACAATTACAATATTTAAATCAAGGAATGGAGCAAATCAATGTGGTGGATTTCATGACTTTTTCTTGAAAAAATATCATTTTTCTTTAGTCATCAATATATCATGTTGGAACTTGAACCCAATGTCTTACTCATATGAAGCCATATCAGCCACAATTCGTAGGAACCTGAATCTGATGTCTTATCATTATGGTGCATCGGAGTTTAAATCGATGTCTTACCCTCATCCAATATTAAAATAGATCAAAGTATAATAAGATCTTTGATTGTACAAATGAATGTGGGTGTAGCACGGGTCTCTCAATATATATATATATATATATATATATATAATTAATTAATTTTGCAGATACAACTCAGTGTTCAATGATGCGACTGAGATCCATCATTAAGACATATATGGCCAAAACATATTGACACAATCAAGCAAGATATTGAAGTTCGCCGGACCTGCATTAGTAATATACACTATTCAAAGATGCACCACGACATTCAGCTTAAAAAAATTTTCAATATCAATTACACATACACACACATATTATAAAATTAATTTCGAAGATATAAGTGTTCCAATGATGCGACTGAGATCCATCATTAATACATATATGGCCAAAATATAATGATACAATCAGGCAAGCTATTGAAGTTCACTGAATCTACATTAATAATATACACCATTCAAAGATGTACTACAATATTCAACCTAAGAAACTTTTCAATATCATACTCAGAAGTCATGTAAAAAAATATGATACATGTATAGCAATATTTAATTAGCATTAAGTGATAAGGAATCTTTTTCACTCTATGGTGGTCAGTAATATCATCACGATATATCTATATACAATGATGGTATCATTGAAGAATGAGTTGTCCTTCAATGAACACAACTCAGAAGTACATGATACCATTACTGTGGTATCATTTAGGAATGAGCATTTTTCAGTGAAACACTACTGAAAAAACTGCATGATATCATCACATTATATATATATATATATACACACACACTTGATTGTATCATTAAGGAATGAGCAGTCCTTCAGTAAAACACTGTTCAATACTGTATGATACCATCACAATATTTTTATATATTATGATGATATCTTTACATAATGATTAGTCAATAATGAAATACTGCTCAAAATATTGCATGATATTATCACATTATATCCATATAATGGAATGTTATCATGAAGGACTGATTAATTCACTCAATGAAAAACTCTCTAATTATTAGTTATATCATCACCGATATATTAATATGTCCACAGCGTATCATTGAGGATTAAAAAGTCCTTCAATAAGATATCATTACTGTATATTCATATACTATCAAGAGATGTTTCAATTTTTCATTGAGGCACTCTCTAAAACTTCATCATATTACAATATACTAATATACTAAAATGATATTATGCAACATTGCTTCATCAATTCATCTGTGTGTAGAAAAAATTATATTTCTTTAAAAATGTTGCTACGTTACAATATAAACTTAAAAATTGAGTATATGTAGTACTCCCTCCTTTAAAAAATGTTTTGAACATATTTTGTTTTTAGCTCGTTTTTAAAAAGAATGATTTCTTTTTTAAATTTGAAAATAATTTAATTTAAAATTTAGTTTTATTCTTAATAAGAAAAGTTTGTAGATGCAAAATCTTGTGACATACTTCCTCCATCTTAAAATAGTTGGCATATTTATAAAAAAAATATATCTTAAAATAGTTGGCATGCCTAAAAGATCAAGAGATATCAATCATTTTTCAACTCTACCTTTAGTAATTACTAGAGAAATTGACTGCGCTTCGCATAATTATAAAATACCTCATTAAATTAACAAAATAATTTTTAAAAATATTGAGAGCACAATATTCTAAAAAGCTCTTGATCTAATTTATTATTAATACTTATTATGATTTTTAAATTTTTGAAAAAATAAGAATTAGTAAGAAAAAGTTTCATATATCAAGAGGTTAGTATATAATTTTTTAAAATTTAATACAATTTAAGTATATGCATTTAAGGATTTAGTGTTCTTCTTGCTTTCATTAAACGGTAAACTTCTATTCGAATAATTCTTCTTCAATTATATATCTTTTTTGACATTGTATCCTTTCATAGTTCATATTTATCTTCTTCTTTTTTGACTTTTCATCATCATCTAAATAATTTTTTATTGCTAATTTTGTCTTTATCCTCTATTATAGTATTTGTTTAATTTTTTAATTATTTTTTTCTTTTCCTTCCTCTATATATCCTACCTCTATTCTAGAAAATGTAAGCTTATGAATCTTTATTTTTAATTTCTAACTCTTTGATATCTCCAAAATTATTGTTGTTTCAATAGTTGCATCATTTTAAAAGTAAAAAAATGCATCGAGATCGAGATAGATAGATAGATACAGAGAGAGAGAGAGAGAAGCAAATAAGTAAAAAAAGTAAAAGAAAGTATCTTATACATTTTTACATGATTTATATTAATTTTTTAAGAAAAAATAATTAATATTATTTTTTAGTTGTGCCTTTAAATCTCATGAGATGACAATGGTAGATTATAATTGTAGATCTCATGATATGACAATGTTAGATTATAATTACTTCATGATCTCAGTTTCAATCAAGAGTTACGTGAAAATATTATAGCTATTCTTATAAATGTATTCTAATTTAATTTATTAAAATGAATATGACTAACCCAAGTATTTATACTTATTACTATCAACTACTTTTTTTTCTATTAAAGTAAGAGAAATAAGAAAATCGTTAAAGAAAACATAAATTGTTTTTCGTATCTTAAAGAACACATAAAGAATAATGTATTTCATAAATTAATAAATATTTTCTTTACGTCATCAATAATATTGTTTGAAACTTGGCTAGTAATTAGCACCAACAATATTGCAATAACTATTGCTTAATCAAAAATAAAATTTACAACAATAAAAAAATTATGAATGTTCAAATTATAGAAGTTACATAGAGAAAATTTCAATGCACACTCACACACACACACCCTTTTTTTTGGACATTAACCTTAAGTAAATAGATGAATAAAGAAATACAGAATCAGTGTACAATTTTTTAAGCTCTTGCTCGATAGCCCCTCTAACAAATGATCAACCTCCAAAAGCCTTCTTCATAAGCTTGAATTTGATACTATAAATAATAATATAAAGAACACTATTTCAAATATGAAAAAAAAGGATACTCTTGAGTATGAGTTTCATGAAATAAAAAAATATGACTTTATATAGATGAAAATGGAGGAATATCAAAAGGTATCTTATATTTTATAATTAAAGAATTAGAGGTAATGAATATGAAAACTTAAAAGTCATGAAGTTAATAATATTATTAAGAGTAGAAATTTAATATTTAATGAGTTATGGAGATAAAAGTTTAAAAATAAATAAAAAAGATAAAAAGTACGTATTGAAGAGTATATTATGATAATTATATCCTCTATAGTACATAAATAAACTAAAATAAATGAACAAGAAAGAGCAAAAATCGAAAAGAATAATAGGAAAAAACTTTTTTTTTTTTAATAAAAAGGAAGAAGAAAGATAGAAAATTTTCTTGAGATGAGGAAATTATCTAAAAATCCCCGACACACCCTTAAAATGATAAATCAATTTCGGTAGAAAAAAGACGGTGTTTATAGAGGTATCTATTACTAACTTTCCTTGATTGAATAGATAAAAAGAAATAAAAAGAACAAAAAAGGGAAAAGGGGTGAATTAATCTATACATGTCATATCATTAATAGCATTAATGATTGGAAGAATTAAATATGACTATCTTTAATATTTTGTATGAGTTTAAGGTGAAATTTATATCTTTTAAAATTGAAAAAAATGTCAAAAAAAGGGATAAAAAGATGAATATGAATCCAGTCCTTAGAGAACGTCATTGCAGCAAGTTCATAACCTCCCTTTATATATATATATAGAGAGAGAGATAGATAGATAGATAGATAGAGAGAGAGAGAGAGAGATTATTCTAAAATTAAGAGACACATAAATAGATGAGATTAAAAAATTAATAAGAGATATATTAGTAAAATCATACTCCTAATTAATTTTTTTCTCAAGAGTTGTGCAAAATCTATACATGTCGGGTATTTTAAAACTGAGAAAATACTCAAGATTATAATTATCTAAAGTCTTATAACGTGTCTAATTTAAAATTTTTTACAAATTATATTAAATGTATAAACATTAAATTCATTAATAATATATTCCCTTCATTTCATATTAGTTGGTTACTTTTTCTTTACATGTTATTTAAGAAATCATAAATAAGATAAATAATTTTACTGATTTGCGCTTTATTCACCCATTTGAAAAAAAAAATGAAATGATCTAAATTTATCTGTTAATTTTTGCTTTTTGAGATTCAAATTTTTTGATTTTGATAAGTATAATAAGCCGCAGTAATTATAAATTAAAATACTTTCTTTTTTAAAATATATATGAAAAATTAGTATATAAAAAAAAACTCATTTAGTCTTTGAAACTTAAAGGTCACACATAATTGAGACATACGAGTACTTCCTTCGTTCTTAAATACGTAGTGTTTTAACCTTTTCATTTTGTTTCATAATAAGTGATGTTTTAGAATTTCAAGAATAAATTATCTTATGCTTCCTGAATTCTTCCTCTCTTAATACATGAAGTTCTACACCATTAAAGAATCACTTCTATATTTAAGATATTTAATTAGGTTTAAGTTAGTAAAAACACTCCTTATGTTTTAAAAATAAGTAATTTTTAAAAAGTACACTCAAACTAAAAATATCATTTATTTAAAAATAATAAAATATAATATATATATATTAAGAAATTTTAAGGCTCTCAAAAATTTGGGGGTCTAAAGCTTAGGCTTTAGAAGCTTTATGCTTCAGTCGACTCTGAGTTGTGCTTGGTCATGAATATAAATTTGAATTGTTTTAAAAATTTTATGAGGGAAGAGTGAAAAAAGTAAAATCAAGTTTTATTTATTTTCACTTTTTCAAATACATTTTCAAACTGTATTTAAAATTCTCATGACCAAACACATACTGTTTTCATTTTTTTTCACTAAAGCGAAATAATTTTTCAAAAAATAAATAATTTTCATGAGCAAATGACTATTTAATTAACACATCAGAATTAAATTTTAAAAAATAAATTAAATCAAATATACCACTTTTGCAAAATCTGAAAAATGCTTAACAATCACCTTTTCCACATTTACTTACAAATTGAGCATAAAATTCATTCCAAATAACTTGAATATTTTTTCATTTCACTTGAATTTTCAATTACAAATTCATGAACACGAACCTCAATCTAAATTTTGAATTAATTTCATAAATTTTCAAGACTCATTTGTTGTTTTTCAAGTTTTCTCAAGTCTTTTAATGGGGTTTTTTTAGTTTTTCAATGCCTATTATTACTCTAGTACATAAACTCATACCCACACTTTTTCTTTGAACTTTTGATATTGGAGGCAAAAATTAACAGTTGATTTTTTGTTTGAATTTGCAATTATATAATTTATGAGGATAGAAGAACATCACTTTTTATTAATGGTGATAAATATTGTGCTTTTCTTTATGAAAATAGAAGATGTGGGTGGGTGGGGAAGTGACTTCGGGCGAGGGGAGGGGGAAGTTGGGACGATGAGGAGGAGGCTAGTGAGGTGGGGTTTATTACTGTTGAGGGTGGGTCGTGGATATTCATTGTGTAAATGGCACAAAGATGTTGAAGAAGAGGGAGGAGCTGGAGAGCTTTTTCAACTTTTTTTTTAATTTGATTTGTTTCTTCATAAATTTAATATTTTTAGTTAAATATATCACATTCATGTGCTTTAAAAATAGAAATATCACGCACTACATTTGAGTTAGCACAAATATGTCATAAAAGTTTGATCAATGGCTAGAGGAGCTTAAAATATTATGTTTTATTGAATTTAAGAATTCAGTTAACAATAGCTTGAGTAGAAGGGTCCACAAAACAAACTCAGATAATTATAAAAATTTATTAAATCATTCCGTTAAAAAAAAAAAACTCTTTGAAACTTATAGACTTATTTAGGCTTCCAAAAAGGTATTAATTGAAAAGGTAAAATAAATTTTTTAATTAATTTTGTCTCGAATTAGTAAGCAGATAAATAATTTAAGATAATTATATATAATAAGATTGACAACTAATATAATAAAAAAAAGTAAGTTTTAATTATTTTTCCTACTTAAATTTTATATCAAATCAAATAAACTTGAAAATAAAAGAGAGAGAGAGAATATATTTTAGGGAAATTGTAGCATATCGAAAGCTGCAAAAGAAATGAGAATATGGGTGAATTCTCCCCAGGGGACACATTTTCGACTTTTTCAGTCCGTACTTTTTCTTTCATTCCTTTGCCCCCCCCCCCCCCCCCCGCCTTTTTCTATGCTCCAACTTTATAATTTTTTTTGTAAATTTTATAGCTGTTTGTCCATGAGATTTTTTAATTTTTTTAAAAATTATTTTGCTTTATTAAAAAAAGTAAAAATAATATGTGTTTGACCATGAGAATTCAAATAGAATTTGAAATTGTATTTGAAAAAGTGAAAATAAATTTTATTTGTTTTCACCTTTTTCACTTCTATGTCTCTCACAAAATTTAAAAAACAACTACAATTTATATTCATGGCCAAATACAACTCCAACTCTAACTTCAACTTCAACTCCAAAAAATTATGATTTTCATATACTCTTATCATCGCTTTATAAGGCAAGATTGAAAGGACTAAAAATTACATATATACACAAGGTTACTTTACCTTATTACATAAAATCCCATATTGGAAAAGAAATTACAAAAATTCCAAAGTAATTACTTAAATCCCTTAAATTCACTCTTTCTCTCTCATCCCCTTTATACATATCATAATACCATATTTTGCGTCTATTTTAGTGCACTGATTTTTACTCCGTATGTGCTCCTTTATTTACGCCTACAATCAAGCTAATGTAATATTAATACTCTCTCATCCCCCTCCTAATTGCGTCACTTTTATAATTGAAATTGAAGATGTACACTTTCAACTCATGTAATAAAGGAAATTGAATTTTTTTTTTTGAGGTATCATTCAGATCCACTATGCTCTTGTAGAGGTTAGGCAAGTAACCGCTCATTCTTTTCTCCTTAAGAAGTCCAATGATAGTGCCCACTCGCAATAAAAGAATATTAAGGAGGAAATCGACACAATCATTTTCAGCCTCGGCAAATAGGACTCTGCGTACCTTGGTGTCAATCAACAGCTTCAAGGTTAGTTTGGAATCTGAATGGATCATTTTTAATTGGTTGATAATTGCTGCAAGTTTTATTCCAAAACCATTAGGCAAATCACTTATCAAAAACACAAATACAGTAAGAAACACAGTTAAAATAGAGAAGGCACAAGTTAGGTTCTGTAAGGGACTTTCTTTGAGTCCCTCGTTCTCTCTCCCCCAGTTCTCTATCTTCTTCCCTCTCCATTTCCCTTTATTTTTATCTCGTCACTGCTATCGCCGGCGGGATTAGGGTTACCGTCGACTCAACTCCGGTGATGGTGTATGTGAGCAGCAACGGTCAAGCAGGTTGGTACGACGTCAGTCGGCGTCCAGATTTTGGCAATAGCTAGAAGAAGCTCCAGCAACACTCCGGCGATGCACCAGTGACTTTTTTTTCAATGATTTTATTTCAGCAACTAATTTCGACATCAAAATCTCCGGAACCAGTAGAACGTAGGCATACCGATGACATCTAAACTTCACTATTTAGTCACTTTGTATAGTTTGGTTTCTTTGTATTATTTTGTTTCTTGTTTCTTGCTTCCTATTTCTTATGATTATAGTGGCGGCTGGCTGCTTTGCTTATTGGTGGATATTGTTATGTTGTTCAAGCTGCTAGGCCGAATAGTGTACTTTGTGCATACTTTCTCTTACTGTTTTCGTACTATTGCTTTATTTGTTGGTTTGAGGCTTTGTTTTGGTTTTTGAGCAGTAGTGGCTGAAGGGGTTGATGGTAGAATAGGGTCATGTCTGAGGGGGTTAGGGGTGAGGACTGTTTTGGGAGAGGGTGAGAAGAGGAGGGCAGGGGTAGGTGTAGGGTATAGGTCGATCTTTAGGGATGGTTCGGTGAGGGGTGTTAGAGGTAAGCGAGAGGCGAGAGAGATAGGTTGAGGGTAGGGTCTTAGAATATTGGGACCCTTCAGGGTAAGTTTGTAGAGTTGGTAAAGATTCTTAAGAAGAGGAGGATTAATATTGCGCATGTTCAGGAGACTAGATGGTATGATCAAAGGTTAGGGATGTGGATGGGTATAAGTTGTGGCACTCAGGGAGTGAGAGACATCGAAATGAAGTGGGCATCTTAGTGGATGAGGAGCTTAGAGGTCAGAGAGTAGAGGTTAAGAGGGTTAGTGATAGGCTGATGAAGATTAAGTTGGTCATTAGGGGCTTTACGCTGTATGTGTGTAGTGTTTATGCGCCACATGTGGGCTTAGAAGAGGAGGTGAAAGCGAGATTTGGGAAGATTTGGATGAGGAGAAGCGTGCCTAGCTCAAAGAAAATTGTCATAGCTGGGGACTTCAATGGGCACATTGGGGTCTTACCGGGAGGCTATGATGATGTGTATGGAGGTTTTGGTTTTGGTGATAGAAATAGTGAGGGAGCGACTCTGTTGGATTTTGCGAGGGCCTTTGGGCTGGTGGTAGTGAATTCGAGCTTTCCGAAGAAGAAGAATCACCTGATTAGCTTCCTGAGCATGATAGCCAAGACTCATATTAACTTTCTGCTGCTTAGGAAGAGGAATATGGTGTTATGTACAGACTGTAAAGTCATTTCAAGTGAGCATCTTTCTACCCAGCACAGGCTTCTATTGATGGACTTATGTATCAAGAAGAGCAAGAAGAAAAGGGTCGGGGAGGGTCGACTTAGAATTAAGTGGAGTGGCTTGATGCCAGTTAGTGCTCTGGAGATAGGGGAAAAAGTGGCAAGAATAGGGGTGTGGAAGAGCAAGGGGGATGTGGATGTTATGTGGGATAGGGTTACCAGCTACATTACAGAGACTGCTAGAGAAGTGTTCGATGCTTTGAGGGGTCGGGTAGGACGTCATAAGGGGGACTAGTGGTGGAATGAAGAAAGTGGAGTTTAAGAAGGGGGCGTATGTTAAGTTGATTGAGAGTAAAGATGAAGAGGAGAAATGGGTGAATGAAGAGGTTTACAAAGTAGCAAAGAAGGAGACTAAGTTAGCAGTTATGGTTGCTAATTCAGCAGCATTCGAGAACTTGTATGCAGGGTTAGAGGAGAAAGACGGGGAAAAGAGGTTGTATAGGCATGCTAAGGCCAGGGAGTGGAAGGGTCGTGACCTCGATCAAGTGAAGTGCATTAAGGGGGAGGATGGTAGTGTTTTGGTGGAGGATGTTCACATCAAGAAGAGATGGCAGGAGTACTTCCATAGACTTTTGAATGAGGAGGAGGACGGAGACATTGAGTTAGAGGAGCTGGAGCACTCAGAGAAGAGCCGTGATTTCAGTTATTGTAGGCGTTTTAAGGTTGAGAAATTCAGGGAGGCGATTCGTAGGATGTAGACGGGGAGAACGATGGGGCCTGACGAGATTCCGATGGATTTTTGGAAATATGTTGGTAAGGCAGGTTTAAGGTGGTTGACTGATCTTTTTAACGACATTTTCAAGGCTGTAAGAATTCTTGAGGCTTGGAGATGAAGTACGGTGATTCCATTATATAAAAACAAGGGTGATATTCAGAGTTGCAACAACTATAAGGGTATTAAGGTGTTGAGTCACACTATGAAAATTTTGGAGAGAGTGGCTGAGCGGAGATTGAGGAGGGTCGTGTCTATTTTGGAAAATTAGTTTGGGATTTATGCATGGTCGCTCAACGACAAAGGCAATCCACCTGGTGAGGAGATTGGTGGAGCAGTATAGAGAAAAAAGAGGGATTTACACATGGTGTTCATCGACCTGGAAAAGGCGTATGATAAAGTCTCGAGTGAGGTTCTTTGGAGATGCTTGGAAGTGAGAGAAGTCCTGATGGTGTATATCAGAGCTATTAAGGACATGTACGATGGAGGGAAGACCCGAGTGAGGACGGAAGGAGGAGACTCAGAGCATTTTCCGATCAAGATAGGGTTGCATCAAGGATTAAATGTTAGTCCGTTCCTTTTTACGTTGGTGATGGATGTATTGACGCAGAGTATTTAAGGCGAGGTGTGGTGTATGTTATTTGCAGATAATGTAGTGCTGATTGATGAGATGCGGGGGGAGGGGGGGAGGGGTGTAAACGATAAATTGGAGATTTGGAGGTAAACCCCTAAGTCTAAGGGGTTCAGGTTGAGTGGGTCCAAAACTGAGTATTTGGAATGCAAGTTTAGTGACTTGAGGCAGGAGGACGAAGTGGTCATGAGGTTGGACTCCCAGGATGTTTGTAAGAGGGATAGTTTTAAGTATCTTGGGTCTATGATTCAGGGGAATGGTGAGATTAATGAGGATGTCTCTAAACGTATTGGAGCAGGTTGGATGAAGTGGAGGCTCGCCTCAGGACTGTTGTATGATAAGAAGGTATCCCTTAAGCTTAAAGGCAAATTCTATAAAGTGGAAGTCTGTCCGACCATGTTGTATGGAGCGGGGTGTTGGTCAGTCAAACACAGCCACATCCAAAAATTGAAGGTGGCAGAAATGAGAATGTTGCATTGGATATGTGGGCTTACTAGAGGGGACAAAGTTAGGCATGGAATTATCTTGGAGAAGGAAGGATTAGCTTCGGTGGAGGACAAGATACGGGAAAAAAGGTTGAGATGGTTTGGGCATGTGATGAGGAGGGGTGTGGATACCCCAGTTCATAGGTGTGAGAGTCTAGCTTTGGATGGCTTCAGGAGGAGTAGAGATAGGCTGAAGAAATACTGGAGGGAGGTGATTAGATATGACATGGAGCAGCTTCAGCTTGCTGAGGACATGACCATAGATAGGAAGGTGTGGAGGTCACGGATAAAGGTAAAAGACTAGTGTGAGTGTGTGGGTTATAGCAGGCAGTCAGGAGAGATCTTGTGTAGCCGGGTTAGTAATTCTAAGACTGTGTACATAGGTGTCTTTGGTATGTGAGTGTAAGTTGCTACTAGGTAGGTGTCCTATTTCTTATTTCTTAGTTCCTATTTTCTCTTTTCGTGTTGTCCTTATTTCTCGTATTTCGTATTTCTCTGATTTTTATTTTATTATTTCTTATTTCTTATTTCTGTTATGTCATCCAACCCTTTGTTTACTATTCTTTATCTTGAGCTGGGGGTCTATCGGAAACAACCTCTCTACTTCTTCAGAGGTAGCGGTATGGACTGCGTACATCTTACCCTCCCCAGACCCCACTTTGTAGGAATACACTGGGTTTGTTGTTGTTGTTGTTGAATTATTTTTTCCTTATTATCGTGTAGCCAATGTAATGCTACAATAACACTAATTTTTCCTTAAAATTATTATAATCCTGTAGATAATTAATGTATAAGGTGAATATTTTATATGTATAGTGTGATATTATACATTTTGGAAAATTATATTTTAATGTATAAGTTATAATATATGAGGCATTATACATTAGATATTTTTGGAAGACTAATGTATAATATAATTCTTCTGCTATATATTTCATTATGTTATATGTTAAAAGTTCTTATAACATTTAAGAGGCATTTTATGTAATATTTGGTATCATACAATAGAAAGTATTAATTTTCTATAAGGTTACATTATACCTTCTGATAAGGATACAAAAGTATACTTGTTTAATGTTAATACTTAAATGTAGAGTATGACATTTTACATTACTGCATATTATTTTTTAAATATATAATGTGCCCACATACATGTGCAACTGTTGTATAATGTTATCTTTAATACGTATCAGTTTGCTGCTATCTTTTTATCTCTTAATTTGAGCCTGCTTTTATTTTTCTAGGGCATGAAATGCCGTATTGACAAATCCCGAAAATTGTTTCTTCAACTCCATGTAAACCCTTATTTCATTGTCATTCCTTATGATAATGGGAGAATAATTACCTTTAATGTATTTTACTTCAATTTTTTTATGAACTTCTTCAATATTCAATTCCATCGCGATCGTAGCAATCAATTTCATGAAGATTATACTTTTCGAAACAATAGTTGCGTCACTTTTGTAGGATTGATAAATAATTTCCGACTCCCAAATACCTGAATGACGCAACAATATAGGGATGTTCATATTTTTTTTTCGAGAATTGAAGAAAGAAGACAACATTTTTTTTCAAGAACGTAATTCAACAATGAGAACAATTAATAGTGATGTTAAGATTTTTTTTGAATTTAAATTTCAGCTACTATATTTAATCATACACAACATAATGATAGGTAATTAATGGCGTTAATTAAGGTAGAAAAAGATAGTATCTGATTTCTCTTTTCATAAATATAGGCAAATATATTTTATCATACATTCCAGCAATGTATAAGGGTCTACCTAATGTATAAGTATATTTCACAAATTAGGGAGAAAGAAAGCCTAACGGGATTATATGTAAATACTTTTACTATAGAAGGAATTTATGTGGTTTATACTTGAAAGAATATGGCACTACCAGAGAGGTCCTACAAGCACCACCAAGTAGATGTAGTGCAGTGAATTAATGAGGTTGCTCCTTCCTTGATTAGATGATTTAATTTTGCATTCTGAGTATGAAGAGAGCTATCCTTGAACGAACCCTATTCGACGTCAATTTGAATTAATTTGACTCCTTGTGAATATCAACAGTGAATAAGAAAAAGAAAAGTCCTTCAAGAAGCCAATTAATCACATTCATTATTGACAAAAGATTATATTTTATATTTCTTTTGCATTATTTGGTTTAGTGAACATACATGCTAAAAAATTATGAGCTGAAGTCCAAAGCCCCACAAAGCCAGCTACAAAACCTTTCTTTTTTCTCTCTTTGCCTTTAAGAATTTTAACTAAGCTTTTTTCTTAAAAGTTGATCCATGGCTAAGACAATAATTTCATGGTAAAAGTGCTTTGTTTTTACCGTTAGTGGTCATGATTTCATAAGCGGCCGAAGTTTGTGTATTGTATTTTAACCCATCGATAGGTCCTCAAACTTATCTTGAAAATTCACTTAAACCCCTCAACTAAAACATGTACCTATCAGGCCCCTCAAATGCTAAAATTGGTACCTATCATGCACAAAATACTGATTTGTCAAGGAGAGTATTTTACACTCTCCTTGAGCGCGTGAATGAGGTCTCAAATGGTAATTTTTTTTAAAATCAAATTTTAACTTATTTAATACATTTTTAATAATAATAAATTTTAATTTAAAAAAAAAAAATCAGCCCCCCTCTTTCGACCCCACCCCATCCCCCACCCCCACAAAGACCCCAATCATCTTCTTTATTCTTCATCTCTATTTTTTTTCTTTTTAAATTCTTAACAATTAACAATTAACAATTAACAATTTTTAATTAAAAAGAAACAATGAAAGTCATGAACTTTAGCATATTAATACATTTCTCTTTGCAAACTTGATATGTTTTTGCGGAGTAAATTTGATTCCGGCGAAACTCCATTTTTCTGGCTACCTTGATATGAATCTGAGATTACTTTATTGATATTATTAAAGAATTCAAGTTCTAAGAAACCCAAAACACAAGAAGAAGAAAAATATCAAAAAATATGAATTAGATTGCTAAAGAAATAAGATTTCTAAAAAAAATGTTGAATTTTTTATTTTTTTTACAGAAATGGAGAAGAAGATGATAAGAGGGAGCAGGGGTTGTGTGCGTAGGGGGAAGGTATTGAAAAACATCCTTTTCTTTTTCTTTTGGTTATTGATTAATTAGATATTAAAAAAATAGAAGATGGAGGAGAAGATGACAAGAAATGGACAAGAAGAGCAAGCGGGTGGGATGGGGGATGTCGAAGGGACCCCATTTTATTTTTATATTTTTAAAAAATTTAAAATTAATTTTTAATAATTATTGGACCTAGAATGTCGTGTGTCAGCTTCCAATTAGCCTTTTTTTCCACATCATCGCGTGTGACTTACACACACTTGAGTCTTTTGATGATTGGAAAAAAAATGCCCAATTGGATCAAAATTTGGGGGGTTTAGGGGCCTGATAGGTACAGGCCTTAGTTTAGGGATCTAAGTGAATTTTCGAGACAAGTTTGAGGACCTGTCGATGGGTTTGGCCTTTACACTTTAATCAACCATAATTTTAGTTCCAAAAATTACTATTCAAAATAATTATGTTACGCTCTCACTATGTAGATACCATGCAAATTTAGGTCGCAATATGTCATACGGTAATAACAACAATTATTATGCCTAAATTATCTTAATATGGTAATGTTATAGTTCAAGAAGGTAATGTAAATTTACATACGATATTGAACCAATCATAAAATTTTCGAAAGGTTCAAAGACTTTGAAGGGCTCTAATGAATATTTTAAGTGTTGTTTTGCATAAGTTGAAGTTAGTTACAAATTAGTACAATATCATAGTTACAAATTAGTACTAGGTTAAATATATCGGCAGATCTCTAAACTTGACATGGATTTTTATTTTGGCATCAAAAGTGGACTTTTTTAATTTTTAACACCTAAACTAGTGTCCCACTGTGTCATTTTGGCACTTTTTGGACATTTGGTATGTTGCGTATATTCCACTTATTGACGATGCATAAAAGGCTAATGCCTTTTTCCTTATTTTTAGCCACTATTTTTTTCAATCTTAAGCTTCTTCAATAGTGAAAAAGTGTTGAGAAAGATTTAATAGTTGGATAGACATCTCTAGTAGATTAGATTTAATTTGATGGTTAACTTGGTGCTAAATTTTGTACCAACGGTAAGTCCTAAAATTCACTTGAGGAAATCACATTCCTAAAATTTTATTTCAACGGTTAACTTGATGCTCTATTTTTCTGTAGTGAAATTAAGTTTCAAGCTTAAAAAGATGATACAAGCCAAATCGGTCTCAACCTCCTAATATCTATGCCCCGAGGTCAACACAAGGAAGGCCAAGCCATGACCACCTCAAGGATGCCAAGATGTGTTTGGATTACCCCTTTAGAGATCCCCCTAGAACAATATCTTGTGTGAATGATAGCTTGGAGCATGGGAGGAGCTATATTTGATGATATCATCTAAGAAAGTATTGAACAACATTGTATTTGGAAGATAACATTGAGTCTCCGAGGTCCAATGAAGAAAAGAAAGAATATATGTGCCAACATGTAACCATTTGACATTTAGGGTCACTTTTAGGCCCACTTGGCATTTAAGATCACTTTTGATGTATTTTCTAATAAATAGTCCATGACTATAAATAGTTAGGTTTCTTCTTTTGTTAGGAGATATGATTTTTGATGAGTTTACACTTGATATTATTTATCGAGCTTGTTGGGAGCTTCTTTAGTTATCTATAAACATTGGTTGTGAGGGAGTTCAATTTCTATCTAGACCGTAGTAGGATATAGGTGTTTGTGGTAATCGAAAGGGAGGCCCGCCGATTTGATATATCTTTGGGTTGTCTTTTCTTTATCAGCTTGAGTGTGGTATTGAAGAAAAATAAAAAAATTTCAAAAAAGGTTCCATGATTTTGGGTCTTCTCCAAATATTGAGTTTTTGGTTTTTTGTATTTTATTGAGTTTTAGATTCTTGTTTTCTAGTACTATTTGAGTCTAAATTTAAGATTCGAGCTTAATCGGAGTTGATTTTAAGGCTCTACCATTATTGAGCTTGAGCTTGAAGAAATTCATAAATAGGTCTTTAAATCTAAAAAATTTAGAGTGATATGGGGGTTGAAAAGCATTGGGGTTTGTTACCCATACCAAAAGGAGCTTAAATCTCGAATTTGGGGTGAATCCAAGTTAAAATGAGGAAGTTATGACTTTTTAAATATTAATTTTGTGATTGATTTTCTTCCATAAATTCATGTCTTGTTCAAGAATATCATTCAAAAGTTGACGTTTCATCCAAAAAAGAATGAAAGAGAAAGTGTTTAGGTGTTGGAACAAAGTAATATCCAAAAAGAGAGGAATATTTCAAAAGAGAGAGTGCAAAAAGATCCACAAAAGGACAAAATTCAGAAGCTCTAGTAGTACTGTCCAAGGGCACTTGCGCCAGCACCTACCTATGCAGGTCATTCATCTACCTACGTAGGTCATTTTGCAGCACCCTGTATTTGGCCTGCGAACCCCCATCTACGAGCGCAGATCATTACTTGCACCCATATCTCACCCCAACGCATCTCAACAACTCCAAATCTTATTTTACTCAGGTTTCATTATCTTAGTTTCAATTCTTGATTTCTAAATTCATTTCTTTATTCCTAACTAATTAGCAATAAGTATTTGATCTACTTAGTTGATTAATTAGTCTTCGAGTCCATTTTTTTTCTTTCTTCTCCTTTTCTTTAAGTGTTTTCTTTGTCCTATTTCTTAGTTAACTTCTTTGATTCAAGTCCTTTTAGTTATAATCGAGTCTTACGTGTTTGGTTCACCAACTTTCTTAAGTATACTAAGAACTATGAATGGAACAACCTTTGATACCTTAGTGAAAGTCATCATGGGGTTGTGACATGATATGAATGAGTTGATTGAGGAGTGGTCACACATGAAAGGGAATGGCAAATTTGAGGTGTCCTACTCCCCAAAACACCTCAAGCTAATAAAACACTTTCATTATCACTATTTTATGTGCAATAGAAATATAGAACTTTTGATGCTTAAAACGAGGAAAATATGCAAGTTTCTGAGGTTTTTTTGTTAATATGATGCATTTTAGGTATGTTTTGCAGAAAATCATGTTTTGGAAGCTAAGTTCATGAAAAAGATGAAAAAAGGTATTTTTGGATACTTATTGGAGCAATTATGGATGTTCGGGACACTTTTTGACTTATTCGTCATCAAAGTATGTTCGGGACTTGAAGAAGAGCTGAAAAGATGACTCTCGACACTTGCTAAGTCAACATGTGCACTAAAAGTAGCACATATAGACCTCATGTGAGCAAAACAATTGCCAGAAGTCCAAAATCTCGAGAGCTGAACTGCAGAAAAATTTTGCTCTGGCACTTACGCCCTCCCTGCAGGCCGCAAGTGCTACTTACGCCCAGGGTCAGGGTGTAAGTGCAGACCATAAGTGGCCACCGATCCTGTTTTATCCTATTTCATGCAGGCTTTAATTTTAGGGTTTTCTCATGTACTATAAATACCCTTTATATGATTTTTAGTAGAAGTTACAAACTTTTGTTATTCAAAAACATATTTTGATTCCAAGATTAGATTTTGATCTTGGGATTCTCTTGTCTTAACTTTAGTTGATTAATTCAGTTACAGTTATGGGTTTTCTGCTTCTTATCATTGTGATTTCATCTATGCTTTTGATTATGAACATTGTTGATTACTTCACATGTATGAGCAGCTAAAAACCCATAACTAGGATTGTGGAAACCCTGGCGGATTGACAAACTAGGGAAAGTGCTATATTTGTTCTGAATCGATACACATGCATGTATTGCTTTATCTTTAATATAATAGTTTTCTTTATGGGTGAACACGTTAGGATCCCACCTAGATTATTGTTACTTACTTCAAAAGAGGAGTGGTGACTAGGAAAAGATTAATACAACAGTAATTTTGAGTTTAGCTGTCAATCCACGCTTCTAAGTTTTATCTTAGTAAGATGGTTAGATTTTGTCTAATAATTAGAGACTCAAAATTTAATAGTTAATTGGGATCAAGATAAGGGTTAGTAAGGTGACATCCTGAGACTCAAAAGGTAAAGGGTGAAATCCTCCTGCTTTCTAAAAGACTTTAGAAGGTATATAACTTATCGATTCTGCATGCAAGGTATCTAGTATGTTCATCATAGCATGATAAGCCTACAAAGTTGATAAGCCAGTGGTAAAATAATCCTAGTGTCCACTTACAACTAATTACAACCGACGTTTATACTTACTACTAGTTTGACATTGATACTCAAAACCCCTCATTTACTTTTCCAGTTTCGCCCGCTGATTACAACAACTGAGAGCCTTGAGTCCACATATTCCCTTGGAATTTCACCCCAACCTTTGTTGGTTTAATATATTTGGCAGCAACCGTATCCACTATCCTGGGGATTATCTACCCAAATTGTGCTCCAAAACCTCAAGATCATATTCCCTCAATCCAAACAAATACAAATCAAGTTCTACAAAACATTGTTCAACCTTTACAAATCCAATTATGTAATGATTCTTTGATCATTAGGTCCATTAATCGTGATATTAACATTTTACCTAGTATCACTCCTTCTCTAGTGCAGGATCATAGACCAATACTTTTAAAGAAAAATGTAAGGAGAGTACCTCATGAACATATGCTTTAAGGACATACTGAGTTCTTACCAAAGGATTCCAAACTAGAAAAGTGTGATGGCAAGTAAGGAAATGATTTAGATTCAAGGTCAAATGTAACACCCCAGGTTATTTATCCTTGAGAATTTCTAAAATTTTATCCTCATTGTCCTGACTACGACACTCCTGATGAGTCGTAGGGACTCGGTCGTAACTTAATAAAAACAAGTAGCTTAGAATTTTTCTCTGAGTACGAGTGACTCTCAATTAGTCATTAAGATTTCATATGGGTCATAAGGACTAAGTCGTAAGGTGTCCAGAAAGTTTGACCCAAGACACTGTCTTCATAACGACTTGAGGCCACGAGTCATAAAGAATTATGACGAGTTGTTAAGTCCCAATCGTAGGGTGTCCAGTGTGTCATCCTAATTATTGTTGTCTTAAGTACGAGAAGTGGTATGAATCGTAGCTAGACTAGTATGGGGTTTTGGTGATTTTTTCTCGACTATGACTCCTTGTGATGAGTCGTAATGTGTCTATACGAGTTGGGGTCACTTGCGATAATTTTTAGTTTTTTCATTAAGGGTAATTTGGATATTTTTCCTCTACCTCAATTGTAACTCACAACCTAAACCCCTATTGGGGACCCCATTAGCATTGTTACTCACTAGAACACTTTCAAAATCTCTCTTAAATTCTCTCAAACAACCAAAATTAGGGTTTCCAAGAAGTAGGTCATCCAAGGGCTTAAGGACTGAATTCCTTCCATGAAACTTGTTATTTCAGGCATGTTACTCTTCTCTCATTGTTAATTTGTTAAGAGCATATGTTTTAAAGTATTATTCATGAGATATTGATATTGGTTTTGAAACAAGGGTAGCGGGTTCGAATATTTGTTGTTAACAATGTTTTCCCATAGTGTACATTTGATTATTCATGCTTTAAAATATGGTTTTGAACTTGTGGGTGCATGGGTATGGTGAATGAACTAGGGAATTGTTATTTTCGCCATACTTGTGACTTTTGAAGTGGTTATGACCCCAACCCCATATTGTGAAATTGGTTTTAAATTTTGAGAAATGTAGAAATTTGGAAAATAGATCCAATAAGGTTGTGCACTCCCCTAAGCGATGATAATTATTTTGGCATGTTGATGTTACCTTGCAAGTATAGTTGGTATGATGATACCAACAATGTATGCCTTAATGTGTAATGTGGTTCAATGAATGAGAATGCATGATAATTATTTTAATTGGGCTTTAATGAGAGTTGTGTAGTTGAGCCATGAAAGTGGTGGTCTCAAGGGACCCATACTAGAAATCGTGGTTGCCGATGTGGGGTTCTATATGACTAGGTGGTTTGAGTCCTCGTTATTAATATAATTTGATTGGGAGGTTCGAGTCCCCTACATATTATTATATGATTTGGTGCTTGTGCCACCTTGATATGCAGGGAGGTTTGAGTCCCCCATAGTGCATATATACACCCTCTGGTTCGTGCAGCCACATGCACTAGGGTCCTACCAGCTAAGGGAGAATTGGGCCCATATAGCCCATGGGTGCCTTTGAATGTTATGACAATTGAGCTACAGAACTCAGGCTAAAGTATTACAGTTCATGTTAAGCCCTATTCACTATCCCGACATGTGATATATCTATACGTATATGCATATGCATTTGATTATGTGCATTGATCTTGAATGATTTTGAACTGTTGATCATGGAATTATGTTATCCTTATCCCTGAGGTACATGCTAGTGTTCACCCCACTAATCAGCTCTGGATATTGTATCCTCACGCGATGCAGATATTAGAGCTTATTTTACTTTTCCTGCACAGTGTTAGGTCGGTGAGCTCAGTCCGTTGGTTTGTTGTGTTGTGATGAAGTGGTGAGATTCCATTCCCAGAAGTCTTAGGCATTTCACCAACTTTCATTCTTAGATTTGAGTTCATAGTTACTTACATTATCATTTTCATTGTCATTGTCATCTGTCAGGTCGGGGACATGTCCCAACCAAGACTGATTTTGGTTTTTTATTTAAAAGGTTTTATTTATATTACTTTGGATATTGAATGATGTTGGTTGGTTGTTTGGCCGGCCATCGATCGTCGGGTATAGACATATTTTGCTTTTCTTTAAGCTTGTTGCATTTTATCTTGTTATATGTTTAGAATTCATCTGACATTAGGGAATGTTATATTTGGTTTAGTTAGGTGTAGGAGGTCATATCCGATCCACATAGGATTTGAGATACCCATCATGGCTAGGCACTGGTTCGGGTCATGATAAAGATGGATCAGAGCCTAGGTTTGGTGTCATTGGGTGTCCAGCAAAGTCGTGTCAAGTAGAGTCTCATTTATGGGTATGTAGCACACCCCACTTATAAGGGAGAAGCTATGAGACATTTAGAAATGTTTCCCTTTCTTGTAATTTTATTTCAAGCTATAGAGTCTATGGTCTTAAATTTTCTTTAATTCCCATATGTTTGCTTTTCAGATCATGCCTCCCAGAAGATCTAATGCTTGAGACAACTCTTTTATCCCGTCTGAGGATAATATAGATGGAGCTCTTCCTACCTAAAATTTCAGACTCTATTAAGGGTCGCTGCTTTTAATTGCCTTAAGAGAGCTCCGCCGATTCCCCTTATCCCTCTCTATGTACCCCAGGCTAGCACGTCTAATGCTGAGTTTCACAAGTCGATTCATTTTCTTACCTCCTATTCCCCAGACTGAACGTGTTTTTTCTGTTGCTCTATCATCAGAGGCCACTAGAGTTGGCCAATTTATGAGGTTGAGTCCTCATATTTTCACTGGTTCTAGGGTTGAGGTAGATCCTTAAAATTTCATTGGTAAGATAGAAAAGATCTTTCCTATAATATATGTTACTGATATAGAGGGGTAGAGTTTGCAACTTATCATTAAAGGATATGACATACCAATACTGTGAAGAGTGGGAATAGTCTAAGGGTGATGATGCTAAGTTCGCTTTGTGGGATAACTTCTCTAGTGCTTTCCTTGATCAATTTCTCAAGGGTTGAGGAAGGAAAAGGCCAATGAGTTTATGCATGAAATAAGGCAGGATATCAGTGAAGGAATACGCGTTGAAGTTTCATTAGTTGTTGCATTATGATCCTGAAGTAGTGTCTAGCATGAGGGCTAGAATAAGGAAGTTTGCCTCTGGGTTATCCCTTGAGTTGATCATGAAGAGTAAGGCTGCATTGCTGAAGAAATATATAGACATCTCAAGACTTGTGTATCTGCAATAAGTGGAAGAAGAAAAAAAGAAGCAAATGGAGATAAGTGAAATATAGAGTAAAAAGTTTTGCTATTCGAATTAGGGTGGAGGTCAACAGTAAAGTAGTAAGAATGGTGGGAATTAGCCTAAGAAGAAGTGAGGCAATTCTGGTTCCTACTCTACGGCTATTGTTCCTTATCCAAAGACATTAGGTGAACATTGTTATCAGTATGATAGTAGGTATAGAGCACTAAGAGCCCTGCCGCAAGCTAGTGGGGCTTAATCAACTCCATCATATCCCCCTTGTAGATTTTATGGTCAGGTGTACCGTGGTGTTTGTGAAGAAAGGAGGAACAAGTGTTTGAAATATGGACAGATTGTTCATATGCATAGGTATTTTCCTTCTAAGGTTACTTCTGGGACAAATAAGTTTCTTGTTGCTACTCCATCTGCTCATGCACCAAAGGGTGATACTTCTACTTCTGGCTTCAACGGTTGTCGAAATCGTCTGTATGCTCTTGCTACCCATCAAAATTCTGTGGCATCCCCCGATATTGTTACTGGTATGTTTAAACTCTTCTCTCATGATGTAGATTGCCTACTTTATCTCAGGTGCTCTCTCTTATGTGACCCCTTATGTGGCTATCTATTTTAGTTTTGATCCTCAATGTATTTTGGACCCTTTCTCAGTTTTCACTCTAATGGATGACACCATCATTGCTAAAAGAGTCTATAGGGGTTGTGTGATATCGGTCTATGGTAGAGAGACCTTGGTAGATCTGATAGAGTTAGACATTTTAGACTTTTATATGATTTTAGGGATAGATTGGTTGCACTCGTATTATGCGTATCTTGATTGTCGAACCCGAAGGGTCAGTTTCCATTTCCTAAATGAACCAGTGTTTGAGTGGGATGGTACTTCCCTAGTGCCTTAGGGAGAGTTTATTTCGTATCTTAGAGCCCAAAAATTAGTTTTTAAAGGGTGCCTCTATCACTTAGTGTATGTTAAGGATTCTAGATCCAAAGGTCATTCTTTGCAGACTGTCCCTGTGGTCTATGAATTTCTCGAGGTGTTCCCTCATGATCTTCCTGGTGTACTTCCTGATAGGGAAATCGATTTTAGGATTGATCGTCTTTCGGACACTCGTCCTATTTCTATCCCTCCTTAAAGAATGGCTCTGGTTGAGTTGAAAGAGCTCAAGGAGCAGTTGAAAGATCTTTTGGATAAGGGTTTTATCCGCCCTAGTGTGTCTCTTTGGGGTGCTCCTATTTTTTTAATGTGTAAGAAAGATGGGTCCCTTCGAATGTGTATTGATTACCGCCAACTGAATAAGGTGACCATGAGAATAAGTGTCCTCTTTCGAGAATTGATGATCTGTTCGATCAGCTTAATGGTGCTAAGTTTTTTTCTAAGATTTATCTTTGGTCGGGTTACCATCAATTAAATATTAGGGAGGTGGATATCCCTAAGTCTGCCTTCTGAACCCGGTATGGTCATTTTGAGTTTTTGGTTATGTCTTTTGGCTTGACTAATGCTCCGACAATATTTATGGACCTTATGAATCGAGTTTTCCGTTAGTTCTTCTATTTGTTTGTGATTGTCTTTATTGATGATATTTTGGTATATTCTAAGAGTGAGGTGGATCATGCCGATCACCTCTGCCTTGTATTACAAAACCTGAAGGATCAGTGTTTGTACTCAAAGTTCTCTAAGTGTGAGTTGTGGTTGAATGATGTGACTTATTTGTTTTATGTTATTTTTAGTGAGGGGATCATGGTGGATCCACAGAATGTTGTGGTGGTTAAGAAGTGGACTAGACCCACGACTCCATCCGATATTAGGAGTTTCTTAGGTTTAGCCGGCTACTGTAGAAGGTTTGTGCAAAGTTTCCCTTCTATCAGTGCCCCATTAACTAAGTTGACTCAGAAAAATATAAAGGTCTTGTAGTTTGATGCTTAGGAGGGCAGTTTTGAGAAACTAAAGGATAAGTTAACTTTGGCTCCAATTTTGAATCTTCCTGAGGGAACTGATGGTTTTGTTGTTTATTGTGATGTATCCCCGGTGGGACTAGGTTGTGCGTTGATACAGCATGGCAAGGTGGTTACTTATGCTTCTAGACTGTTGAAAGTTCATGAGAAGAATTATTCGACCCATGATTTGGAATTATTAGCTGTGGTGTTTACATTATAGATTTGCAGGCATTATTTGTATGGGGTCCATGTTGATATTTATTCTGATAATAAGAGCCTGCAATACACGTTCACTCAGAAAACATTGAATCTTAGGCAAAGGAAATAACTTGAGTTGCTCAAGACTATGACACGAGTCTTCACTGTCATCCAGGTAAAGCTAACGTGGTTATTGATGCTCTAAATAGGTAGTCCATGGGAAGCTTGCCTCATGTGGATAAGAAAAAGCGAGATTTGGTGAAAGATATTCACCGTTTAGCTAATCTAGGCATTCGTTTCCTAACTTCTGAGGATGGTGGTGTGATTGTTCAAGAGGTGGCAAGGTCCTTGGTGCTGAAGTAAAGGAGAAACAAGTGTTGGACCCAATTCAGATGCACAACAAGAATAATGTAGGTAGACAGAAAGTGATGGTTTTTTAGATTGGTGGTGATGGTATCTTGAGGTACCAAAGTAGATTATGTGTTCCCGATGTTAATGGGTAGCGAGGAAGAATTTTGGCTGAAGCTCATGAGTCTTGATATACTATTCATCCCGGTTTGACAAAAATGTATCATGATCTTAAGGAAATTTAGTAGTGGAATAATATGAAGTGGGATGTGGCCAACTTTATAGCTAATTGCATGGTGTGCCAGCAAGTGAAAGTAGAGCACTTGAGGCCCGGTGAGTTGGCCAGGAGATTGAATTACCGGTGTGAAAATAGGAGATAATTAATATAGATTTTGTTACGGGTCTTCTGCGATCTCGCCAGCAGTTTGATTTGATTTGTGTCATCGTGTATAGGATGACTAAATCTTCTCACTTTTTGCCAGTGAGGACTAATTTCTCTTCTTAGGATTATGCTAAGCTGTTCATTGGGGAGATCGTGAAGTTGCATCGTACTCCAATTTCCATCATATCTGATTAAGGTCCCCAATTCTCATCACACTTTTGGAAATTATTCTAGTGGAGTTTAAGGACTAAGGTGACCCTTAGCACTACTTTCTACCCACAGACGGATGGGCAAGCGATAAGGATAATTCAGGTCTTGGAAGATATGCTTTGGGCTTGTATTTTTTATTTAGATGGTAGTTGGGTTGACCACTTGCCTCCCATAAAATTTTGCCTACAACAACAGTTATCACTCTAGCATTGGTATGGCTCCGTATGAGGCCATGTATGGTAGAAAGTGTAGATCTCCTATTGGGTAGTTTGAGGTTGGTAAAAATAAGTTATTGGTTCGAATCTGGTTCACCAAGACATGGAGAAGGTAAAGGTGATTCAGGATAGACTTAAGGCCGCCCAAAGTTGCCAAAAGTCCTATACGGATGTATGGAGAGGGGAGTTGGAGTTCAGTGTTGGTGATTGAGTATTTCTGAAGGTGTCTCCCATGAAGGGAGTGACTAAGTTTGGTAAGAAGGGTAAGCTCAGTCCCCATTATGTTGGTTTGTTCTAGGTTTTAAAGAGGGTTGGTAATTTCGCTTTTGAATTGGAGTTATCTTCTAATTTGAGCTCCATTCATCTGGTGTTTCATGTTTCGATGTTGATAAGTCTGGCTGATCCTTCAACGGTTGTTCCTTAGGAGAAGGTAGGTATTTCAAAATCCTTGTCCTACAAGGAGGTCTCGATTGAGATTTTAGATCGGCAAGTCCGTTGGTTGCGGACAAAGGACATGACTTCAGTAAAGGTTCTTTGGAGGAACCAAAAGGTTGAGAAAGCTACTTGGGAAGCCGAGGAGGACATGAATTCCAGGTATCCGTTCTTGTATCTCATTTCCTACAATCGTGCTTGAGATATGTGTATTTCTTAGCATCTTTGTTTTCTGTCTTTAATAAAGGTAAGGGTAGTGGTATGTGGAGTCAAATCATGCTAATAAATGCCTTGTCCTATCATTCGAGGACGAATGATACTAAGGGGGAGTATGTAACGCCCCGAGTTTTTGGTCCTTGAGACTTTTTGAAATTTTTTCCTCACTGTCCTGACTAATACTCCCTTGATGAGTCGTACTGATTCATGACGAGTCGTAGGGACTGATAACGCTCAGCTTACACTTCAATTTAGTGTAAGGCGATCATTGTCAATATATTTACCCAACTTTTGGAGCGGGGGTCGAATCCACAGAGAACAATGTGAGTGTCGATTAAACTAATATGAGACTATAGCTACAAGTTGAATTCAAATAGATGATACGAAAAGATAAAATGGGGGTTTTGGAGATTAGCCAATAAATTGTTGGTCACTTTAACTTAAGTGTTCGTAATCAAGAGTTTATGAAAAACCAGAATTATATTCACTAGGGGTTTTGGTACTTGACAGATGCTAATGGTAGTTCAAGATTCTCACAGTAGATAGGACAACAAGTTATATTTATCGAAGTTATGCCTAAATGTCTCACGACCTACTTAAGCATTTAATTACCTAATCCTTTCGGACTTACGGAATTTATATTCACAGCCCATATTTTACCTCAGGTTAACCAACCTTGTTACAACGCTAATTATTAAACGGAGTATTTCCAAGTCCCTGTTGATAATTCACTTCCCACTATATTTGATTTCTTTCTCAAACAAATCAAAGTGGGTTTTATCTATTGTTTGCAACCAACACACGTTAATTAAAGCCTCAGAATTATCAAAAAGTCCTACCACCTTTCAAATCCTGATCACTCAGCACTTTATCAAGCCCTAACCCTAGATCCCATAATTAAGGTTAATGAAATTTAGCCACTCATAATGCTAAAATCAAAACAACGAGTTGTATTCATGCTTTGAAAGTTAAACTTACCACAAGAAGAATAATAATTAGTGAATCGCGTATTAGATCACGAAGGAAATCCCAAAATAATGATAATAATCTCTTCAAAGTATTTGATTTTTCAAGCCAAGAAATTAGAGAAAGAAAATATCAAAATATCGTTAAAACTCAATGTGCGGGCCTCTCCAAGAAAACCCTAAACAAGGCTTTAAATAGTTCACCCTACATAAGGAAACAAAATAATAAAATTTCAGAAATCCCTCGGATTAGGTGACGACATTTGTGATAGCCTATCAGGAGGCTGATGACTTATCACAAATTTCTTCAACTCCTTCTTCAGTTTTGGCTCTTCCTGCTTAAGGCTCTTCCGCAACTAAGTCCACAAGACTTAACATAATATAAGTTTAGGCCTAAGTGGGCCAGAAGATACCACTTCTAATCCTCAATTTTCATAATTAGGCAACTTTGCCCCAAACCAGGTTAAGGTATCCAGTTCATCTTCTAGATATCAAGTAAGCCATATTTAAGCCTAAGATAGCAGCTTCGACTAGAAACAAGGTACTCAAGTCAACTCTACTCAACTTACGGTTCCAAGACTACTACACTAGCCCAATAAGGCCAAATATATAAATCACGCTTCAAATACTAAAATCATATCCCAGACATAGGTTTACTTCATAACATCGCTACAACTAATCTAAACTAGAGAGGAAAAGCAATAGGATTCAAAACGAGTATAAATATGCAATTTTACGGGTCCCAAGCTCGCATCTAAACTCCAAACATCAACAAGCGAGGCCTAGTCATCCTACTCATAATCAAGCCTAACATCCATATCCACACACAACATATATCACACATCATCTATGAAGAAAAATCGATAGAAGCCAACCATAACCCACACTTAGAAAACTTTGCATCAAACTTTTTCTCTTCTAAAAAATCCAAAACAATCCTTAAATGATTTTCATGTTACTTTTTACTCTTAAAATAAATCAGAATATCATCAATAAAGACAATCACGAAATAATTTAAGTAGGGTTTACATATCCCACTAATGCACAAAAGACATCACAAGAAACTCATTGTGCCAATACCAGGATAAAAAATAGTCTTAGAAATATTGTCAGGCCGAATCTTAAGCTGATGATACAGGAGCTCTAATCAATCTTAGAAAATATGAATGCACCCTCGACTGGTCAAATAATCACCGATACGGGGCAAAGGATACTTATTACGGAATGTAACTTGTTCAACTGCTTATAGTCTATACATATATGAAGACTACCATCCTTCTCCTTTACAAACAAGACCTGAGCACCCCATGGAGAGGCAGTTGGATGGATAAAACCCTTACTCAACAAGAAATATCCACCAAGTATCACTCAAGGAAATATCAATCATACTATTTAATAATTCATTTATACTCCCATTCAGGATCATCCTTAATTATTTTATTAATGTAAATAAGTCATTTGATTTTGCATTGCCACTATCATGGAAATTACTATCCTCTAAAGTTTTCATATATCAGCCAACTTTGTGAGACATGCAAATGTATAATTCAGCCACAAGGTCAAGTCAATAATAATTTATCGTCTCAAAAATTTTCCTAATGCATAAATCCACAGCTACAACTTATGTCTTGACAATCACTAACTCAATATTTTTCAATGACAAACACTTCATGATCAAGCCAAACCTCTCCTATATCACTAACATCAATTTAAGATACACAAAGTCATTCTTATTTCTACCTAACAATATTTTTATTACGGGCTTTACTTAACTCTTAATCACCTCAAGAGTGGTCCCCACATCACTAGCACATAAGTAAGGCCAAGCAACATAAATCGATTATAGGTCATTGACAGTCTCATAACCAATATCGCATTCCAGATAAGTCATTTATCCAATTATGTAGGTATCAACAACCTCTACTAGTTTTTGTCACTTTTATTTAAAACTCATTATTTTGCCGAACATTAAGAATTCGTTCACATAAGGAACTCAAAGATAATGTCACTTAGCTAGTCCTCACAAGGAACCCATTATAGTTTCAATAATAGAACTACACAAAAATTTTAAATATAGTCTCAATGGCTGGACCACACAAAGATCCCCAAATAATATCAAATAATCAAACTACACAAGGGTCCATCCACAACATCATTGATAAGAACCTCTCATTACGGAGAACACATATCACCTCAGTCTTTTATTCATATCACTTTTTCACCATTTTTTTTCGACATCACATTCTCATATCATCCTCTCAATTCTCATACCATCAATCTCATTAGTATAATAGTACCAAAAATAAGGAAGCACCTTAGAATTTCTAGTTTCACAACAACAAGAAATCAAATAATCCCATCACATTTATCAACAAAAACAACTTAGTCAATTTTCATCACTTAAACAAAAACAATTCACAATAATGATAAAAATCTAGCAACACAAGTTTAGTCAAATATCAAACACAAGCAATCAATAAGTTCACAGCTTTCACAAGTCTTTACCTATTAACAATAACTTTTAGACCTTATTAACAAATACCAATTGAAATCTCCTAGATTTTTATTCAAAATTATTAAGATACCAATTGGATACAATCTAGTAGTCCAAGATTGGGATAGCACGATGGAGAGAAAGAAAGGAAAATGACTTCTACATGTCTCATAGCCTTACGAAGATTGGGTGTGGGGCCCTACACACCAATCTATGAAACTTTACTCGACATTGCTCTTATTAACAGATACAAATTGGGATCGCTAGATACCAATTGAATTCAAGTAATAGTATATAAGAAAGAAGAATTTGAATTTTCCTAGTGTCCTATAGCCTCTCAAAGAAAAGTACAAACGTATCCGTACCATTCCGCAAGACTCTACTAGACATGTTCTTGTACGACGAGATCCACGAACCTAGGGCTCTGATACCAACTTTATCACGACCCAAATGACCATGAGTGACACCTACACTAACCTTCCGGTGGGAGAACCATCTAAGTCAAATCATTACCCAATCACTTAGTTAATATTATGGAATATTTTCATAAAACCATCTTAACAATAATAATCTGGGGTTAATCATCAGTAACACGAAAACCAAACAATCTACTTACTGAATTTTTCAAGACCCGAAAGTCATCATACAAGAACTACTAACAAATATCATGTCTATATAGATATCCAAAAATAAAGTAAATAAAGAATGTTTCATTGCCCGAAAGATGGACAAGAACAAAGAAAATGACCCATGGCAGCCTGAATACAGAGTGCTCACCCTTGGATCAAGATTTGCTATCAAACTCTAGAGGTGAGATCATGTATGAGCCTTTAGAACAATTTTTGCACTCAACAAAAGAAAAGTACAGGGTAGTATCAGTACTAACCACTATGTACTGGTAGGTATCATAGACCAACTCAACTTAATAACATGTACACTACATAAATCAAATAACAAGTAGACATGCATCATCAGATAAACAATTCTCAATGAATCAACAATACAACAATAACAGGTCAAACAATGCTCACAGATAAGCCACATAACCATCAAAAGTATCACCCATACTGTAAACCTCTACAAAATCAACACAAATATATGTAAACATATGCTATGGGACTTATTTTTTCCCAAAAAGTCATGACCTGCAGGGAACAATCTATGTTCATGTACCGTACCGGCGTGGTATCCGATCTAACATAAATATAAATGTACCAGCGTGGTACCCGATCCAACATAAATATAAACATACCGGCGTGGTACCCGATCCAACATAAATGTAAACGTACCAGCGTGGTACCCGATCAAACATAAATATAAACAACATTATCAATATCAATTTACACAACCTCATAGCATGCAACACAATGTACCATGTTTACAAGTAAACTTAAAGTCATAAGACAATTCCATCAAGTCAATTTTCAATAAATATTTATACACGAATCAATGACCCAAACATCAACAATTTTAAGCATATCCGAATATCAATCCACAAGTATCCAATTTAGGAGCATACACACAATTAAGTCGAGTCTAAACTCCAATTAAACCGTAACCTACCTCAGCCAAAGAAACCCAAATACAAGCTAATTTGTAAGGGTCTTGACCTTCCGAAAAGCTTCTGAATGGTTCAAATTTGTCCAAACATATAATCTCTATAAGAGTACAAATCTAATGACATCAATAGATTCATTATATCTTAATCACTAACAAATTATTACCTTATCATTATCATAAATTGACATGATAATCTCCTGAGAAACAGTAGCAATAATATGTTATTAATACCCAGAAAATGTTAGTCATTATACTGAATTAGCGTCATTATGTCTTTTGTCCTTACTTTTTGTCATTATTATGAACATATGATTCAATTGATTTGCCTAACCTCTAATATAATTCTCCAGCACATAAACCCTTGTCCATAACTTAATCTACCATTCTTGCCGAATTCACAACTTAATTCCCAATTACAGTTTAGGCCTAGCAATACATAAATAAGCAGAAGAAATTATTTCACGCACCTAAAGCAGTCGACGTTCCTCCATTGCAATGTTCATTTTCCTCCCTTAGAAACTACCTGATTCTATTATTAATATATATAGTAAACCCTACCCAATTAATTTCATTCTTATATTGACCACATAATTAAGTAAATTGTGGGTTTGACCTATTAAATTAATTATTTAAAATACCCAAAACTTTTAATAAATCCTTAAAATTTGTTTGGAACCCCGTAGAAATAAATTAAATATGTAAATTGACTAGAAAGTACATTTTGGACCCATTGAAAATACTACGACGCTAATCCTAGGCCGTCTCGATCAAAGTTTGACTATTATTGAGTTTAACTTTTCAAACTCAATAACCCTGTTAATGACTTAAATTACTTTTGAATACCCATGAATATCGATACTACTCACCACCGTAAGTCATAAATCATGTATACAAACTACGAAGAGTGCTAAAATAAGGAAGATGACAAAATTTCACAAACGACCGGGAGGGTCGTTACAAAACGGATTCTGAAGCAACAGTAGACGTAGGAATGGGAAGCACATCTCTTGCAATTCGAGAAGCAATCGGATATTTTTTGGACGAAGCTTTCCACCATGTCAAAATATTGAAATCCTTAATTTTTTCTACATCATCCTTCAAATAATTGTCAAGATCAGATTTATCATCAAAATCATTCTCTTTTTCAAGATATTTCTCCCATTGTGATTGCCACATATTAGAACTATTCATTGCATCAATTTCACTAATCACACTAGTTTGATCTCAACACTTTCACAAGAAGTTATAGAAATAGAACTTTTGTAATGAGCATACAAGCTAGTTAAAGTCTCTCGTACTTTATCAGACTTAGCACATCCCTCTACAGAATTATAATATTTTTTTAAAAGGAACTCAACATACTTCATTTTGTAGCGAGGATCCAACACAACGGCAACAAACAATAACATATTCATATCACTAAAATCACCCCAATATCTATCAAAGTTGGCTTTCATCTTCTTAGCCATATCAGTTAAAATAGAATCATTACACTTTGAATAGTTGACAATTATGCTCTGAAGATGAAAAAGTTCATGAAAGATATTATTTCAAGTAACATGCAAAGTACTAGAAACTTCAATGTGGCTTGATAGAAAATCTCCAAAAACTTGAGAAAGATATTCGCATCCTTCTAATCTTTCGAAGAAGGATGTTCTATCTTTCCTTTCGAGTCAAGAAAATATTTAAAGTACTTATGATCATCAATATTCATTCTTGAAAATGCCTTTTCAAATTTGACAGCAGTATTTAACATTAAATATGTAGAGTTCAACCTTGTTTCAATATCTAAACTCAAAAGTCCATTAGTTCAAGTTTAACCTTCTCAATATATGACTTGAAAGAAACAGCTCTTGCATCAGAAGATTTAACATATTTTACAACATTTCTTACCCGAGAAATAGATTGATTTTGCTCACTCAATCCTTCTTTGACAATTAAGTTTAGAATGTGAGCATTGCACCGAACATGTAGAAAGTTATTTCCCATGATAATACTTTCCAATCACCAATTTTTCCTTTCAAGTGTGTAATTGCTGCATCATTAACCGAGGCATTATCAAGTGTCACTGTAAATAGATTTTCAATTCCCCAATCTAACAAACAAGATTCAATAGCAGACACAATGGTTTCACCCTTGTGATCTGGAGTTTGGAAAAAATTAAATTTTTTTTTTTTGCAACTTCCAGTCATCGTTAATCCAATGGGAAGTGATAACCATATACGTAAAATTTTGAAGTGAAGTCCACGTATCACTAGTAATACAAACACGTTTCCCTTTAATAAGTCTTTTAAGCTTTTATTTCTCTTCTTGATAAATTCTTAAATATTGTTGAGCAACGGTAATTCGAGAAGGCAATTCATAATTAGGCAGAATAAGCGACATTAGTCTCTTAAATCCTTCACCCTCAACGACTCTAAAAAAGTTGTTCATCAATTATAACAAACTCAACAATAGCTCTCCTAACTTCAGCAACATTATAAACAACCTTCTCAAAACCTGCTTGCCCTCCTCCTTTAATTGGTTTGAGAGTTGTTTGCTTTCTATCAATAAACTTAAAAGGATATTTCGGATACTTAGATTGTAAATGACCCTAAAGATTAGAAGCTCCATTTTTACTAGAACAAGAAAAGTCTTTGAAACAATACTTAAATTTTGCCCTCAATTCACCAGCTTTATTAGTAATCTCTGAATAATGATTCAAAACTTCTGATATCTTTCTACTAGTAGTGCCGAGGCTAGAATCTCGAAGACACGGAGTTGTTCTTTTCTATTTTGCTGGAGGATTGAGTATTGAAGTAATATTTGAAATAGTATCATGTTCGTGAGTTTCATAATGTGCTAGTGCAATTGGAGTTTCTTTTACTTGAGGTTGAGCCTCCAAATCTTCAACATCATCTATTGTCCTTTTCATCTAAAATTCAGACAGAAAAAATTATTAAAAAATTTAATTTTTATGTCATGCACACTTTTAAATTCTTATATAAAATTAAAATTAGTTAAGATAGATAAAACAAAAAAATAAAAACACCAAAAATTACCTTTCAAAATATTAATAATCTGCTATTTGAAGCTTTCACTTATCAAGCTTCAATCTTTACATTCACTTTTTACTTATGAGATGAAAATTTGAAAAAAAAATACACGCAAAAGAATTTTTAAGAACAGAAGAAGTTGTTAGAGTGTTGGGTGTTTTTCAAGAATAGAAAGTAGTGCAGCTTGTTGTGAAAAGCTTTTACTGGAAAGAAACTAAAGTAGGGTTAGCAAATGCCAAATAGCACTTATAAATTCCATATACTAGCCACTAGGTAATAGTTAGTTGGACAATTGGGCTTGAGTTAGGAGTAGGACTTTTACAGCTTTAAATAATTGGGCTTAAAGTTGGTTGGGCTTAAAATATTTAAAAAAAACTTAGTAAAATTTCAGATTAAGATTAAATGTATAACATGTGTATAATTTATTTATAAATAATATATATATATATATATATATAATTTATCGGTTCGGTTTGGTTATTTTCATGGTTTTTTTAAGTAAAACCATAACTAAACTAAATAGTGTCGGTTTTATAAATTTAAAACCAAACCTAACCAAACAAAACAAAACGTCGGTTTTTTTAATCGGTTTGGTTTGGATCGCGGTTCGCTTTGGTTTTTAACCAAACCGTGAACACTCCTAATTGGGGGCATACATAACTGAAACCAATTTCAATTACCATTAAACCATTCTCATGCAATCTAATTATCCAAAACCACCATTAATGCACATAAAACATAATAAAAACCATGGGAAACCATAACCAACCATTTAATATCAAAACCCCTAATTCATATTTGAAAACCAAAAATCATAAAATGCATGAAGTCATGAAAATATTCATAATAAACATGATTTTAGATGGAATTAACAATGAGGGAAGAGAACATGCCTTAAACCAAGATGATGATGGAAAGAAATCACCAAGACAGGCCCCAAATTAATCCTTTTGTTGAAACCCTTGTTTCCCTTGCCCAAAAGTTTTTGAAAGAATTATAGAGTATTTTAGAAAAGTTTCTAAGTGTTAATGAATGGAATAATAGGGTAATTAACCTCCAAAGTAGGTTAGAAGTCATGGGACCTTATTAGGATAAGTGAGGAAATATCCAGAATACCCCCACTTAAGTTGCACAAAAATCCCGTCCCAGGGGTACGACTGACCCTCACGAGTCGTACCCTCCAATATGAGTGGTACCCTCCCCTCGTGTCCTAGCCTCGACCCTTGGAAACAACCCTGTCCAGCATACGACTCATTCAACAAAGTCGTTTCCAAAGCATATGAGTTGTACCCTTATCCGTGCCCCTAGCAGATTTAAACCCAAGGAAGATTTAGACACTGTCCACCATACGAGTCCTGGGTATGACTTATACCCTAGATTATGGCTCACAATGATCTACTCGTACCCAGATCCAACCTAAGTAACCAAGTTTAACATTAAGTTAAAGAACTAAATGATCTATACCCACCGATATGACTCTTAGCCCTAAGTCGGATCCATTCCAGTAACCAAAATCAATCCCTCCAACCAACACTGGTCAGCATATAACTGGACCATACCATACGGCTCGTACCCTCGAGTCGTATTGGGTCCAGAGATCAAAATTCAAGAAATTTTCTAAGGTCCAGAAACCACGGTGTTTCAATATCCCCCACTAGGAACATTCATCCCCGAATGACTGATAAGGTAGTGATAAGCACACGCACGAGTCATTTGCATTATCAAATATATTTCCAATCTTTAACAAAGTATGTGAACAAAGAGGCAAGGATATCAATATTTCTTTTAACAAACTCTGAAAATAAAGATGTGTTGAAGACACGTACCTTCCACACAAATCCTAGGTGCAAAAAACAAATGCGAAGATTTGGACTTCATGTCCTCCTCCGCTTCCCATGTAGGTTTTTCCACCTTATGGTTTCACTACAGAATCTTAACTGAAGCCACATCCTTGGTCTGCATCCCATGAACCAGCCTATCCAAGATCTCAACCAAGACTTCTTTATAAGATAAAGAATCCGTGATACCCAGTCCTTCCAGATGAACAACTAAAGAAGGATCACCAATGCACTTCCTCAACATAGAAACATGAAAGATTGAATGGCCGAAGATCAAGATAGAAGGCAAATCCAGCTCATAAGCAACATTACCAACTTTTCACAAAATCTCATAAAGACCCATATACCGGGGAATGAGCTTCCCTTTTTTCCTAAACCGCACTACTCTCTTCATAGGAGATACGTTGAGGAAAACCTTATCCCCAACCTCAAACTCCAAGTCTCTACGTCTAACATCCGCATAGGACTTTTGGTGACTTTAGGAAGCCTTAAGACTATCCGGAATCACCTTCACCTTCTCCATAGCCTGGTATACCCAATCGGGACCAAACATGTCTCTTCACCAAGCTCAAACCAACCAATAGGACATCTACACCTCCTACTACACAATACCTAAAAATAAGCCATACCAATCCTAGAATGATAGCTATTGTTGTAAGCAAACTCCACCAAAGGTATATGATCAACCCAATTGCCACCATAATCAATCACCAGGCCCAAAGTACATCCTTTAATATTTGAATAGTTCTCTCCACTTGCCTATCCATCAGCGGATGAAAAGCAGTACTCAAACTCACCTTGGTCCCCAACCCTCTCTGAAAAGACCACCAGAAGTAAGACGTAAACTGCATTCCATAATCAGAAATAATTGAAATAGGCACCCAATGTAGCTTCACAATCTCCTTAAGATACAGCTTAGCATAATCCTCCGCCGAGAAGGTAGTCTACACAGGCAAAAAGTTTGCAAACTTAGTCATCTATCCATGATGAACCAAATCGAATCAAATTGACTCCGAGATCAAGGAAAACTGATAACAAAGTCCATATTGATCACTTCCCACTTCCATTCGACAAAATTAATTTCTTAATACAACCCTCCTAGCCTCATGTGCTTACCCTTAACCATCTGACACACCATGCAATTGGCCACAAAATCAGCCATATCCCTCTTCATACCATTTCACCAATAGATCTTCTTGAGATCATGATACATCTTAGTCAATATAGGATGAACAACATACCGCAACTCACGCGCCTCATCCAAAACTCTTCGCAACCCGTCGACATCAGGAATATACAACCTCTCTTGGTACCATAAAGTACCATCACCACTGATCTCAAACACTACTACCTTTTGCCTAGCAATGTCACTCTTGATCTTCATCAAGATAGGATCCAGCACTTACTTCTCCTTAATCTCTGCACCTAGAGACGATCAAACCACTTCTTACAATACCACACCACCATCATTGGATTCTAAGAGGCGAACTCTAAGAATACCCAAGTGGTGAATACATTTCACCAATTCTCATTTTTCTTCCTCCACATGAGACAAACTCCTAATGGATAACCTGCTAAGAGCATCAGCAACCATATTAGCCTTACCTGGGTGATAGTGAAGACTCATAGCATAATCCTTGAAAAGCCCAAGCGATCTTCTTTGTCTGAAATTAAGATCTTTCTGAGTGAACACGTATTGTAGACTCTTATGATCAGAAAAGACATCCATGTGCAAACCGTACAAATAATGCTACCATATTTTTAAAAGCAAACATAACCGCCAACAACTCTAAATCATGTGTAGGATAATTCCTCTCATGTACCTTCAACTGCCTGGAAGCATAGGCAATAACCTTCCCCTGCTGCATCAACACACAACCAAGCCCTACCCGAGATGCATCACAATAAACCACAAATCCCTCGTTGCCTTTCGACAAAGTTAGAATTGAAGCCGAATTTAGCTTATCCTTCAACTTCTTAAAACTCCCCTCATAAGCATCTGACCAAAAAAACTTGACCTTCTTTTGAGTCAACTTAGTCAAAGGAGCAGCTATCGACGAAAATCTTTTCACAAACTGCCTATAATACCCAGTTATATCCAAGAAGCTCCGAATATCGGATGGAGTCGTGGGTCTAGGCCACCTCTTTACCACAAAAACCTTCTTCGAATCCATCATAATCCCCTCACAAGAAATAATATGACCCAAGAAAGTTATAGTGATCAACCAAAACTCACACTTAGAGAACTTGGCATACAAATATTGTTCCTTTATAGTCCGCAACACCATGTGGAGGTGATTAGCATGATCCACCTCACTCTTCAAATATACCAGAATGTCATCAATAAACATAATAATGAAAAGATCCAAATACTATTGAAAAACCCAGTTCATCAAATCCATAAATACCGTCAGAGCATTAGTCAACCTAAATGACATCACCAAGAACTTAAAGAGCCAATACCAGGTATGAAAAGTCGTCTTGGGGATATCTACCTCCCTAATATTTAGCTGATGGTACCCAGGCTGAAAATATATCTTAGAAAAGAATTTGGAACCATTCAACTGGTCAAACAGATCATCTATCATTGGATGAGGATACTTATTCTTAACCGTCACCTTGTTCATCTACCTATAGTCAATGGACATCCGAAGGGAACCATCCTTCTTTCCCATAAACAATATTGGTGTACCCCAAGGAGATACACTAGGATGGATAAACCCGTTATCCAGAAGATTCTTAAGTTTCTCCTTGAGATCCCTCAACTCATCCAAAGACTTTCTATACAGAGGAATAGAAATTAGACGAGTGTTTGGAATTAGATCAATACCAAACTTTATTTCCACATCCGAAGAAACACCAAAAAAGATCATCCGTAAAGACCTCTCGAAACTCATTAACCAATGAAACTGACTGAAAAAAAGGACCTTTCGAGTTAGAATATTCAACCTGGACCAAGCGATAAAGACAACCTTTAGAGATCAACTTCCGAGCTTTAAGATAAGAAATAAACCTCCCCTAGGAGCTAAAGAACTGCACTCATATTCTATAATCAGCTCACTAGGGAACCTAAAGATAACCCTACGGGTTTGACAATCTAAAGATACGTAACAAAAGTGTAACTAGTCCATACCCAGAATGACATAAAAATCCATCATACCCAACTCAAATAGATCCATCAAGGTCTGTTTTCCATAAACAGATACCACACCCTCTATAGACTCTCTTAGCTATAATCGAGTCACCTACTAGGGTAGAAACAGAAAAAGGATCCAAAATAACTTTCGAATTGAAAGCAAAAAATACTGCCAAATAAGGAGTCACATAGGAGAAAGTGGACCCCGGATCAAGCAGATAATATACGTCACCAGAGAAAAGTTGTAACGTACTAGTTACGACATTAGGTGATGCCTTAGATTCATGTCGGAATGCCAAAGCATACAACCTGTTCTGACCAACACTAGAACCAGGAGCAGTAACACAAGAAGATGCAACACCATCAGGTGTAGGAGCAGAAGATAAAGCCACAAGAATATTATTCGCTCTCGTAGCAACCTTATTAATTGGACAATCCCTGAGCCGATGGCCTGTCTGGATACACTTGAAGCATTTGTGCCTCTCTTCATCGAAATAACCCCGATGAGGACGACCACATAACTGACAAGAAGGGTATGAAGAAACTGACTGACCTTCATTTGCCTAAAATTGGTTACCCTATGCCCGGTAGTTGTCACCACTTTGATGATGCCTGTCGCCCGACTGGTAAAGAGCACTAGCAGAATAGAAAGAACCAGAACTCCCCATTTTTTTCTGCCATTTACCATAATCCCGACCACCCTGAACTGAGCACCTCCCTGGTCAAAAAACCTACTTCACTTACCCTACCGATCCCCAAACTCTGCCTGCTTTCTCTTTTCATCTTTCACTTGCTCCATATGAACAGTCAACCTAGAGATGTCGATATCTTTAATCAGTAAGGCAGTCTTGCTCTTCAAACTCAGATCCCAATTCAACCAAGAATCAAACTTCTTCATTATTTCCCGCATGTCAGCAACTAAATCAGGAGCATACCTTGACAATTAGTGAAACTTTAAGGCATATTCCTTTAGAGACATCCTCCCGTGCTTGAGGTTCATAAAATCCTTCATCTTTACTTCTCTCAACTCTTAGGGAAAGAAACAATCTAAGAAGTCCTAAGAAAAAGTATCCCACAAGACTAGTTCTTTCACATCACCCCTATCCTTGTCTCACTCTTCATACTACTGGTATGCAACATCTTTGATCTGATAAGCTGCAAAGTTTACCCCCTCCACATTGGTAGCCTGCATCACCCAAAATATCTTTTCTATTTCATCCAAGAAGCCATGTGGATCCTCATCCACCTTCACTCTAGAAAAAGTGGAAGGACCCATTTTTATAAATTGGCCAACCCTTGTGGCCTCAATAGACAAAGAACTAGTCGCACCCTGCTCATTCTGAGCAGCGACCATCTAAGAAATAACATGAATAGACTTATAAAATTCCGTATTAGTTACCTCACCTTGAGGAGGACTAGTAGCAACCAGTGGAACTACAGAACAATCAGGGATAGGAACGTGAGATCGAAGATAAATCCTAAGAGTAGGGTGCACCCCTTCAGTATTACCCTCAAATAGGATAGAAGAATTTTTTTGTGTTCCAGATCTACGAGGCACGATCTGAAAGACAAACAAACCTGGATTAGAGAAGATTCTAGGACTGAGACTCTAAGTTTAAGAATAGAATACCAAGGTGAGATATTCCTAAATGCCTTATAACCTCTCCCTTATGAGTGTGGCATGCTACACACCCTTACAAAAGACTCTACTCGACACGGCTCTATGGACTCTCAATTGACCATGAACTTAGGCTCTTATACAACTTGATGTGACCCGACCGAGGACCTTGTTGTAATAGGTGTCCCAAGTTCGATCGAGATCGGATACCACCCCCGTTACCCAAACCAACCTTCAGCCACCTACCCTGAGTTGGCTGAAGTTCGAGCATATTATAATATAGTGTAACAGATCACATGAAGACTCTAGATAGGATCACAACTATGACCGACCCAACTGAGTCCAACCATACCACACTAACTGCCCAATCGTTCCAAACTATATCCAAAGCCCATAACAAAAAATGTTCTAAAACATAGTATAATTAATCCCAGAATAAAATATGATGGAACAACCAATAATATCGTCTAATAATGTTAGTCCTCCAGCTTATTCCAATGCCAAGGCTGACACCAATACCGATTCTGCCTATTCCAACCCATAGCAGTACTATAAAGCCTGTAACCAAAAAAGTAATAAAATATTGTTGGGTCATGCCTCCAACCATGGCCAAAACCAATATCCAAAATAAAATTAAAGTGTCTAGAAATATCAATAACATGAAATGAAGCTTTCTAAAGGATGGAATCTCACCACTTCAGTTCAAATATTGATCCCCAAGTCAATCACTATGTAAGAGGAGTAAAACAACCGGTTCTTTCATAGTGTGGGTATACAGCCTCTAGTAGACGGGTTAGCGGGTGAACGCTAGCATGATCTTATGATAAAGATAAAATAATGCCATTTATAAAACCAAGTAAAACCATCCATATGCATACCACTATACATAAGTAGGATAATTCCTCTTATGTACCTCAACTGCCTGGAAGCATAGGCAATTACCTTCTCATACTTTATCAACACACAACTAAGCCCTACTCGAGATGCATCACATTAAGCCACGAACCCGTCATTGCCTTTTGGCAAGGTCAAAATTCGAGCCAAAGTTAACTTATCCTTTAACTTCTTAAAACTCCCTTCACAAGCATTTGACCAAGAAAACTTGACCTTCCTCTGAGTTAACTTAGTCAACGGAGCATCTATCAATGAAAAAATTTCCAAAAATCACCTGTACTACCCGGCTAAACCCAAGAAGCTCCGAATGTCGGATAGATTCATAGATATAGGTTACTTTTTCACCATAACAACCTTCTGCAGATCTACCATGATCCCTTTACTAGAATTAATATGACCTTAAAAAGTCACAACACTCGACCAAAAAGCATATTTAGAGATCTTGGCATACAACTGCAGTACCTTTAAGGTCTACAACACCACATGGAGGTAATTAACATGATCCACCTCACTCTTTGAATAAACCAGAATATCATTAATAAACACAATGATGAAGAGATCCAAATACTGACAAAAACTATGTTCATTAAATCTATAAATATTATCGGAGAATTAGTCAACCCAAATAACATCACCAAGAACTCAAAGTGCCTATAACGGGTATGATAAGTCATATTAGGGATATCCACCTCCTAATCTTTAGCTGATGGTACCCAGTTCGAAGATCTATATTAGAAAAGAACTTGACTTCTTACAACAGGTCAAACAGATCATCTATCCTTGGAAGAGAATACTTGTCCTTAATCGTCACCTTGTTCAGTTGTCTACAGTCAATGCACATCCTAAGGGAACCATCCTTATTGCACACAAATAATACCGGTGCCCCCCAAGAAGATACACTAGGATGAATAAACCCCTTATTCAAAAGATCCTTAAGTTACTCCTTGAGTTCACTCAACTCAGATGGAACCATTCTATATGGAGGAATAAAACTTGGACGAGCATTCAGAATTAGATCAATACCAAACTCTATTTCCCTATCTAGAGGAATACTAGGATGATCATCTGGAAAGACCTCTGGAAATTCATTAACCACAGAAATTTACTGAAAAGAAGGACCTTCTGAGTTAGAATCTGTAACCCAGACCAAGTGATAAAGACAACCGTTAAAGATCAACCTCCGAGCTCTAAGATAAGAAATAAACTTCCTACTAGGAGCTAAAGAAACACCCTCCCATTCTATAATTGGCTCACCAGGGAACCTAAAGATAACCTTATTGGTTCGACAATCCAAAGACGTGTAACAAGAGTGTAACCAGTCCATATCCCAAATAACATCAAAATCCACCATATCTAACTCAAATAGATCCACTAAGGTCTGCTTGGCACCAAAAAATACCACACACCCCTATAGACTCTCTTAGCAATAATCGAGTCACCTATTAGGGTAGAAACAGAAGAAGGATCCAAAATTATTTTTGAATAAAAACTAAAAGATACAGCAACATAAGGAATCATATAGGAAAGAGTAGATCCCGAATCAAGTAAATAATATATGTCATGAGAGAAAAGTCATAATATACTAGTAACGACATCAGGTGATACCTTAAATTCCTATCTAGACACCAAATCATATAAGTTATTCCGACCAGCACTAGAACCAGGATTAGTAACAGAAGAAGATGCCACATCACTAGGTGTAGGAGCAGAAAATGAAGACACAAAAATCTTATTCGCCCCCGTAGCAACCTTATTAACTTGAAAATCCCTAAGCTGATGACCTGCCTAGCCATACTTGAAGCATTTGTTATCCCTTCATAACAATAACCCCAATGAGGATGACCACAGAATCGAAAATAAGGGTGTGAAAAATCTGACTGACCTCCACTTTCCTGAGATTGGTCACCACCTTGATAACGCATGTCGCTTGAATGGTAAGGAGCACTATCAGAAGAGAAGGAACCAAAACTCTCCTACTTATTTTTCTACCATTTTTCACCATCCTGACCACCCTGAGACTGAGCACCTCCTTGGTCAGAAAACCTACTCCTTTTACCCTGTCTATCCCCAAACTTCGCTCGCTTTCTCATTTTATCCTCCACTTGTTGCATATGAACAGTCAACCTAGAGATATTCATATCTCTAATCAATAAGGCAGTCTTACTCTCCAAAATCAAATTCCTATTTAACCCAGAAGCAAACTTTCTCATTCTTGCCCTCATGTCAGCAACTAAATCAAGAGCATACTTGTACAATTGGTGAAACTTCAAGGCATATTCTTTGACAAACATCCTCCTGTGCTTGAGGTTCACAAACTACGCCATCTTTTCTTCCCTCAACTCTTAGGGAAAGAACCAATCTAAGAAGGCCTTAGAAAAAGTATCCCACAAGACTAATTCTTTCACATCACCCTATCCCTATCCCACTCTTCATACCACTGATATGCAACATCTTTGAGCTAATAAGCTGAAAAGTTTACCCCCTCCACATTGGTAGCTTACATCACCCGAAATATCTTTTCCATTTTATCCAAGAAGACTTATGGATCCTCCCCCACCTTCACTCAAGAAAAAGTGGGAGGACCCATCTTTATAAATTGGTAAACCCTTATGGACTCAGCAAAAAAAGCACCAGTCGCACGCTACTCAGCCTGAGCAGCGACTATCTGAGCAATAACATGAATAAACTGATGAAATTCTGTATTAGTTACCTCACCTTGAGGAGGACTAGTAGCAACTAATGGAACTCCAGAACTATCAGGGATAGGACTGTGAGATCGAAGATGAACCCCAAAAGTAGGGTACACCCCTTCAGTATTACCCCTAGATGAGATAAAAGAATTTTTTGTGTTCCAAATCTATGAGGCATGATCTGAAAGATGAATAAACAAGGATTAGAGAAAATTTCAAGACTTAGACTCCAAGCTAGAGAATAAAATACCAAGAAAGTGATACATTCCTAAATGCCTTGTAGTTTTTCTCTTATGAGTGTGGCATGCCATACACCCTTAAAAGAGACTCTACTTGACATGGCTTTGTGGACTCCTAAATGACCATAAACCTAGGCTCTTATACCAACTTGAAGCAACCCAACCGGGGACCTTGTTGTAATGGGCGTCTTAAGTCCGACCAGGATCGGAGACCACCCCCGTTACCCAACTTAAACTCCAGCCACCTACCCTGAGTTGGCTGAAGTTCGATCATATTACAAGATAATGTAACAGCTCACATAAAGACTCTAGATAGGATCACAATCGTGACCGACCCAATCGAGTCCAAACATACCACACTAACCACCCAACCGTACCAAACCATATCCAAAGGCCATAAACCATGCCATAACTAAAGATGTTCTAATACATAGTATAATTAATCCCAAATAAAATATGGTGGAACAACCAACAATATCGTCTAATAATGTTAGCCCTCTAGCTTATTCTAATGCCAAGGCTGACACCAATACCGATTTCGCCCATTCCAACCCATAGCAGTACCATAAAGCCTCCAACCAAAAGAGTAATAAAATCAGGTTGGGACATGCTTCCAACTATGGCCAAAACTAATATCCAAAATAAAAACAAAGTGTCTAGAAATACCTATAACATGAAATGGATCCTTCCAAAAGGATGGAAGCTCGTCACTTCAGTCCAAATATTGATACTTGAGTCAATCACTATGTAAGAGAAGTAGAACGGTCGGTTCCTGCATAGCGTAGGTATACAAATGCTAGTAGATGGGTTAGTGGGTGAACGCTAGCATGATCTCAAGATAAGAATAAAATAATATCATTTATAAAACCAAGTAAAACCATCCATATGCACACAAACACACACACACACATATATATATATAACCATGCCAGGAAAGGGGATCGAGTTTACCATGCCATTAAAATCTTTCCCTGGGCTATGTAGCTTTGCTGTCCTGAACCACCCACGGGCTATATGTTCAGCTCCCCCTACTGAAAGGGCCCCATAGCGTGAAGCCGCACGACTAGGGAGGAAAATCTGGGATGACTAGTACATCCCCTAAATTATAGTGTGACATCATGCAAACGGTCACCAAGACCAACCTGACATCGGTAAATATGTGTTTCCAATTTTGCCCCCCCCCCCCGGGCCTCTACCTTCCATGACTTTGCTACACATCCCACCATTATTGCCCAATTAAAATCATTACCATGCAATCAACCAATCCATTTACTATTTATTAACCAAGGCCATTTAGTGGTTTTATCGTCATATTGACCATACTTGCAAGTACTATCCATAGTCAACCATATGTAGGTTTAAGAGGACTTCCAAGTGCCCTTCCATTTACCATATTAAACCAATTGGTTGATTCCATGTACCCTACAAGTATAAACATTTAGCCATTTACCTTTTCAAGTTATTTAAACCATGCATAATTCCTTTACCAAGTTTTAAAACAAGCAAGAGTTCCATTAAAAGTACCTAATGCAATGAAAACATTATTATAGGCATTTTGTCAAACACATTGGGGCATAATATAACCAAAACCAATTTAAATTACCATTAAACCATTCTCATGCAGTCTAATTATCCAAAATTACCATTAATGCACATAAAGCTTAATTAAAATCATAGAAAACCATAAAACCATTTAATATCAAAACCCCCAATTCATATTTGAAAATCAAAATCATACATCCATGAAGTCACGAAAATATTCATAAAAACCATGCTTTTAGATAGAATTAACAATGAGGGAAGAGAGCATGCCTTAAACCAAGATAATGATGGAAAGAAATCACCAAGACAAGCCCCAATTCAATTCTCTAGTTGAAACCCTAGCTTTCCTTGCCCAAAACTTTTGAGAGAATTATAAAGTATTTTATAAGAGTTTCTATGTGTTAATGAATGAAATAATAGGATAAATAACCTCCCAAGTAGGTTAGAAGTCATGGGAACTTATTAGAATAAGTGGAAAAATGTCCAGAATATCACCGCTTAAGTTGCACAAAAATCCTATCCCGGGGTACGACTGACCCTCACGAGTCGTACCCTCCAATACGAGTGGTACTTATACTCGTATCCTAGTCTATACCTTTGGATCCAACACTGTCAAGCATATGACTCATCCAACTAAGTCGAATCCAAAACATATGATCTGTGCTCTTCATCCGTACCCCTGACAGATTTAAACCCAAGAAAGATTTAGACATTGTCCACCATACGAGTCCTGGGTATGACTCGTACTCTAGATTAATGCTCATGATAAGCCACTCATACTCAGATCCAACCTAAGTAACCAAGTCTAAGATTAATTTAAGAAACCAAACTCTCCGTACCCACCAATACACACTACAAAATAAGACATGTCTGGCTACAGAATACATTATAGCTAAATATAAAAAATTTTATGGCTAAACACTTTTGCCATAATTTTTTCTTCCGTAGCAAGAAGCGGCGTAACTAAAAGTTAGCAACAGAGGTTACATGGTCGGTTGCTAAGGAGTAATACTTACAGTTACAAAAGAAATTATGTTGTAGCTGCGATGATAAAATGTTCTTGTTACGGATTATATACTTGTAGCAAAAAGTTTTACCTTGTTGCCACAATAGATAAAATCTATAGAAATTCTTATATATAGCCACACTTTGTTCTATTGTGGCAAAAGACTTGATTTGTTTGTTATGAAAATTAAAAATTGTGGCTACCTTACATTTTAATTTCCTGATAACAATATTTGTATTTATTTATGAATTAGAAAATCTATAGATATAAACTAAAATATTTGCCACAAATATTTTTATACATGCCTAAAAGTTTATTCTTTTTCCTATGAAATACAAAAATTGTTGCTAATTTTTTTGTATTAAAAGTGAAAATGCATAGCCATTTTTTTTTATAGTATATAAGTTGTGGCTAAACTACAATATTTATTGATATAAATTGGAGAATTCAACCATAAACATTATTAATCAAAGAATTTCTTAATATGACTAAAGAAATTAAAAATTACATATTATAAATTAAAGAATTTTCACTAGCTTTGTTCGTCATAGAAGTTACATAAAGTAGTTATGAATTCATTTTGAGATTCCAATACGATTTTCAAGTTACATATAATTATGTTTTATAATTTTAAGAATAGTCACAATATACAATTCTTTTCAGATATAATCTTGTTTGAGCTCAGAGCAGCATAGTTTTCTTCTATCTCTCCATTCAAGGTCTTCAAGTGCACCTTAACTTGATCAACATTCGTCCTAATTTGTCATTTACCTCATCATTTTTCATTAATATGCCTATCAATAATGATAAAATATATTAGGGCCAAGAAAATCCAAATCAACTAAATATATATGTAAATGTGTGTATACATAGAATTTCAAGGAGAAAATATATATGTGTTATATAATTCTTTTACTTAAGTTTTAACAAATAAAAATAAGAAAAATTGCAAAGCAACTTAGAATATGAAGATGTAGATCTCAAATGTATAATCTCACGAATAAAGAATATTAAATTTCAATATCAACGTTCAGAACACATTTATATAAAAAAAGTTACCTTTACATTAACAAAAATATATTAAATTCAATGCAATACTTATACTATAAAAATTTATCTCATCTACTTGAAGAATTCCATGTTGTAAGAACCTGGAAAAATCAAAAGTTGATAAGCAAAACATTACACATAAAAATTCAAATAGAACCATAAACTAAGATAAGAAGGAGTAAGAGTGAAAAGAATGAGAGGAGGCAAAGGAAAATAAGAAGTGGAAAGAGGAGAAAGGGATCTAGGTGTTTAAAGTGGTAGGAAGAGTAGATTATTTTATTAGGTTTGAAATTTTAGAGAGAAATTTTGGGCTTTTTAATTTTTGATTTTTTTGGGAAAAAAAATTTAGGGTTTGGTTCTAAAATGGAAAAGAAGACCACAGTTGGAGAGAGATTTAGGTTTGATATTTTTAAAAAAATTTATTTGATTTGGTAGAGTTTTAGATTTTTTTTGTTTGGCCATTTTCACTTCCTTTACCTTTTTTTCTAACTCACATTTCCTTACTTATAGTTCCACTATATATATGATTTTTTCTTTCTTTTTATAAATTATATTATTCATATCTAATAAACTTTCTCTAATGAAATAATAATAAATATATACTTTACTTTAATTTAATGAAAAAAGTTAACTATTCTATTTGAAATAAATATTATTCCAAAATATATTTCTTTTCAACTTTTTTGGTCCTTTTTTATATCATTAATTTTGTTATCTTTTCTCCTATTTTAACAAGTTTTTAACTTATAGCGTGATCTTAATTTTATGATTATTCTTAATTTAATTTTATACTTGCAAAACACACTAAAACATAGTAATTAAAAAAATAATTATTTGAAAAACTTAAATGATTTTCTCAATTTCTAAACTAGGAATAAAGTCTCTATTCTTCTTAGACCGCACTAGGTATGTTGTTGTATATGAATTTAGAATGATTTGTATGAAACAAAACGTAAGTTTAAAATAGAAAACTATAAAATAAAATAAAATTATCAATATAAGAAAATCCATCTATACAGAATCGGAGAAGAAAAATAATATTGTGATTGTTAGTTACTATAAAATTCAAGTTTGAAAATTATTTTAAGATAGAATTTCATATAAAAAGTATCAATTCCATTTTTCTTATATTAATAACCTGAATTCAAATTCGTATTAAAGTGCTCTATTATGGTGGAGTCATACTTCCACTACATTTGATGTTTTCGATTTGATTTTAAATAAGAATATGAATTTGAATTACTATTTTTGTTTCCAAGATGTATGAAAAAAATTAAATCCAATCCAAAAGGTGTCACATAACTTGAGACAGATGGAGTAAAAAAAAGGATGTGTATAGTTTTTCGGAGATTGTGAAACCCACGTAAACTATAGACTTAAGTTTTAAACTCATCCCCTGATAAAGTTGGCAGTTGATGAAACAAAAAATTTCAATTATGAATATTTAAATAACTTATTTTAAATATAAAAATAAAAATTACTTAATCAACATCAGTATCAAGTATTTGTTTGACACTTAATTGGACACTTAATAACAAGTAATTTACTACCTCGAAAATATATATATAATTTACTTTAAATAAAAATTTAAAATATTTAACCAACACTACCCAAAATAAATAAATTTATTAAACAATATTGGGCACATGCTAATTTGAAACTTGCAAGTAGTGTTCCATAAAATTAAATCAAGTCGAATAATAAAATCTTTAATTACAGTGAATTTTCTAAAATATTGTCTCAATAAATCATGTCCAAGTGAAATAACAATTTTGAAAATACCTAGGCAGGATAACATATGAATGAGAATAATTGAAAGTTTTCGTAAATTTTTAAATGATCAAGTATGTATTTAAGTTGTATTTAAGACTTTCAAGTTGTACCATTTAATACATTAGATTAACAAATATATTATTCTGATGGAACATGTTTAGTTTGAGTCAAACTAACATTTTTTTAAGCTCTTGATCAAGATGAAACTTCTGTGAGACTTAGTGAAGTTATACTTAAGTTTGATATGATTAATTAATTAACATAAATTAGATACGATCACCTATTATTTAAATTACATTTGAAATCAATAAGTAGTCATTTAAAATTGAATCGTATCAAACGATCAATACCTCTAAATACACTAGATTAGCATTGTTGCAATAAATTTCAGCTGGGGTTAAAAAATAATTACTAGCTATCAAATTTACTACAATAATAATTCTAAATTACTTTTCATGAAACTTATTACTATATATTACTGTATAGTTGTTATTAATTCAATTATTGCCATAATCTTTTTTAATATCCAAACAAAAAATATTTATTTCTTCGTAATTTTTTATTTTAAATAACTATTTTTCATGTTCAAAAGGTCATTATTGCTACAATAAGTTCTAACACATGACAAAAGTGCATAATTTTACTCACAAACTTCATCGTATCAAAAAATATATGACCTTATCGTTTAAGACATGTTTAGAAAGTCACCTTGAAAATTGAATTTGGTGTAGTTGAGTGTAATCACACAGTCTGACAAAAGATAATCACACAGTTGACCAGGTAATTACTTGATTAGCAAGGAATTGGGTGTAATTGACAAAAGATAATTACACTCTCTAAATTCTCACGAAGAAGTTGTGAATCGCAGATGATTACATGGTGTAATTTCAAGGGTATTTCTTAATTTTATCTTTTTATTTTTATTTATTTTGATTTTGATTTAATTTATAGTTTTATCCTTTTATTTTTATTTTTATTTTGATTTACTCGCTATTTATATTATTTAATTTTTTTATTTTTATTATTATAATATTTTTTAAAAAATATATGTTTTAATCTATAGTACTTATATTTCATTTCCTTCTTTCCTATTTTTCAATATTTACTTCTTGTGATTTTATGCAATTGTTCGTATTATTTATTTATTTTTATGTTATTTATTTTTATTTATTAGTTTCATTTAGTATAATTGTGTTAATTATTCTAATTTTTATATTAAACTAGAATTCGTTGTCGAATAAGGTTATACACTTACTATTTCTTTTAAAATTATATTTATGTAAATTATTTTGAAATTTTATGTAAGAATTTTATGTTAATTTTTTTTTCGTCTTGAAAGTTGAACTTAAGTTATATTTTTTATTCCAATTTATTTGCTTAGTATTATTGATTTGATATTTCACATTGTTTTAGTAATTAAAATTTATAGATTATTTTTTCGTCAGATGTCTAATAATTTATTATATTATATTTATAATATTAATCTTTTTGAAAAACATGAATTTCATGATGTTCTTAAGAAAATATGTACTTTTAAACTTTATGATTAATCTATTAAAATATAGAAAAATATATTAATTTTTTTCTATAATATTAGTTAAGAACATGTATTTGTTAATTAATATATTTTCAAAAGACAATATATAATATAAAAACCTAAGTTAATATCCTTTAAAATTTCACTTATTTGTAAATATTTGTGATTTTTAACTTTCAACGATTAACTTTATTTCAAAAATTTAATATAAACATATGATTGACTTGGGCAATCTAATAGTACACTTGTAATGACACTGTGCTGAAGAAATATGTCGGCATAATTACTAGGCTGGTAATTACAACAATTTCAATTATCAGGTAACTTTTCAAATATACCCTTAGTAATTGTAACAATTTCTTTTACAACTTGAAGCAAAAAGATTTATTTATCTATAATATTTTACTTCAAATATTTTGTGGCTAAAAGGTTATCAATTATATTAAGACAATTATTGCCACAATTTCTTAATATTCAAAACATAAATATTTATTGCACGGCTATTTTTTATTTTAAATAATATTTTCATGATTAAAATGTCATTGTTGCTATAACAAGTTCCAACACATGATAAAAGTTAATAATTTTAGCCATGAAACTTTATCATATCAAAAAGTCTATGCCTATATCATTTAGCTATTGCAATAGTTTCTTTTATAACTTCAAAAAAAAAGATTTATTAGCTATAATATTTTATTTTAAATTATATTTGTGGATAAGAAGTTATTAATTACTATAGTAAATTTCAATTCGTAGCAAAAAATAATAGTTAGCTACTAAATTTTATCATAGGAAAAAAAGACATGACTATATCATTTAACTATTGCTACAATTTTTTATATCTTGAAGCAAAATATTTTATTTAGCTACAATATTTTGTTTCAAATAGTTTACTTTGGCTAAAAAGTTACTGTTGCTACAATAACTTTTTTGTGTCACAAAAACTTATAACCAGCTACAAAATTTTATTGTGGTAACAAAGTTGTAGCTATTTAGGTAACAATTGTCACGATTGTTAGTAATTGTAGCAAAAATGAGAAATTAGCTTTATCAATTTAATTTTCGTGGATAAGAATTTGTACGAATATATAAATAGCTACAGAATTTAAATTTCTGTGGCTATTACTTGGTAATAGCTACGATTTTTAAATTCATAATTTAGATTTTGTAGCTATAAGTGCATTGTGTAGTAGTTACGACTCGTACCCCTAAGTCATATCCATTCCAACAATCAAAATACATCCCACCAACCAACACTGGTCAGCATACGACTGGACCATATCATCTGTACCCCAATATACGGCTCGTACCCTCGAGTCGTATTGGGTCCAGAGACCAGAATTCCAGAAAATTTTCTAAGGTCCAGAAATCAAGGTGTTTCATTAAGAGTTAGTGGTATGAATTATAGTCAGGCCAGTATGGGGTCTTGGTGGTTCTGTCTTGACTACGACTCCTTGTTATGAGTCGTAATGTGTCTATACGAGTCGTATAGTGACCCGTAGTCACTTGCGATAATTTTAGTCTTTTCATTAAGGAAACTTTGGACATGTCCCCTCTACCCCAATTGTAACCCACGACCTAAAACCTTATTGGGGACCCCATTAGCATTGTTAACTCACTAAAACACTTTCGAAAGCTCTTTTAAATTCTCTCAAGCAGCCATACTTAGGGTTTCCAAGAAGTAGGTTATCCAAGGGCTTAAAGGTTGAATTACTTTCGTAAAACTTGTTATAACTGGTATGTTACTCTTTCCTCATTGTTAATTTTTTAAAAGCATATGTTTTAAAGTATTGTTCATGAGATATTGATGTTGGTTTTGAAACAAGGGTTGAGGGTTTTGAATGCTTGTTGTTGAACAATATTTTTCCATGATACACATATGATTATTCATGCTTTAAAATGTAGTTTTGAACCTATGGGTGCATGGGTATGGTGAATGAACTAGGAAATTGTGATTTTCTCCAAACTTGTGACTTGTTAAGGGGTTAAGACCCAAACCTCATATTGTGAAATTGCTTTTTAATCATGAGAAATGTCAAAATTTATAAAATTGAACCAAGGGGGTTGTGAATTTCCCTAGGTAATGATAATTATTTTGGCATGTTGATATTACCTTGCAAATGTAGTTGGTATGACGATACCAACAATGTATGTCTTAATGTGTAATGTGGTTCAATAAATAGAAATGTGTGGTAATTATTTTAATTGGGCTTTAACGAGAGTTGTGTAGCTGAGTCGTGAAAGTGGTGATCCCGATGAACCCATACTGGAAACCATGGTTGCCGATGCAAGGGTCTATATGACCGGGTGGTTCGAATCTCGCTTATTAATATTATTTGATTGGGAGGTTCGAGTCTATAATGACCTAAAAATTTAATGAAATATGTAAAATTTATGATTTTATGTGATTTGACTATTTTACCACTCTCCATAGTTGCATTATGATATTTTTGGGGTGTGGGAGTGATTGATATGATTTTTGATGTATTTTGGTATCATTTATACAATATTGTGGTTTTTGATGGCTTCGAGAGCCTTATTTTGGACTTATGTGGATATCTTTTGATCCATATGATGGATGGCCTAACGGACTATGCCACCAGCTTCAGAATATCGATTTTAGGCTAGGTAGGCCTGTGGTTCGGGTCTCAGTACACCCGAACTCATTTTGACCTATTGGTCGGAAAGTTGAAAAATTGAAAATATGGGTGTGGGACTCACATTTGATCGAAACGACCTCGGATAGAAAATCCGACTTCACCAGCAGCTCCAAAATATCAAATTTAGGGTGTTAGCATATTTGGTATAATTTTACGGCTTTTAATCTCATTTCGATGTTAGGTTTGGAAAATTATAATTTTGAATTTCGGGGGTCAACTTTATGGAAACGATATTTTTTTGAAAATCTGATATTGCCAACGCATCCGGAACGTCGAATTTAGTATGGTTGCATAGTTCGTTTGCATATATCGAACTCCGAATGAATCCCGAACATCCCGTCGAAGTCCGTTTGAACTTGGAAAAAACACTGTTACCATTGCAGATTTTCTGCTATATATAGCAGATTTCACCCTATTTTTTATCCATTTTGCTCATTTTTCATCTTGTCTTTTGAGAGTTAAATCCTAAAATAGTATGGGAGTTAAAAGTAAAGTTTGTGAGAGCTTGAAAAACTAGATTAACATCTATTTCTTGGTTTTATTACGGATTTAAGGTAAGAATTCACCTCTTTTCTTAGTAATTTCTTGATAAATTTCTCAAAACTCCAAAAATCTTAGGGCATAATTTTAAGTCCAAATTTCACTCCTTTCACTTGAATAATATTTTTATCTTATAATTACTAATTTTTCATCAATTTAACCTTCAAAACAACTCCGATTCTTGATTTTAACTCAGATTTCCAAGATTTTACCCGGTAAAGCTCAAAAATTATTTTTTCTTCAATTTGAACCCCATTTTTTACTCGATTTTAACTTAGGTTTTCAGCTGTAGGTTCCTACAAATATGGGAAACATGTTTTAGAAATAAAGTTTTGATTTTGTCCTTTTTTTCAAAAACTCATTTTGGGGGTCCGTTTTGACCCCGAATTAAAAGTAGTCAATATGGGTGCCATTGATTTTGTCTTGACACGTAGATTTCATATTTGATATTTTTAGTGAAGTTCAGGATTATTCATGAAAAGTAAGGTCGCGGGTTTAAGTGTAGAGGACTGGTTTTGGCTTTTGAGGTAGGTTATAACTTAACTCTTTTAGACTGGGTTGGGTAGTAAATGATGATACAAAATGCATGTTAAGGGTGAAAACTAATCATGAAAAATGGCTATTTATGTGTTATGCCCGTGTGGGGGATATGTGATGTAATTATCCAAATTGAGTTATTATATGATATGTGTGATCGCGTGGGGTCCTATATGATATTAATAGCCTTAAATACATGTGAATAATTATATTGTGTTGTTAAAATGCTTAATTTAGTATCATTGATGTATTGTGATTATATTCATACCTTATTGACATATGAGACATGTGGAAATTCATGGATGAAACGAAAATAATGAGTGAATATTGGCTCATGTGGTTGTGAAAATGTATCATTGTGGTTGGTTGTGGAAATATATCACGTGGTTGGCTGTGTAAATACTCATTGTGATTGGTTGTGAGCATTACATCTTCATATCATACTTATTCATGAAACATTGGTACCATCATGGCAACATCTGAGAAACACTGGAAACACTTTTTTAAAAAATATTGTAATACCTTATAAAACACTTTTCAAGGGATGTGCCAGAAAGGAGATATGAGATATGTGGATTGTATACGGGTTGACGAATCTCCCATGGGTCCTGCGTTGGGATTCTTTCCTCCGTAAGTGTATAAAGGTATTGTGCGATGATCCCGGAGGTTGTGCGACGACCTCGTGCATCATCATCATCATCATCATCATATACATTGCACTTAATTTATTGTGTTAAGTTATTTGTATTGACATATTGACTTGTCATCTATGTATTTATCGTATCTTCTTCTACTTGTATTTGATGATCTTGTATATATATGTTCCCCTTGTTCTTTTTAGATGTGATATAATACGTACTTTTGTTCTATCTTGGTGTGATATTGCAATATATGTGAGATATATTAGAACTGTTAGTGCAAGCGACGTGGGCTACCGTTGTGGGATATTTTCTAATTGCAGGTGACGTGCCCTTAGTGTGTATTTTGTATGTTTTATTTACTACTTTGCTTGGTCAGCCTATGATATGTACTGAGTATAAGTGGACCGTACTCATGCCTACTGCACCCTTTCGGTGCAGGTCTTAGCTCGGGTGCTCCTCAGCTTGATTGACTCAGGCGATTGTTGGAGCTTCTAAGGTAGCGGTTGTACATTCATGCGTTCGAAGCTCACCTCTATCTTTCTATAGTAGTTATGTCTTTATTAGTATTTGGAGACAGTTATTATTCCTTTGTGGTTATTTTTCTGATATATTTGACTCTCCAATTGTATTAGTAGTTCTTACACTATTGACACCTGGTTTTGGGCATGATTGGTATTTTGGATAAGTTCTTTTCGCATTGTTATGATTACTATTTTGGTTCGGTTTGATTCTAGAAGCCTTACCTTGGGATATTTCTGTCTTTTTCTCTTTTCATATCGGTTTGGGTGATAGGTTTACTTGTCAAGGTACACTGCGACAAGTGCTATCATGACTTTCATTTTTGGGTCGTGACAGTTTCCTCCACATCTTATTACATGATTTTGTGCTTGTGTCACCTTGATATGCAGGGAGGTTCGAGTCCCTTATAGTGCATATGTACACTCTCTGGTTCGTGCGACCACATGCGCTAGGGCCCTACCAGTTGGGGGAGTCTGGGCCCATATAGCCTATGGTGCCTTTGTATTTTATGACGATTGAGCTATAAAATCCAGGCTAAAGTTTTAAAGCGCTTGATATGCCTTGTTCCCTATCCTAGCATGTGATATATCTATATGTATATGCATTTGATTATGTGCGTGTTGGTCTTGAATGATTTTGAACTGTTGACCATGGCATTATGTTGTCCTTATCCCTGAGATACATGCCAGTGTTCACCCTACTAACCATCTCCGGACGCTGTATCCCTATGCGATGCAGGCACTAGAGTTTCTTCTACTTTTTCTGCACAGAGTTAGGTCGGTCGGCTCGCTCTATTGGTTCGTTGTGTTGTGGTGAAGTGGTGAGCTTCCATTTCTCGAAAGGCTTGGGTATTTCACCCACTTTTATTCTTAGATTTGAGTTGATAGTTACTTACATTATCATTTTTATTCTCGTTGTCATCTATCAAAGTCAGGAACATGTCCCGACCAAGTCTGGTTTTGGGTCTTTGTGTAGAAAGCTTTGTTTGGATTACTATGGATATTAGGTGATGTTGGTTGATTGTTTGGCCGGTTATCGATCGTCGGGTATAGACATGTTTTGATTTTCTCTAAGCTTATTGCGTGCTATTTTGTTATATATTCAGAATTCATTCGACATTGGGGGATATTATGTTTGATTTAGTTAGGTGCAGGAGTGATATCCGGTCCACGTAGGACTTGATATACCCATTACGCTCAGGCCCTGGCTCGAGTCATGACATCAAAACTTTTTCAAGAAAGGAAGGATGATACAAGTCAAATCGGTGTCAACCTCCTAAGATCTATGCCTCAAGGTCAACACAAGGGAGTCCAAGCCATGACTACCTCAAGAATGCTAAGATGTGTTTAGAGTACCCCTTTAGAGCTCCCACTAGAATAATATCATGTATGGATGATAGCTTAGAGCGTAGGAGGAGCTATATCTGATGATATCATCCAAAAAAGTATTGAACAACATCGTGTTTGAAAGATAACATGGAGTGTACGAGGTCCAATGAAGAAAACAAAGAGCATATATGCCAACATGGAGCAATTTAGCATTTAGGGTCATTTTTGGACCCACTTGGCATTTAGGGTCACTTTTGAACCATTTTGTAATAAATAGCCCATGATTATATTAGATGGGTTTCTACTTTTCTTAGGATAGATAATTTTTGATGAGCTTATACTTGAGAATGTTCATCGAGCTTGTTGGAAGCTTTGTTGATTGTCTATAAACATTGGTTGTGAAGGGGTTCAATTCCTCTTCGGGCTTCGTAGGAGATAGGTATCTTTGGTAATCGAAATGGAAGTCCTCAAATTTAATATATCTTTGGGTTATCCTCTCTTTATCGTCTTGTGTATCATCTTTCCTTTATTAGCGTTTGATTTCCATACTTGTGTTTCGTTTTGTTTCGTATTTTATCTCGTATAAAAAAAAAGTTTCAAGCTTAAAAAAAGTGTTTCAATCCTTCCTCTTTCCATTTTAAATTTAAATAAGAAAATCATAAATCCATTTTACAACTGAAAGGAAAGGAGGGTGGGTGGGTGTTGTAGAAGACGAATTTAAGGGTGGAGGTGTGTTGGAGAAGATTTGGGGGGAGGGGGAGGGGCGCAACAAACGATTTTGGGGCTATAGGGTGTTGGAGAAGATGATTAGGAGTGAGGGTGTTGGAGAAGACGACTTGAGGGGGGGGAGGGGGGGGAGGGGTTTCCAAATACCATCGATTTAGTGGCAAATTTTTTTCACTCAAATTAAATATTTGAACTTTATTTTGGAGAGGAGTGACGAATGTCCTCATTTCATTCGTTGCTTTATATGTCATCAAACCAGTGTAACACACACATTATATATTTTTGCTAATTGTGTAAAAAGTGTCAAAATGACACAATGTAACACTAGTTTAGGTGTTTAAAGTGAACAACATCTGCTTTAGGCATCAAAGTGAAAGTTAGTTTCAAGTTTAATTTAGGAGTGTGGTGATGTGTTTCGGCTTTTGTACAAATCACTTAGACATACTAAGAATAACTATACAAAGTATATTGAAAGTGATTTAGGATATCTAAGAAGCCCTAGGACTAACTTCAAATGATCAATACTTTCAATATATAACTAATGAATTAGGCTCTGAGCGATATATCAAATTTAAAGTTTTTTGAGTCTAGTTTGTAATGATGTAAATCATCTGTGTTCGACATTCCAACATGGAAAGATACAACTATTTTACTAAAAGATGTGCAGCAAGGCTCAACACGCGAAATGCAAGTTAGGTACAAATTACTGGAGCACTTGACCTGTATAAATGCAGTTCCGGCCAACATCATTTTTATGAAAATTTTGAGTTGGGGTTTGAAATTATTTTCTCATGACGAGGTTCTGTCACAAGAAAACAACCTATCTACCTCACAAGGTAGGAGTGACATAGCGATAAGGTTGTGCATACACTCCACCCTCCTTAAACCCAAGTTGTAGGCAGTGGCAGATCCACCTTGTAATCAGGGGTTCATCCGAACCTCTTCGACGAAAAATGATACTATTTTTACACGGTCAAAAATATTTTTATGTATATATAGTAGATATTGAACCCCCTTCGACTAGTCCATATGTTTACTTTTGAACCCCTCAATGAAAATCCTAGCTCCGCCACTGGTTGTAGGATAACAAAGGTATATTTTGATTGTGTGAGTAATTGGGGCTTGGAGTAAAAATTAGATAATAATTAAGTGAGATTTTGTCTGCTAATCAAGGCAAGTTTTAAAGTACTTTGAGTTAGTTATTACTCCTGAACAGTGTTACTAACATCATTCAATCTTTAGAGTTCTTAGAAATCTACCAAGTGTCCAAAAACACCAGAAATCTCAAAACTTAAAATTTGTGAGGAAAAACATCAAAAAATGAAATTTCTGATGCTTCAAAATCATTTCTATTGAGAAATTATGACTGAAAGATTTATTCAAAAGCCCTAATATAATTACCATAATGAGTGTATGAATCAATTGTTAGCTAAATTAAAGGTGAACAACTAAGAGTTCTCTCAAATTGAGATATCTTGGATTGTTGGAGGAAAAAAGAATTAAATGAAAAAGGAAATATACAAGCGAACGATGGAACTGAAATTATTGTTATAGTTGTTTGCGACGAGAAGGAGCTCTCTTGATATAGATTGAAGCCAGCTAACTAAAATTTCATCAAAATAGATATTTATGAAATTCTTAAAATTAACCCTAAAATATAAAACACTTCATTGAATTTATTAATGCTATTTTGGGTCGTTATGGATGAATATATACCAAGGATGTAGTTTGATTAGCTGAAGACGTTTGGATATCAAACTTAGCATGTGGAGATAATTAAGTATGATTATTAAAGAAATATATTGAGCTTTAAATATTTTAATTTGTAAACTTTCATAATATTTCATGGTTTAGAACTACTATATATACCAAATGAGATTCTATGCATGCATGCATGCATATGAACAAAATTGCATGATTTGCTTTATAGGTTAAAATTTTCAAATTGCCTAAATCTTAGACCGTGCTAAAGTTTTTGTTGAGAAAATATATTTCATGAACCCAAAATACATGAAGCAAAACATAAAGATGAAGGTTCGCTAATTTGAACAACAAATACAGGAGTTGAGGCTTGAAACATGTGCGAAGTGTTTTCTTAAAAATAATATTTGCTCCATCTTCTCTCCAATATTACTATGGATGATTATATACAAATAGTTTAGTGAATATGACAAGCGCATGAATTTTTTTACTAAACAAATAGTGAAGAAATTTTTTTAAAAAGCAAAAACTACAAAACTTGAATTTTTTGAAGAAGAAAAAGAATTCTTTGGAGAAAGTTGTAAACACAGTTTCACTGTAAAAGCTACGTAAAAAATAAGAGGAAATTGAATTTAAATAAAATATGTGGAAACTAAACAATGAAAGGAAACAACCTTCCACTTAAAAGACACCTCATCATTAAAAGACACTTCATTAGAAAAAACAACTATAATTATTAATTTAATTTAAACAAAATTCAATAGTTTTAGGATTTTTGCAAGACGTATGTATCATTTGTACGACATCCCATGTTAATTAAATGTCTCTCATGATTTATGGATTACAAAATTCATGGCATGTGCTACCGATCACATGTATGTATATCTAAGATACTATGAACATTTTAGAAAGTTTCCCATTCTTTCGAAATCTATATCGTGCTTTTGAGCTTGAATTAAGCTTGCTTTCAATCCTTATTGAATTCCTACTTGTTGAATATGTAAGTGACGAGTAGAATCATGAGGTTAAAGTATGAACATCAACTACTGGAAAAGAGGTAATGTAATAAAAAATGTAGCCAACGTTGGATGGGAGTTAGTAGCATCTTATCAAAGTGTCGTTAGAATTTTATTGCAACTGGTCGAGATTAGCGCAAATAAACAAATACTAAGATATGACGTGAATGAAAGACTGTTGAAATATGACGTGAATGAAAGACTGTTAAGAGTAGGATGGGTACTTCATCTCCTTATATGGATTTGGATAATTCTCCCCTTATGAACTAATTTTTAAAACGAGAGTCAGACCATGACCTAAATTGTACAAAGACATAACCTTCCATGACAATTTACGTGGATTGCACCAATAGAGAAGTGCGTATATTTCACCATGGATCAATTGAGAAGTGCGTATATTTCACCATGGATCATGCTTCGACATTATCTGTTACCAGAGTTCATTACTATTTTTCTTCTTTTGCTTTAAGCATAAGATATTCATACATACTATGCGAGTAAATTAATTAAAGTTAATAAAAATTCTCGTCTTCAAACTGTTTATTTTCATAATTTCGCCCGATTTGATAAAATGCTTCTTATCGATCAAAATGTTCTTCATTCTTAGGTCTCAAATAGTTTTTCTTTGGTTTCCCTCTCGGTGTTCAGTACACAAATCGAAGTCTGATTAAATTTGAATTCGTGTCGAAACGGCTCATATTAAAGATAAAGAACTCGATGTTAATTTCCTTCTACGGGTACGCTGAATCTGTATATGCAGAACAACAACTTCAACTAGAGTTCAAATATAAACAAGAACACAATGAAGTATATCAAATACCCTCAACACAAGATCAAAATGACCTTTCCAAGAAGTGTATTTTATTTTTTCAGAAAATAGATGAAACAGAAATGAATAAGGCCAAGTCGTCCGAATTCACAGAGTTTCCTTAAGGAAACAATTCCCCTCACTGTACCCGAGGTTATGGAATTTTTCCTCCTAGGATAAAATGATCTTCAATACAAATATAGCGGTGCCTCAAATATTTGAACTCGTCGAACGCACTCAACATTTGAGTGATCACACAGAATTTTTGAAGAGAAGAAGGGTATTTTTTATTCTGAAATTTCATATCAAAACCTGTGGAAGAAAGCAGGTTTTTATAGCCATAACATGCCTCTTCTGAAAAGAGGCAATGGTTCATGTCAAAGGTTACACATGTTCTATAAATTCATGTCTGTTCATCCAAAGATTGCATCTTTTCCTGAACAGTCATCTCTCTCCATGAATCAGTGTGTCCTTTTACTGAAGGATTGCATCCTTCTAAAACAACACATCAGTTCGAAACAGTGCAGCTATTTTGAAGCATTAGTTCTATTCGGAATTATAGAAACATTAGTTCAAAATTTCTATAGCATTCATCTGTTACTGCATGCATGCATAAATGGAGAATACTGCTGCATTTTGGTAGATTCAGATCATCAATTAAATTTTTTTCAAAAAGATAGATCTCATCGATTGAAAAATCCAAAGCCGAAGCCGAGCCGAGCGAGCGAGCGAGCGACGACGACGGCGCGAGGTATCTCTTATTCCTTGTCTCACTTATCCATGTGGGAGTGTGTTTCATAATATAAACACTTTAAAGCTTCTTTCTCCCACCAATGCGGGAGAATTTAGTAAGCTTTCCTATTTTTGAGTACACTTTTCATAGTGGTGTGATCTCAATTTTTCTCTTCCACTTTGTTTTCTCGATTTTTCATTCACACCTCTCATTTACTATGAATTCAAAAATCCCCCACATGAATGGGGAATAGCTATTTTTTTATAAAAGTTTTACGGACAAATATGTGATCATCAAGCAAAGACTGATTGCATCTAAATAAGTGGGTTTCCCTTTGAACTTTTTGTAGTGAACATGTATCGGATGCACTTGGTCAATTGGTAGATTTGATATCTTTGAACCGTCGAGCTTTAATGTACACCTAGATAACACATGTCACACAACTAGCCTTTTACTGTTTATGGTTCTCACGGTTTTATTCTTTTCAGCCATGAACACATCCCGATTTCGTGAGAGCTTAGAGAATAAGTCTTTATTAACATTCTCCTTGAAGCGACTTCCACTTCGGCCTTATATAGGTGATTTCTAAACGTTTAATCCTATAGATTAAACTATTTGGTCAAATCTTCCAAATTTAGATAATCATTAAAAGACTTTTCACTTTAAGTCTTATCCTTGATTTCTATACATTATTTACATCATGAGAATGGGTTGGGTAATTAACTGAACCTGTCAGACACAACTTTATTTGATCTCCTTGAACCTAGCTCTTAGGATCTCCAGTCTACTAGGTAGAGTTACCATCATGCTGACTTGTCCTAGGCCTTAAACCCATTCCCTTGGATGTCATTTCCACTCTTTATCTAGATAGGCCTTTTGTAAGTAGATCCGACACATTATCATTTGACTTTACATAGTCAATAGTGATAATTCCACTAGAGAGAAGTTCCCTAACGGTATTATGTCTCCGTCGTATGTGATGAGATTTACCACTGTACATCATGCTCCCTGCCCTACCTATTGCTGCTTGGCCATCACAGTGTATACATACTAGTGTCACTGGCTTGGGCCAATAAGGAATATCTTCTAAGAAATCCCGAAGCAATTCTACTTCTTCACCAGCTTTATCCAATACGATAAATTCAGATTCTATTGTAGAGCGAGCAATACAAGTCTGTTTGGATAATTTCCAAGAGATTGCTCCTCCACCGATAGTAAATACATATCCACTTGTGAATTTTACTTCGTTCGATCCGGTGATCTAATTTGCATCAATATATCCTTCAAGTACTGCAGGATATTTATTGTAATGCAAAGTATAATGTTTAGTATATTTAAGATACCCTAAAACTCTTTTCATTGCCATCCAGTGAGTTTTGTTAGGATTACTCGTGTAACAACTCAATTCACTGATAGCGCATGCTATGTCTGGTCGTGTACAGTTCATTGTATACATTAAACATCCCAATACTCTTGCGTACTCCAATTGTGAGTTACTTTCACCTTCATTCTTTCGAAGTACAAATCTCGCATCCAATGGAGTCTTGGCAATACCGAATTTCATATACTTGAACTTTTCAAGTACCTTTTCAATATAATGAGACTGTGACAATGCTAACCCTTGTGGAGTTCGATGGATTTCTATACCTAAGATTACATCTGTAACTCCAAAGTCTTTCATATCAAACTTGCTCTTGAGCATTCATTTTGTTGCATTTATGTCAGAAATGTCTCTACTGATGATCAACATATCATCAATATATAAAGTTACAATGACTTGGTGATTTGAAGTGTCTTTAATATAAACACATTTATCACATTCATTTATTTTGAATCCGTTTGCCAACATGGTTTGGTCAAATTTCGCATGCCATTGTTTTGGTGCTTGCTTTAGTCCATATAATGACTTGATAAGTTTACACATCTTGTTTTCCTTTCCTGAAACCACCAAACTCTCAGGTTGTTCCATATATATTTCTTCCTCCAATTCTCTATTTAGAAAAGTGGTTTTTACATCCATTTGATGGATTTGAAGATCTTATACCACCGCTAAGGAAATTAACATTCGAATCGATGTTATCCTTGTTACTGGCGAGTATGTATCAAAGTAATCAAGGCGTTCTTTTTGTTTGAAGCCCTTTACTACAAGTCTTGCCTTGTATTTGTCAATAGTGCCATCCGTTTTCATCTTCCTTTTGAAAATTCATTTAGAACCTAAAGGTTTATTTTTGGGAGGAAGATCAACCAATTTACATGTATGGTTGCTTAAGATTGAATCAATCTCACTATTGACTGCCTCTTTCTAAAAGGATGAGTCTGACGACGACATCGCTTCTTTAAACGTTTGAGGCTCATTTTCTAAGAGAAATGTTACAAAATTCGATCCAAACGAAGTAGACGTTCTTTGACATATACTACGTCTTGGATTTTCTTCATTATGTACATTCTCACTTGGTTCATCTCGAGGTCATTTAGATCCTCCACTAGACTGTTCATGTCTAATTTTATACGGATAAATATTTTCAAAGAATTCAGCATTGTCTGATTCAATTATCGTATTTTCATTAATATTCGGATGTTTGAATTTATAAACCAAAAATTGACATGCTTTACTATTTTTAGCATATCCTATGAACACACAGTCCACCATCTTAGGTCCCATCTTAACCCTTTTAGGCATAGGAATTTGGACCTTTGCTAGACACCCTCACACTTTGAAATATTTCAAGTTGGGTTTTCTTCCTTTTCATTTTTCATAAGGAATTGATTGTGTCTTACTATGGGAAACTCTGTTGAGTGTACGATTGGCTGTAAGGATATACTTCCCCCATAAGTTTTGTGGTAAACCGAAACTTATAAGCAACGCATTCATCATTTCCTTCAATGTTCGATTTTTTCTTTCCGCAATTCCGTTAGATTGAGGTGAATACGGGGCCGTAGTTGGATGGACGATTCCATTCTCTACATATATTTCAGTGAAGGGAGATTCATATTCTCCGCCCATATCACGTCTTATCATTTTTATCTTTTTATCTAACTGATTTTCAACTTCAGTTTTATATTACCTATACACATCTATTGTTTCATCCTTACTATTTAGCAAATAAACATAAAAATATCTAGTGCAATCGTCACTAAAAGTTATGAAATACTTTTTCCCACCACGTGATGGTGTTGACTTCATATCACAAATATCAGTGTGTACTAAGTCTAAAGGATTGGAATTCCTTTCAACGGACTTATGAGGATGCTTTGCATACTTTAATTCTACACACATTTCACACTTTGATTTATTGCACTCAAAGTTTAGCAAAACTTCTAAGTTAATCAGTTTTCGTAACGTTTTATAATTAACATGGCCTAAACATTCATTCCATAAATCATAAGACTCAAGCAAATAAGAAGAATTTGAACTTTTATTTATTTCAACAGTCATTATATTCATCTTATAAAGGCCCTCGGTGAGATAGCCTTTTCCTACATATATTTCTCCTTTGCTAATTATAATTTTTCCAGAAACGGTTACACATTTGAATCCGTTCTTATCTAGAAGTGAAATAGAAATTAAGTTCCTACATAATTCTGGAACATACAAGACATTGCTAAGTATCAAGACCTTGCCCGAAGTCATTTTCAAGCACACTTTCCCTGTTTCTTCCACCTTAGCAGTAGCGGAGTTAGCCATGTAGATCATTTCTTCTACTTGAGCCGGAATAAATAATGAAAACAACTCTTTGTTGGCACATACATGGCGGGTGACATCAGAATCCATCCATCATTCACACGGATTCCTCACCAAGTTGCATTCTGAGAACATAGCACACAAATCATCGCATTCTTTGTTGGATTCAATCATATTTTCTTAATCTTTTTTCTTTCCTTTCTTTAGGGCACGACAATCCGTGAACTTGTGTCTAATCTTGCCACAGTTGAAGCATTTTTCCTTGAATTTCTTCTTGGGTTGATTGCTTCCTTGTTCAGCTTTCTTTTTTTTCTTAGAATTATTTTGGTCATCTTCTACAATATGTGCTCCATTAATTGTAGAATTCCCTTTTGACCTTCTCTCGGCAGCTTTATTTTCCTCTTTAATACGCAATCAGACAATAAGATCTTCGACAGTCATCTTTTTCCATTTATACTTCAAGTAGTTTTTGAAGTTTTTCCACAAAGGTGGTAGCTTCTTAACTATCGCTGCTACTTGAAATGCATCATTCACAATCAAACCTACAAAACAGTTTATGTGAGTATTAAGAACTTTTTTAATTTGTTCAACTAACGTATTTTTCAAAGATATACCTTCTGCTAGGAGATCATGTATGATGACTTGTAACTCCTAGACTTGAGAGACAACCAATTTGCTATCTATCATTTTAAAGTCCAGGAATCGTGCAACAAGGAATTTCTTAATTCCCGTACCCTCTATTTTATATTTTCATTTAAGTGCCCCCCACAATTCCTTCGATGTATTAGTTCCACTGTAGACATTATAGAGGTCGTCTTGAAGATCACTCAGAATATAATTCCTGCAAAAGAAGTCTGAATGTTTCCAAGCTTTTACAATTACGAAACGCTCTTTGTCTAAGGTTCCCTCGGGCACCTCAGGAGCGTCTTCGCTAGTGAACCGTTGCAGACACAAAGTGGTGAGGTAAAAGAACATCTTTTGCTGCCATCGTTTAAAGTCAATGCCCGTAAATTTTTCAGGCTTCTCCGCCGGTGCCATTTTAGGCGGAGCATTTGTGCGACTTGATGTGGCAATAGTAGTTTCCCCCACAGACGTTGCTGCATCTTGCATTTGACTATCGCTTCTTATTTTTCCTGCCACCACAAGACAAAAAATACTTAGTATTTTCAAAATACTAGTTATAAAGTTAAACAACTTTAAACTTTTCTTCTTGTTTCTAGATGATAATGAAGTTTTTATGACTTTCAATTGTCAACCGAATGATCTTTAACTTGTGATGAAGTTTTTATGACTTCAAATCACTAGTTAAGTTCAGGCGGAGTAGAAAGTTAAAACTTTAATCTCCAAAAATAAGCTATATAGATTCTGAAAGTTGTTTCCTTAAGATTGTTAATTTCCTTCTACGGGTACGCAGAATCTGTCTATGCAGAAAAACAACTTCAACTAGAGTTCAAGTATAAACAAGAACACAATGAAGTATATCAAGTACCATCAACACAAGATCAAAATGACCTTTTCAAGAAGTGTATTTTATTTTTTCAAAAAATAGATGAAATAGAAATGAATAAGGCCAAGTCGTCCGAATTCATGGAGTTTCCTTAAGAAAATAATTTCCCTCACTGTACCCGAGGTTATGGAATTTTTTTCTCCCAGGATAAAATGACCTTTAATCCAAATATAGCGGTACCTCAAATATTTGGACTCGTCGAATGCACTCAATAGTTTGAATGATCACACAGAATTTTTGAAGAGAAGAAGAGTATTTTTTATTCTGAAACTTCGTATCAAAACCTGTGAAAGAAAGCAGGTTTTTATAGCCATAACATGCCTCTTCTGAAAAGAGGCAATGGTTCATGTCAAAGGTTACACATGTTCTGTAAATTCATATTTGTTCATCCAAAGATTGCATCTTTTCCTGAACAGTCATCTCTCTCTATGAATTAGTGTGTCCTTTTGCTGAAGGATTGCATCCTTCTGAAACAACACATCAGTTCAAAACAGTACAGCTATTTTAAAGCATTAGTTCTGTTCGAAATTACAGAAGCATCAGTTCGAAATTTCTGAAACATTGCATCTGCTGCTGCATGCATAAATTGAGAAATTTGTCCAAAAAGATAGATCTCATCGATCGATCCAACTCCGAAGCCGAAGCCGAGAGAGCAACGACGACGACGACTCGAGGCATCTCTTATTCCTTGCCTCACTTATTCATTGGGAGTGTGTTTCACAATATAAACACTTTAAAGCTTCTTTCTCCCACCAATGTGGGAGAATTTAGTAAGCTTTTCTATTTTTGAGTACACTTTCCATATTGGTGTGATCTCAATTTTTCTCTTCGACTTGATTTTCTCCATTTTCCATTCACACCTCTCATTTACTATGAACCCAACACTCGAAAGTCACCTTACCTACTAAAAAAGCTTGGCCGGTATCCTTCGTTCCTACTATTTCTCTAGTTTATAACCTAACTATAAGTAGAGACAGTGACGGACCCAGAATTTAAGGATTGTGGCTGTTTAAAAAATTTAAAAGCTGAAAAAAGTAAAAAAATTGTCTCAGCAAGGTTTGAACCCAAGGCATCCCTGGATTAATCTAAATGTCAATGCACCCAACTAACTTTTTGTTTTGATGGGTGCTTTTATATGTTTTCTACCTATTTTTGTATACTTTCTATGTAATTATATCTATTACTAGATGCCGGAGGCACCCAAAAAATAATGTAGGTCCGCTCCTGAGTAGAGAGTAACTGTACTTTGTTACATAGCATTGTGCTAGTGGCAAGTGAAACATAACAACCACAATTGAAATGGGAAAAACAAAAGAGAAAACCCCCACAGTGATGGGACTCAAATACAAAAAACACACTGAAAAAGAAAGCTCCCCAAAAACAAAAAGAAAAGCCCTTAATCAAAAAAGAGATGAAAAAATAGTTGAGTTTTTTTATTCTTTTTAGATTTTTTCTAAAAAAAAAGACAGAAAAATTAAAAGAAGAAAAAGCAAAGAAAGCGAAAGAAGATGAAAGTGTGATGGCGTGATTTACTTTTGCTTTCTATCTAGACAGGAATCTTTGAAAATCCACAATTCTCATAAAAGTAAATAAATTATTTTAAATAATATTAATACTAAGTACACTAATACATTTCTTGGTAAAAAAAATGATAGATGGAAAAAAGTGTAATTTTTGGTTCAACTTGCGGTATGCTTACCAATATACACGTCTTAATATCAGCGGAAGTATAAAACCTTCTCATCATTAAGAATAGTAAAGTGAAATGGTTAAGTTAAATTGGTTAGAAATTTTAAAACTGATCAATTATTTCTTAAACAAACTACCTACATAAATTAAAATAGAAAAAATAATTATACTTGCACTGATATTAAGACGTGTATATTGGCAAGCATACCGCAAAGTTGATACCCCTTTTAAAAAATATTTATTTTAATTTAATTATCTAATTTATAAAATTAAGAAAATTTTATTATATTATTTTAATACTATTTATATAATTAAATGACTATATAAAGTACATATATTCAAATTTATATATTTTAAAAATATAATTAATAAAAATAATTTGATAAAACAAACTCATAATAATTTTTTTTTTAAAGAGATGTGTAAACTACTTTGAAATGGAGGATGTAAGAAGAATAAAAGTCCTTGTACATGTAATGGGCTCTTTATGAAGGTGAGATTCCACATATCACATACTCTCACTATTGTGTTTTATATGTTTTTTTAGAGTCAAATGTAAAGTTTGAATAATATTTTAGGATGTATTTTTTAATTGAATTAAAATAAATTATAATTTATATTCCCTTTATTTCATATTATTTGGTCATGTAGATTTGGCACTCCCCTTAAGAATATATTTATTAGACATTTATTTTATTAAATTAGTCTTATTAATTATGTTTTGAAAATATAAATTTAAATATATACATACTTTGTTTAGTTATTTAATGTCAAGGGTAATATTGGAAGAATATAATAAAATTCTCTTGATTTCATCAAAGAGACAACTAAACTGAAACAAATATTTTTAAAAAGAGGTCCAACTAAAACGAAACAGAGGGAGTAGTATTTTCCATATAATTTTTAAATACCTGAATTTTAACTTTAAAAAATTAAAACTAATCTAATTATAAAAATTAGTCAAATTAATTCACGAAAAATGAAGGACACATATAAAAAGGAATGGTCAATGGAGGGCGTATATTCCTCCTAATATGCTCCTTCGGTTTATTTACTCCTTCATGTTTGACTTGACACACCTTTTGAAAAGCAATCAATAAAAAAATAATTTAATTATATTATCTTTTGAATATAAATAAATTTAATACTTTAAAAAATGCATTTTATAATGACTATATTCAATAAAAAAGTAAAGTAAATACAAAATGATAAATTTATAGTCAATAATAAAAATAAAATAGATACAAAATGACAAATTACCTCTTAATTTTTCAAGTTTACAAGTAAACTTAAACAACTGTTATTAATACTCCATCCGTCCTATTTTAATTGGTCATCATACTAAAAATAAATGTCTCATATTAGTTGATCACTAACTAAATTATGATAAAATTAATTATTTTTTATTTTACCCCTACAAATAATTGTATACATTAAATGCGAACAATTACAATTCAATGTCCATTTTCATGCCCAATGAATACATTAATATTGTAAAGGGTAAAATAATAAAATTCATTATTCAATTTATGATTTCTTAATTATTGTGTAAAATAAAATGTAGACAACTAAAATAAAATGAAAGTAGCACTCCTTCCGTTTCGTATTAATTAGACCCTATGGACTTAACACTCCCCTTAAAAAAATATTTATTAAAAATTTATTTAATCAAATTAGACTTATTAATTATGCTTTGAAAATATAAATTTGAATATATATACACTTTGTTTAGTCATTTAATGCTAAGGTAGTATTAAAAGAATATAATAAAATTCTCTTGATTTCATCAAAGAGATAATTAAATTGAAACAAATATTTTTAGAAAGAGGATCAATTAAAACGAGACGAAAGAGGTATATTTTACTAGTAAATATGAACAAAGCTAGGGAGGAATATGTACAAAATCTGATTACACATAAGTTTACAGTGAAGTTAAGTGCTGCAATATTAATAGACTTGTTTTGGCGATGAAGTGGTTTCAAGTGTGAAATCAAACAATACATTAATATTGCGGGTTTTTTAAGTCAAAATTATTTAATTTTCTCATACAACAAAACAAACAAGACATAACAGCATAATAAATGTCGTTTAATAGGTTATACTTATACCTATGGTATTTAAAGTCATTGACCCCCATTAACTATCGGCATTTAACTATATTAATCTGTTAGTGTATAAAGAGTAAATGTTATGTTTCCTCCAATTTATTTTACTTAATTAAAAGGATAATTTAATTAATTTATTTTTATCTATTCTCTAATTTTAATTTAATATTGTTTTCCTTTGATCACATTAGTCCCTCCACATTTATTAAGTAAACTTAAAGATGATTAATAATTAATATATCTTAATTTTTAAAATAATAATTAGTTTAATCAGTTAGCTTTTATAAATGAAATAATCAAAATGGAGTGGTGGGAGTATATGACATTAGTCATTTCTTTATCTAAATTTATGTGATATTTTCGCTTAAAAGAATTACTTTAATTTATTTTAAATAATATATTATTCTAAATTTAAGACTTAAACATTTAAAAGTTATATGAAAATTCAAGATGCAATTCTTCTTATTAACAGGATAAAAGAATATACATTTAAAATATTGAGTAAAATTAGCATAATTTGAATGTCCATAAACAAAAATCGTTACGAAAGTATTAATAGCTTCGTTCCTGAATTAGTGATATTTTAATTCTTTTATTTTGTTCTTAAATAACAATGTTTTAATTAATCAAAAGACATAATAATATTCTTTTAGTTTTATATTTTTTAAGTAAATAAAATTTTACATAACCAAAATAAGAAACTACTAAAAATTTATTTTAGAAAATATCCATTAAAAGTAAATTAGAAAATATCTCCGTATTTTATAGCAGTATTTGGAGAAAATATATACATATCCGTAGAAAAGAAAAAAGCATCGTAAAGAGAATTCTAGAGAGAGAGAGGAAAAAAAAAGTTGAGAGAGAAAATAGAGTATTTTTTTTGGTTCTTTTAATTTGTCTCTCCTTCCAACACGTTCTACTCTTCTTCTTCTTCTTCTTCACTCTGAACTTCTCTCTCTTTTCTCTCTCACTTGTTGCCCGTTGTGAACACAAAATTCTCCATTTTTTGTTCTTCATAACTCCAAAAGTCTCTACAATTTCTTACTATGCAATGTTATAATTAACATGAACAAAGTGCACATTGCTGCACACAAATGAATCCCACCACTATAGACCCAACTCAACCACCACCACAACCACAACTTACTCAACCACCACGCTCTTCTTTCAGTTGTGACCGTCACCCAGATGAACAATTCACGGGCTTTTGCCCTGAATGTCTGTGTGAACGACTCACCACCTTAGATAACAATGCCAACAATGATAATCCTTCTTCTTCTTCTCGTCGTCCTTCTACTTCTTCTGCTACTGCTGCCATTAAATCCCTTTTTTCCAAACCTTCTGCTAGTAATCTTCCTCCTAAACCCGCTAAGTCCACCTCGTTTTTTCCTGAACTTCGGAGGACTAAGTCCTTCTCCGCTTCAAAAAACGAGGCGTTGGGGTTTAATGCTGCTGCTTTTGAACCCCAAAGAAAGTCCTGTGATGTGCGAGGACGTAATACTCTTTGGTCTTTGTTTTCAATAGACGACGAGACGAAAACTTGTAAGCCCACTTGTTCACAAAATCGGAATGACATTGGTGGTAGACCAGTTAAGGAGGAGGAGGAGGAGGAAGAGGAAGAGGAGCCCGAAAAAGATGAAGATTCTGGAAATGTGGTTGATGAGATAGTTGAAGAGGAGTTACCGGTGGAGCCAGAGATTGTGGTTGAAGAAGAGGTGAATGTGGATGTATTGAAGCCGATAAAAGATTATATCGATCTCGATTCACAGGCGAAAAAGGCGAAAAAGGAAATTGGAGGGAGTTTTTGGTCAGCTGCATCGGTATTTAGCAAGAAATGGCACAACTGGAGGAAAAAACAGAAGCTGAAGAAGCGAAACAATAGCGAAAATGGCGAAAATTCAGGTACATTGCATATAGAAAAGCCAATTTCAAGGCGCTATAATAATAATAGGGATACACAATCTGAGATAGCAGACTATGGTTTTGGGAGAAGGTCATGTGATACTGATCCTCGATTTTCACTTGATGCTGGGAGGATGAGTTTTGATGATCCTCGGTATTCTTTTGACGAGCCTCGTGCGTCTTGGGATGGTTATTTGATTGGTAGGAGTTTCCCTAGAATGCCACCAATGGTTTCGGTTATAGAAGATGCCCCGGTTGTGCATATTCCGCGGTTTGATCATCAAATACCTGTTGAGGAACCGCGTCTTTCAATGACTTCTATCAATGAGGATGAAGGGGTACCTGGAGGGTCTATTCAGACTAAGGAGTATTATTCGGATTCGTCTTCGAGGCGAAGGAAGAGTCTTGATAGGTCTAATTCAATTAGGAAGACTGCAGCTGCTGTTGTAGCAGAAATGGATCAGATGAAGGCGGCAGCAGTATTGCCTGCTACGGGTGATCAATATCTTGGAGCCAAAGTGTTGGTTGGTGAAAGGGATTCAAATTCGAATTCCAATTCCTTAAGAGGAGATGACTGTTCTGAGACTTTTGAATTGACAGGTTTTAGAGATAATGGTAACGAGGAGCAGCGAAAGGAGTCGAAAAAATCGAGGAGGTGGGCTTGGAATTTATGGGGTTTTATACATAGGAGAGTTAGTGGGAACAAAGATGAAGAAGATGATAGGTATAGTAGATCAAATGGAGTAGAGAGGTCGTTTTCGGAATCTTGGCAAGATTTGAGGACAAATGGTGATGTTAGAGGTGGTATTAATAGGAAGGTCTTAAGGAGTAATAGCAGTGTGAGCTGGAGAAACTCGAACGGTATAGGTGGTGGGTCATTTGGGAGTGTGAGGAAATCTGGTGTTGAAATGAATGGACATGTAAAGAAGAAAAGAGATGATATTGTGTTGGAGAGAAATCGGAGCGCAAGGTATTCACCTAATCATCTTGATAATGGACTCTTGCGGTTCTACTTGGCACCCATGAGAGGCAGCCGGAGAGGTTTATCAGGAAAAAGTAGGCCAAATGGCTCACACTCCATTGCGAGGAGCTTACTTCGACTTTACTGAGATATCCGAGGTCCTTAGTTCTTTCTTTTGATCAAAATATTAATTTTCGTTGCATTTGTTTTGATATGATTTGAGCTAATGTAATCTTGATGATGCATATGTCATCTGTGTACTCCTTGGATTTTTTCTAATAACAGGAAAAAGTCTTTTCTTTGTCTCATTAACCTCTCTTCTTTGTGCCAAATTTATGTCTCCCATTTCTACATGACCTCATTTCATGTCTTAATTGAGTAGGATTATTGTATTTGTCGTACATGCTTCTGTTTCACATTGTTTACTTTTGCTGATTATATAAATATTAAAGGCATTATTACCTCCAACGAGCAACTGTAAATCCTTGAGTACCTCTTGTTGTTATTCGTGATCTTTAGAATGTCCAAACCATTTACAGCTTTTCTTAGTATTGGATATACATCAACTAGAATATTACTATAGATGGAACAATTTACTTGATAGAGTTACAAATATGGAATTGGGTGTTTGTTAGTCTTACGTTCTCAATTTACTTGATATGCAGCTGATGGTCTCAAGTTCTTAATTGCTAGGACTTCACAATAATTGGCTTTTGATGTCTTTTAACCATTTTCCATACTTGTAATAGTCATGATTCTGCTTATATATCACCTGTGTGCATTATAATGTTGCCAATAATGATATACTCCTACTTGTTATGTTCCTATACTGAAATCTTACCCAGTCAGTGCACGGATTATCTTACAGACCAACCATTCCTTTTACAAGTGATTTTCATGATTGTTGTTTTTCGAGTTCTCATTGTTCTGTTGGTCAGAGTCAATTGCTCTTTCCAGAGTAGTCCTTGTCAGGGAAACAAAACATAGTGGATCACCCACCCCCAAAAAGAAGAAACTGTAATGTTGTTGTGATCAGGCTGTTGAAAGTTTTGAAACTCGATGAAATCACGTCCAAGATTCTGCGTTTTATGATGTTCATTGTGTAATACCCTGCTGGAGCTGATATTAAGAGTCTTAACCATTTCTTTTTTACTCTTCATGCAGGAACAAGTTTGAGGCTTAGGACAACATACTACATGTCCTTATCTTTCTTGGTATCGACAATGTCACTGCAGAAAAACTGCTTTCTTGAACAGACTCCACGGAAGCTCAGTTCGAGAAGCTCCATTCGGTGCAGAGTATTGATTGATAAAGAACAAAGTGGATTATCAAAAATCTACCTTGGACCTTGTTTAGAAAGACAAGCTTCAACTAGGGGATTCTGTAAAAAATGTCCTGCATATTTATCCCTGTAGTGATAATTTGCATGTATAAATGTTGACTAATTGGGATATGTAGTAGTGTCCATATCCTCTTTAGTGCAGAAGAGTTGAGATTTTCTTGCTTTCTGAGTTGGGGGTCTGTATCTTCCATTGGTAATGGTTAAAATGAAAAGAAAAATTGGTGGATTGGTTGCAACAAGTTCTGTATTTTGATTTTAGCTATTGACCCCTTTTCTCGAGCCTATTGGAAACAACCTCTTTACCTATGAGATAGAGGTAAGGTGCGCGTATACTCTACCCTTTTAAGATCTCACCTCTTTATCTATGAGGCAGAGGTAACGTGTGCGTATATTTTACCCTTTCAAGATACCACTTTGTGGGATTATATATTGTTGTTGTTGTAGTAGCTGTTGACTCTTTTATTAATTTTTCTTCCATGGTGACACCTTGTATTTCTCTGCTAATTTACACCAATAACAATAACTATGTTTCAATCGCCAAATTTATAGGCGATGTGGACATTGAGGATTAATAAAGATGATTCTAAGTTACTAAGGATTGAGGCGTTGTAATTTTTGTTGACGAAAAAGGTTTTTTTTTTAAGTTAGGAAGAATGTGAGTCTAAATGCAAAAAGAAGAGTGAATAAACCAGCTCAACGTGGAAATCCAAGCATTATTTGGCCTAATCACATCATCTTTTTTTCTCTTTTTGAAAAAGAATACATAGCAATGATTATATGTCTAAATACTGAGGTGTTTTCCTCACCATAATGGGAAATCAAAGTAATAAAGTAGGCAAATCCCTAAAAATTTCCATGTATAAGATTTGAGAGTTTCATTTTATGCCCACTTTTTGTGCTTCTTTCCTCAATCAACTCATCGAGTAAATGCTCAATGATCAAAATATTCTGCCCATTTAAGTCAAAAAGTGAGAATATTTTTAAATCAAAAGAAAACATCACAACATGTTTTCTACCTTCCCTTCATGACCAACAACAAAAAAAAAAAAAAAAAAAAAGAGGCTCGAACTCCAATGCGATGTTTACTTTCTTTCTTCCAATTGAGTCCTCTTGTTTAAAGTGGAAAAATGCCATGTCTCGCAATTACAATAACTATGTAGTTTCCTTTAGGAAGAACTTTTAACATGTGATTTATTTGTTTGAGTTCATCATAATACGGTTATTAATTTAAGAGGCTATAGATATCATCAGTTTATCACTATGTCATTGATCATCACGAGCGAAAAAACCACATGTTATTCTCTAATTCAAAATATTATGGTAGAGAAATTTCATAAGTGATATTTGAGAAGCATGAAATGTATGCAAATTTTATTCTTAACTTGCAAAGGTAAAATGACTACTTTCGAGATATTCTCAACTCATTATAGCGATCTCAAATTAATATAAAATAATAAATGTGATCACATTTTCTTCTAACTTCATTTGTTAAAAAGAAGAGTGAAATTGGGTGATTCCAATGTTGGGCCTATTTAATACTAATATTACAAGCAGAATAAATTACACAAATTCCAACCAAATATTCCTTACTTTTTAAAAATTTACATAAAATTCCTGAATTTAACTTTAATGTTGATATATATGTTGTAACTCACCTCATCGAGTTTCTCTCCTCCATTTACGCTGCCGATTCTCACCCTACCCCCAATTTACTCCCCTAAAATCTCTCTCAATTAGCAGCAATTGAGTTAACTTCCTTCTCAACTACATCAATTGATTAGAACCTTCAACATACTTCATTAAATTTCAAAAATTGTCAACTACTTCAAAGTGGTTACTTGTATTTTTATGTGGATTTTAACTTAATTTGCCACAGAAAAGTCAATATCCATATATGTTTTAACTTCTTTTTGTGTTAATTTGTTTGATCTTCAATGGCTTATGAAGATTCGCCCTCATTCAGTTTGGGGATTTCACAAATCGAAACACAAAAAGGTGTTCCTACTAGAAATCAAGTTGTGAATTTTACTTTGTGTAACTTTGATTACACAGAGGAGGATTTTACTGAAAATAGGTCAAAGTACCGCAATGAAACGAAAAATTAAAGAATTTAAGACAAGCTTTTGCTGCAAAAAATCAAGAATTCGACATGCAAATGGAAGATCAGGAGGAAGTAGAGCATCCGTTGAATCAGGAATTGATATCGCAAGAGATTCATATAGGTGGTACCTATTTGTTTAAAAAATTTGATTGATACATATATAAATTTATTTTGTTATTTATACATGTTTTTTCTTTAATGGTGATTCATATGAATGATACATATGTTATTATTATATGATTATTATGGTGATCCATTCGATAGATTCACTTTGTATGGTTTTAAAGGGTGATACATATGATATGAATGAGTGATACATATTGTGTTATGGTGATTCATATGGTAGATACAGTTAATATTTTAATTATATGGTGATTCATATGCTATTAATGGGTGATACATTTTGTTCACACTGAATGTTTGATACATATTATGTTATTAATTGATGATACATATTATCATACAGTTTAAGAGTGATTCTTTGTGGGTCAGTTTTTTGGTGATACATATGTCCTAATACTTTCTCTACTCATTTTATTATTGTTTTATTTATAAGTATGTGATAGATTTGACATATGAATCATCTTTTAATTTGCGGTATTGTCAATATTTGTTGTTGGCAGAATGTTAATTTGGTTATGAAAAAATGATCTGCACACAACTTAAGGATTGACAGTGCACACAACATCAATATAGTAGATAGGCTTAAAGAAGTTTTGAATGATGACAAAATCAGAATTTTCAGAAACACCTATTTTGGTTTATTTCTGAACCTCCCAAATTGTAACTTTCAAGGATCTATAGCAAAGTGTTTGATGACCTTAGAGGTCCAACGTCCATATCAGGATCAATTAAGGGTACTGGTGAATAATACAATTCTTTATTTTTTATTGTACGAGTTTACTATTGTTATCGAATTGAAATGCACCGGGAATGAAGATGATTTCAATTATTTAGACCTTCTACCATGTCGACTACAAAGAAATTATTTTCCGTATTCAACAGAAAATGTAAAAAGAAGTGAGTTGATCAACCTTTTTTGAATAAAAAGTAGGAAAAATCTGAAAAATGCGGTAAAGATTGAGATATTATATTTTATACACACATTTGTGTTCTCCCAATTAGATAAAGCCAATATCCCTGCCCGAGACTTTCACATGGTGGATGACGAAAGTGTGCTAGCTGAAACAAATGTTTCCTTATATGGTCCACTCATGTGACTAGCGTCTACTTCCACAGCAAGGCTATAATACCCAAATCTCCTAATAAATGGATGTAGTGCTATGAATAGATACATGAACTAATTATTCAGAGACTTATGCATCCTTATATATGAATTGGGATAAACAAAATTCAACGTGTATATATAGGCAGGTATTTTTTTATATCTGTCTGCCGATTGCCCTCTCAATATCCTTAAAGCATGATCTTTAGCATGCCACACCTTCATGTAATCTATGTCCAAACTAATTTCCCTTTTTATATCTTCAATAATGTCACTTGGTGTGATTATTCGTTTATGGCTCAACAATTTTGAAGCCGTTATTCTGGCTACAAAAGCAATTGTTGCATGCTTCTGATCAAAAACTCTGTCCATTAACAGAAAACTATGTTCATCATTGAAATAACGTACTATGAATGTATCAGAACCAATCTTACATAAGGCCTTGAATAACCAACTACATTTCGGAGATTTGCACATCAACACATAACTGAAAGAAAAGACAATAAAATGTATCATAAATAATAATATCTGTCAATCTGTTAATATATGTATCACAAAAGGAATATATGTCTCTCAATACTTTTACAACATATCACACTATTTAAATAATAATCAGAAATTTTGAGAGCAATCATATTTTTCCATGTATGCTACAAATTTTATATACATTTGAACATTTTGATTTCAGTGAAATACAAGCAGATGTTTCATCGAGGACTTATATGTATTTCATACTGTAACTAAATGTATCACTCTTTTTACTGAAAAATATACTCCATATATCATATGAATCACTATAATACATATATACTGATATCATGTTTATCATTCGTATGAATCACCTTTACACTATTAAATCACAAATTTTGTTATGCTTTGTCAACAAAACATAATGCACAGTAAGCAAAAAAATATATGAACCACATATGACAACACACTATATATAGATCCACATTTATAAAAGTATCAGAAAACTTAACTTGCAAAAACTAAAATCAATAATGCTGGGTAATTTAGAAAAATGTATCACTACAATCTTCAGATGTACTAATAACAAATTAAATCCAAAATTGCTGATGAAGAAGTAAAATGTAACCTCTGTTTGTCAGATCTCTCAGCTCTGAAATTGAACCTGTGGTTGATTGCATAGTTATGCATTACTGATACAAGAGTTACCTTGTTTTTATACCTTTGTTTCACTTTCACAACAACGTTATATCAATTAGATATTACTTCTTCACCACCCATATCAACAACTGGCAGCGATTCAATATTACCAACTATAGCTAGTGCAAGTCCAGACAACTCAACAATATCGGACACTCAATTGCCATATCATCCGCGTTGAAATCACCACTATCTATTACAATATCACTTGTTGTAATACACAGTGGATATTTTTCAAATCCAGATTCATGTTTCAAAATCTGAAGAATAAGTTTAACATCCATATCATTATGAATCTCCAATACTGATGAATTGCCTTGAACAATATATTTTGCATAAATTTTTCTTAGAGATACGTCAATTTTCAATTGAATTGATATAACATCCATTAAATCTCGGTACAAGATTTTTCATGAATAACAATCCATCGATCTGATAGTTATCATAACTAATTTCTGAAATCCAGACACCAAAATAATGCAATAAGACAGTCATGAGTTCCATTGAAGTTAGTCAGATAATGAAGAAGGAAGAACGGATATTTTTTTGTTAAAATTCAAAACGATTGAGCTTGTAATCTGGTTTGCCTCAAAAAATTTATTTTTCTTCAAATTTCAAATCTGGTATAAAGGAATTGTGGATTTTCAGTTGTTAACAAATTGAGCGTGATTTGCGTGGAATAGTAAAACAGAATCCGTTACTTCCTAAAATAAATATATATTCTATTTTAAATGTATTAATTTTTATATGTATCACCTTATACCATATATATCATGAATTCAAAAAATCAAGATAGGGTGTAAATAACCAAATAGTTGGGATAATATGTAATATCACTTAAAGATTCAGGGATTTATGTAAGTTACTCTTATAAGAATAAGATGCATTTGGGTTTGATAATTGTCCAATTATGAGGCTTTTCCAAGTCCGATCTCAAATCCTTTGATTTGGGCTATTTGCAAATTTGAATGATTGATAAAGCAAAGAAATTCCTAAGGTTATCTCAGAGTGACTGGTCTTTAAATATTATTTTCGACTTCTATTTTAATCGTAAAATAAAAGTTTTTTTTGTTTTTTCTTTCTATATTATAATTGACCTTTTTACTATTTCTACATTAGTACTCCAAATCTTTTGGGATGAAAGTGCATGCAGTCTACCAACTGAGCAAATAAAATCCCTCCAACAATCATAATTCTTTAATTTTGAAAGTTTGATATTTTTGTATGGGGATGAAAAGTTAAAGTTAATAGTTAATTATTGTTAAAAATATTTTGATATACAATTGATTATTTGTTTTTAAATTTTAGTTCAGACATTATGTCAGTAATTTTCTTTAAAAATCTCAAAATTTCAATGTTGATTTTTAAAAATTATTGAAGAAAATAAAGCGAGTCTTCTTGATTTAGTGTTATTTAACTAAATTAGAGTGTGAGGATCTTTCATGTTGGTGGCTGGAGGCTTTGTTTCATCATTTGAAGAGGATTTGAGGTGGTTTGATCGAAATTGAAACTACAAATTCATAGAATCATTTGAAGCCAATTTTGAGGTGGTTTGATCGAAATTGAAATTACAAATTCAAAGAACACCTTATTGAATAACAGCGACAAATTATGTCAATTTGATAGTATTTGTAAACAATTTATAAGAAAATAGGTCAAATACAGATAATACAAATTCACGTCAATTTGTTTGGATTTGGTAAACACTTGAACTAGTACAAAACATGCCTATTCAGTGAAGTTTGTGTGTAATCAAATAACATAGTTAGGGTAAGGATAACATGAAATTCAACCAATTTTTCATGACTTAAATGTCAGCATTCTGATTTTTTAATGATATACTACAATATAATGATATATATACTAATTTATAAAATATATACGCATGTTTATGTTAAATATATACTACTTTAGAGTCTATAGAAGATATATACACATATACGTACCATTCAATATATATGTACTACTTTAAATAAAATATACTACAAATTATATACTACAATATACACACACACACACTATATAGTTATATACTAATTTATAAAATATATACACATGTATACGTTAAATATATACTACTTTAGAGTCTATATTCTATATATACACGTATATATGTCCCATTCAATATATGTACTACTTCAAAAAATATGCTCCAAGATACATACTACAATATAATGATATATATACTAATTTATAAAACATATACACATGTATATGTTAAATATATACTATTTTAGAATCTATAGAAGATATATACACATATATACGTACCATTCAATATATATGTACTACTTTAAATAAAATATACTACAATATATATACTACAATATATACACACACTATATATATAGTTATATACTACTAATTTATAAAATATATACACATGTATACGTTAAATATATACTGTTTTAGAGTCTATATTCTATATATAAACATATATACGTACCATTCAATATATGTACAACTTTAAAAAATATGCTACAAGATATATACTACAATATAAATGGCCCAAAAGGTTAAAAACAATTATTTTTTTTTAAAATTAAACGGACCGATTTTGGGCCGATTAATTGGCAAGCCTGGATCATATTTGGTCCGGGCCGAATTAACCTGGCCCAAAAAAAATAACTCAGCCCGAGACCTGAAACCCTACAGCCCGTGGTCATACTGGACCGGGCCGCTATGGTTGGTCGGGTTGGGCCGGGTCAAACCGGCCCGTTTGACAGGCTTAAGGTGGAGGTCCATTTTGTAACTTTTATGACAATTTCTGTACTAAATGAATGAACCCACTTTAGTTGAGTTTAGAGTCAAAGTGGCTCTTTTTTGGCCCAAAAAATTCAAAGGGTCACTTGATTTGGAAAGAAATCAAAGGAAACAAAACACTGTCGGTCAAGCGATTTACATGACTTTTTTTCATTATTTAAGTAATTTTTTTGTTATTGACTCTTCTGTAATATTTTAGATCAATCTACATTTACAATTAATTTTAATCTTCATTTGAAACAAGTTTTTTCATATCGAAAAATATATCTTAAATTCGAGCTTTAATCAAATTTTTTTTTTTTATGGAAGGCACTTGCACTTAATTAGGGCCTACATGACGTGCACTGGCAGTGTCAATAGATTCTAAATACTAGATGGTAAATTAATAAAGCTAATAGAAAAAATAAAGGATTATACTAAAAAATGTTGAATTAAGGCAGTATATTAGGGAAAAGGCATCGTTTCCACCCCAAACTATATTCGAAAAGTCGATGCCACACCTAAACTATACTAGTGACCTATTACACACCTAAACTATAAAAAAGTGAAACTATTTACACCTTGTCAGGCTACCACCACTTGCATGTGGTGTAGTGTTTTACACGCGCTGCCACATCAGCATCACGTCAGTAAAAAGTATCACTTTTTTATAGTTAAGGTGTGTAATAGGTCACTTATATAGTTTAGGTGTGGATTCAACTTTTCGACTATAGTTTGGGGTGGAAACGATGCCTTTTTCCTTAATGTTTTTAGCCGTTTACTTTTGTTATTTAATAGGCTGGACGCGCCTAAAATAAGTGTAACACACGCGCCATAGAATGGGGGTCGCAGGGAGGTAATAATATCACTTTTATATAGTTAAGGTGTGTAATACGTCACTTATATAATTTAGGTGTGGCTTAGACTTTTCTTGTATAGTATGAGGTGAAAATGATGTCTTTTCCCCAGTATATTATGACTAACCTAGCTTTTGATGTTATTGTCTTGACATATCGTGCCTTAGTTGAACAAAAGAGAGCTAGTAAGCAAAATAGAATGGCTCTCTATTTGATAATAACAATCCCTAAATGCTTAGGAACATTGTTAGGGAGACAGTAATAGATAGCTGGGCATATTATTTGTCTTACTATTGATGCTTCTCTTTTCATTTGTGCGAACTAGCAAACATCAATACAAGTGTGAATTATAAAATATAAATACAAAGGTGAATTATAACATACAAATACAAGTGGGAACTATAACATACAAATACAAATGCGAATTATAACATATAGATACAAGTGTGAACTATCATTTGTATTTTTTAATTATTGAAAAGGAATGATTGATTTTCTTTTTACGAATATTTGTTTGTATTTATTTATACGAGTTGTATTGATTCTGAATCTGAAAAAGTAGAACCTGATTTGTGGACGGCTATGAGTGATGTGGATGAATACATAAAAAAATTATATAATCACTATGCTGATTTATTTGACTTAGCCGTACTTACAAATATCACTCCAACTATTCCTCCTCGTCTTCCCGAGGAGCCATCATCTTCTAAAAGGCCGGCACATATTGATTTTTCTGATTTCTTTTATGATTTACCTTGTTGGAATAGTGTTGATGAGAGAACTTACACCTCAACTTATCGAGAAGAGTTGAAATATTATCCTCGGTCGCCGTCAGAGGATCGCAGACGATGGATCAACACGTAGGATTGGTAGAGGAGTAATGAAACACAATATCCCATGCTTTCAAGATTAGCTAGAGACATCTTGAATATTCCAATGTCAACCGTTGCATCAGAGAGCGCCTTTAGTCAGGGACGACAACAACTTGGAGACAACCGACACTCATTAGGAAGCAATGCAATGAATGTTCTAGTTTGCCTCAAAAATTGGATCAGAGTGGAAAGAAGAAACCAAGGAATGGAACCGGAGTCGAGCGATGAGATGAAACTTGAAGAAATTATGTCTTCATGGGAGAACTCAGCAGAATCAAGTCCAGTACATGGTTTTACCCCCGTTGACTTTGACTATCCTATGTAAGTTCCCGTTAATATTAACATGAATGAGTTAGAAAAAATGATGCATAATTTATATAATTTTCATTCATGTAAATTATAAATTTTGAATCATTTCGCAAATCGCAATCAATAAAATTCAACATTCATTCACACCTCCTTAGTCCTTACTTTATAATTTTTTTTATTTAATGATTTAAATTGAATTTATAGTTTAAATTTATAACTTACTTCTAATATATTATTAATTTACTACCAAGTATTATTAATAATTTATTATATTAAGTAGCATATGTTTTGTATATTTGTGTATATATCTTCTATAGATATGTATATTTAATGAATACATGTGTATATGTTTTATAAATTAGTATATAGCTCTCTATATATTGTAGTATATACATATATTGTAATATATGTTTTACTTAAAGTAGAACATATATATTGAATGGTGCGTATATTTGTGTATATATCTGCTATTGACGTGTATATTTAACGTATACATGTGTATTTGTTTTATAAATTAGTATAAAACTAAATATATATTGTACTATATACATATATTGTAGTATATGTTTTACTTAAACTAATACATATATATTGAATGGTGCGTATATTTATGTATATATCTTCTATTGACGTGTATATTTGACGTATACATGTGTATATATTTTATAAATTAGTATATAACTATATATATATTGTAGTATATACATATATTGTAGTATATGTTTTACTTAAACTAGTACATATCTATTGAATGGTGCGTATATTTGTGTATATATCTTCTATTGACGTGTATATTTAATGTATACATGTTTATATGTTTTATAAATTAGTATATAACTCTATATATTGTAGTATACATGTGTATATATCTTCTATTGACGTGTATATTTAATGTATACATGTGTATATGTTATATAAATTAGTATATAACTATATATATATTGTAGTACATATATATATATATATATATATATATATATATATATATATATATATTGTAGTATATGTCTATTTAAAATAGTACATATATATTGAATGGTTCGTATATTTGCGTATATATCTTCTATAGACGTGTATATTTAATGTATACATGTGTATAAGTTTTGTAAATTAGTATATAACTATATATATATTGTAATATATACATATATTGTAGTATATGTTTTACTTAAACTAGTACATATATATTGAATGGTGCGTATATTTGTGTATATATCTTCTATAGACGTGTATATTTAATGTATACATGTGTATATGTTTTATAAATTAGTATATAACTCTATAATATATATATACTTACTAGTTTAGGTGTACGCGCCTTGCGCGTGTATCTCACTTTGATGATTTTAAACATTACACTAAATAGAATATTTGTTTAAATAATTAAGATGAATATAATAATTAAATTTAATATCTTTTGAGTATGTAAAGAAGGAGAATTTATTTATTACACCTAACCTTTACCAAAAATATTTTTAAAAGTCGATTGACATTTATCTACCATCTGTAAATTATAATAAAACAATATAATGATAGAGACATCAAAATAATACAATTAAATCTAATCGTTAGATGCAAAAATTTTCTCAAAGTCGTCCGACACTTATCTACCCCTTGTAAGAAATAACAAAATAATACGATAATAGAGATATCAAAATATTACAATTAAGCCTAACCTTTACATACAAAAATTCTTGAAAGCCGACCAACATTTATCTATCGCCTGTAAACTCTAACAAAAATATACGATAAAAGTGATATCAAAACAATACAATTAAACTTAAATTTTACACACACAAAATTCTCAAAGTCGATCGAGATTCATCTGCAAACTATAAACTACCACAAAATAATAAACTAATAGAGATATACGATAATCCAATTAAACCTAACCTTTAACTAAAATAAATTTTCAAAGCCGACCCACATTCATCTAGCATCTGTAAATTAAAATAAAATAATAAGATAATACAGATATCAAAACAATACAATTAAATCTAACATTTACATAAGAAATTCTTCAAAGTCCACCGACATTCATCTACGACCTGTAAACTATAAAAAATAAAATATAATAGTGATCACAAAACTTCGACAATGTTAACTTCTCTAAAAGGAAGTTAACGTAAATGTCTTTTTTCTTTGTAAAAGAGTGTATTATTAATTTTTTTAATAATTCTTACCATATCTTTTAGTACACTTCAATTTGTAAAATTTACCATATAATTTAAGATTTTTTACTTTAAATTAATTAATATATATATATATATATATATATATATATATATAAAATTAAAATAATAATTTTTTTCAAAAGGGAAATTCAAATAAGGAAAAAACAATAAATTATTTTAGTTGATTTCAAACCAATTAGAGAAATAATTAAATTAGGCAATTTCTTTTATCAAATTAAAAAGACGCGTGAGTTATAAATTTAATAGTAACATATTTAGTTGGTTTTGATTTATTTATATAGTAATATGTCTTTTAATTATTTTTTTTTTTTTTCCTTTTTGAACTTTACACTATGTTAACTTCTGTAAAAGGAAGTTAACATCAATGTCTTTTTTCTTTGTAAATGAGTGTATTATTAATTTTCTTAATAATTCTTACCATATCTTTTAGTAATTTTTAATTTGTAAAACTTAACATATAATTTAAGACTTTTTACTTTAAATTATAATATATATAATTAAAATAATTA